>NC_092156.1:76470615-76478115 GCF_045791955.1 Oncorhynchus clarkii lewisi | reverse complement strand
GATATTAGTCAAAAAGTACGATCACCTGCTGTGTAATACCACCTCTGTTTTACTGCTGCAGGAGGGAGGGAGGGAGGGAGGGAGGGAGGGAGGGAGGGAGGGAGGGAGGGATGGAGGGAGGGTGGGAGGGAGGCTGGGAGGGAGGGAGGGAGGGTGGCTGGGAGGGTGGGATGGAGGGAGGGAGGGATATAGGGAGGCTGGCAAGGTGGGATGGTCTCACCAGCAACCCTTAGAATAAATGAATGACACCTCATAAATTAGGATAATGAGTAAGTGGGTGGGGTACGGCACATCCACCGCAATAGACAAACACAATACACATTCTAACACTTGGTCAGTTAGAAAAGACACGCATCGTGATTGATTAGTAGTAGTATTTCATGTTGATTGGAAGTCTTCGGCTATTACATCACCAGTCAATCAATCACCATGGTAACGACAGGGGCGTTTCTAATGCTTGAGTAATTCCAGTCTACACCGCAAATCATTACTACAAGGGTGTTATCATCACACATACATGCGCACACACACACGCACGCAAGCACGCACACACGCACACACACACACACACACACACACACACACACACACACACACACACACACACACACACACACACACACACACACACACACACACACACACACACACACACACACAGACACACACACATACACTCAAACAAAGGACCTCATGACAGAGCGAAAGAGTGTGTGTGCATGCTGTGCTTCTGTGTGTGTGTGTGTGTGTGTGTGTGTGTGTGTGTGTGTGTGTGTGTGTGTGCGTGTGCCTAATGATAATAAATGAGCCATCAGTAGTGAGAAAGGAAAGCACTAAGTCATTTCTCTAGGAGACTAGAAACACCAAGGTCACCTATCAGTCTCATATCTGAGTCCTCTCTCTAGGAGACTAGAAACACCAAGGTCACCTATCACTATCAGTCTCATATCTATGTCATCTCTCTAGGAGACTAGAAACACCAAGGTCAGCTATCACTTATCAGTCTAATATCTAAGTCATCTCTACATTGACAAACTATTGGACTAGAAATATAAGGTTAGGGTTAGGGTCAGTGTCAGGGTCAGGGTTAGGGTTAGGCTTAGGGTCAGGGTCAGAGTTAGGGTCAGGGTTAGGGTCAGTGTCAGGGTCAGGGTTAGAGTCAGTGTCAGGGTCAGGATTAGGGTCAGTGTCAGGGTCAGGGTCAAGGTTAGGGTCAGGGTCAGGGCCAGGGTCAGGGTTAGGGTCAGGTTCAGGTTCAGGTTCAGGGTCAGGGTTAGGGTCAGGTTCAGGGTCAGGGTTAGGGTCGGTGTCAGGTTCAGGGTTAGGGTTAGGTTCAGGGTTAGGGTTAGGGTCAGGTTCAGGGTTAGGCTCAGGTTTATTGTCAGGGTCAGGGTTAGGGTCAGGGAGGTGAAGACCTTTCTGTCCTCCCCAGCATCTAACTGAAGGGACGCTTGTCATTGGCCAGTATTTGCATGCCATGCAGAGAGTGAGAGGCCGCTTGAGATTGGTCAGCATTGTCTGACCAACCTCACTGGAGGAGGTACCGTAGTCTAGTTTTTGTTGTATGGAGCGATATGGGTATTGCACATGTCAATGTCTCTCTCTCTTCTTCCTCTCTGTCTCTCTCTCTCTCTCTCTCTCTCTCTCTCTCTCTCTCTGTCTCTCTCTCTTTCTCTCTCTCTCTCTGTCTCTCTCTCTCTCTCTCTCTCTCTGTCTCTCTCTCTCTCTCTCTCTCTCTCTCTCTCTCTCTCTCTGTCTCTCTCTCTCTCTTCTCTCTTCCTCAAATGTCATATTATACAAGTGCCTTGCGAAAGTATTCGGCCCCCTTGAACTTTGCGACCTTTTGCCACATTTCAGGCTTCAAACATAAAGATATAAAACTGTATTTTTTTGTGAAGAATCAACAACAAGTGGGACACAATCATGAAGTGGAACGACATTTATTGGATATTTCAAACTTTTTTAACAAATCAAAAACTGAAAAATTGGGCGTGCAAAATTATTCAGCCCCCTTAAGTTAATACTTTGTAGCGCCACCTTTTGCTGCGATTACAGCTGTAAGTCGCTTGGGGTATGTCTCTATCAGTTTTGCACATCGAGAGACTGACATTTTTTCCCATTCCTCCTTGCAAAACAGCTCGAGCTCAGTGAGGTTGGATGGAGGGCATTTGTGAACAGCAGTTTTCAGTTCTTTCCACAGATTCTCGATTGGATTCAGGTCTGGACTTTGACTTGGCCATTCTAACACCTGGATATGTTTATTTTTGAACCATTCCATTGTAGATTTTGCTTTATGTTTTGGATCATTGTCTTGTTGGAAGACAAATCTCCGTCCCAGTCTCAGGTCTTTTGCAGACTCCATCAGGTTTTCTTCCAGAATGGTCCTGTATTTGGCTCCATCCATC
This sequence comes from Oncorhynchus clarkii lewisi, assembly GCF_045791955.1. Taxonomy (NCBI): domain Eukaryota; kingdom Metazoa; phylum Chordata; class Actinopteri; order Salmoniformes; family Salmonidae; genus Oncorhynchus; species Oncorhynchus clarkii. The sequence continues at coordinate 76,475,710 of NC_092156.1, read as the reverse complement.
TTCCCATCAATTTTAACCATCTTCCCTGTCCCTGCTGAAGAAAAGCAGGCCCAAACCATGATGCTGCCACCACCATGTTTGACAGTGGGGATGGTGTGTTCAGCTGTGTTGCTTTTACGCCAAACATAACGTTTTGCATTGTTGCCAAAAAGTTACATTTTGGTTTCATCTGAACAGAGCACCTTCTTCCACATGTTTGGTGTGTCTCCCAGGTGGCTTGTGGCAAACTTTAAACAACACTTTTTATGGATATCTTTAAGAAATGGCTTTCTTCTTGCCACTCTTCCCTAAAGGCCAGATTTGTGCAATATACGACTGATTGTTGTCCTATGGACAGAGTCTCCCACCTCAGCTGTAGATCTCTGCAGTTCATCCAGAGTGATCATGGGCCTCTTGGCTGCATCTCTGATCAGTCTTCTCCTTGTATGAGCTGAAAGTTTAGAGGGACGGCCAGGTCTTGGTAGATTTGCAGTGGTCTGATACTCCTTCCATTTCAATATTATCGCTTGCACAGTGCTCATTGTGATGTTTAAAGCTTGGGAAATCTTTTTGTATCCAAATCCGGCTTTAAACTTCTTCACAACAGTATCTCGGACCTGCCTGGTGTGTTCCTTGTTCTTCATGATGCTCTCTGCGCTTATGACGGACCTCTGAGACTATCACAGTGCAGGTGCATTTATACGGAGACTTGATTACACACAGGTGGATTGTATTTATCATCATTAGTCATTTAGGTCAACATTGGATCATTCAGAGATCCTCACTGAACTTCTGGAGAGAGTTTGCTGCACTGAAAGTAAAGGGGCTGAATAGTTTTGCACGCCCAATTTTTCAGTTTTTGATTTGTTAAAAAAGTTTGAAATATCCAATAAATGTCGTTCCACTTCATGATTGTGTCCCACTTGTTGTTGATTCTTCACAAAAAAATACAGTTTTATAGCTTTATGTTTGAAGCCTGAAATGTGGCAAAAGGTCGCAAAGTTCAAGGGGGCCGAATACTTTCGCAAGGCACTGTATATATACAGTGTTTTAACAATGTACAAATGGTTAAAGGACACAAAATAAAATAAATAAGCATAAATATGGGTTGTATTTACAATGGTGTTTGTTCTTCTTTGTCTCTCTCTCTCTCTCTCTCTCTCTCTCTCTCTCTCTCTCTCTCTCTCTCTCTATACCTCTCTCTCTATACCTCTCTTCCATATCGCTCTCTCTCTCTCTCTCTCTCTCTCTCTCTCTCTCTCTGTCTCTCTCTCTCTATACCTCTCTCTCTATACCTCTCTTCCATATCGCTCTCTCTCTCTCTCTCTCTCTCTCTCTCTCTCTCTCTCTCTCTCTCTCTCTCTCTCTCTCTCTCTCTCTCTCTCTCTCTCTCTCTCTCTCTCTCTATCTCTCTCTCTATCTCTGTCTCTCTCTGTCCCTCTCTCTCTATCTCTGTCTCTCTCTCTCTCTCTCTCTCTATCTCTGTCTCTCTCTGTCTCTCTCTCTGTCTCTCTCTCTATACCTCTCTTCCATATCGCTCTCTCTCTCTCTCTCTCTCTCTCTCTCTCTCTCTGTCTCTCTCTGTCTCTCTCTGTCTCTCTCTCTCTATCTCTCTCTCTATCTCTGTCTCTCTCTGTCTCTCTCTGTCTCTCTCTCTCTATCTCTCTCTCTATCTCTGTCTCTCTCTGTCTCTCTCTCTCTATCTCTGTCTCTCTCTCTCTCTATATATATATATCTCTCTCTCTCTGTCTCTCTCTCTCTATCTCTCTCTCTCTATACCTCCCTCTCTATATCTCTCTATCTTTCTTGGGAACTCAATTCAATTCATGGAGCTTTATTGACATGGGAAACATGTGTTAACATTGCCAAAGCAAGTGAGGTAGATATTATACAAAGGGGGCCGAATACTTTCGCAAGGCACTGTACATCTCTCTCTCTTTCTGTCTCTCTGTCTCTCTCTCTCTCTCTGTCTCTCTCTCTCTCTCTCTCTCTCTCTATACCTCTTTTCCATATCGCTCTCTCTCTCTGTCTCTCTGTCTCTCTCTCTCTCTCTCTCTGTCTCTCTCTGTCTCTCTGTCTCTCTCTCTCTCTCTCTCTGTCTCTCTCTGTCTCTCTCTCTCTCTCTCTCTCTCTATCTCTGTCTCTCTCTGTCTCTCTCTCTGTCTCTCTCTCTATCTCTCTCTCAATTCAATTCAATTCAATTCAATTCAAGGGCTTTATTGGCATGGGAAACATGTGTTAACATTGCCAAAGCAAGTGAGGTAGACAACATACAAAGTGAAAATATAAAGTGAAAAACAACAAAAATTAACAGTAAACATTACACATACAGAGGTTTCAAAACAGTAAAGTCATTACAAATGTCATATTATATATATATATACAGTGTTTTAACAATGTACAAATGGTTAAAGGACACAAGATAAAATAAATAAGCATAAATATGGGTTGTATTTACAATGGTGTGTGTTCTTCACTGGTTGCCCTTTTCTCGTGGCAACAGGTCACAAATCTTGCTGCTGTGATGGCACACTGTGGAATTTCACCCAGTAGATATGGGAGTTTTTCAAATTTGGATTTGTTTTCGAATTCTTTGTGGATCTGTGTAATCTGAGGGAAATATGTCTCTCTAATATGGTCATACATTGGGCAGGAGGTTAGGAAGTGCAGCTCAGTTTCCACCTCATTTTGTGGGCAGTGAGCACATAGCCTGTCTTCTCTTGAGAGCCATGTCTGCCTACGGCGGCCTTTCTCAATAGCAAGGCTATGCTCACTGAGTCTGTACATAGTCAAAGCTTTCCTTAATTTTGGGTCAGTCACAGTGGTCAGGTATTCTGCCGCTGTGTACTCTCTGTTTAGGGCCAAATAGCATTCTAGTTTGCTCTGTTTTTTTGTTAATTCTTTCCAATGTGTCAAGTAATTATCTTTTTGTTTTCTCATGATTTGGTTGGGTCTAATTGTGCTGTTGTCCTGGGGCTCTGTAGGGTGTGTTTGTGTTTGTGAACAGAGCCCCAGGACCAGCTTGCTTAGGGGACTCTTCTCCAGGTTCATCTCTCTGTAGGTGATGGCTTTGTTATGGAAGGTTTGTGAATCACTTCCTTTTAGGTGGTTGTAGAATTTAACGGCTCTTTTCTGGATTTTGATAATTAGTGGGTATCGGCCTAATTCTGCTCTGCATGCATTATTTGGTGTTCTACGTTGTACACGGAGGATATTTTTGCAGAATTCTGCGTGCAGAGTCTCTCTCTCTATACCTCCCTCTCTATATCTCTCTATCTTTCTTGGGAACTCAATTCAATTCATGGAGCTTTATTGACATGGGAAACATGTGTTAACATTGCCAAAGCAAGTGAGGTAGATATTATACAAAAGTGAAATAAACAATAACAATTTACAGTAAACATTACACATACAGAAGTTTCAAAACAATAAAGACATTACAAATGTTATATAATGTTTATATACAGTGTTTTAACAATGTACAAATGGTTAAAGTACACAAGGGAAAATAAATAAGCATAAAATGGGTTGTATTTACAATGGTGTTTGTTCTTCACTGGTTGCCCTTTTCTCGTGGCAACAGGTCACAAATCTTGCTGCTGTGATTTCACCCAGTAGATATGGGAGTTTATCAAAATTGGGTTTGTTTTCGAATTCTTTGTGGATCTGTGTAATCTGAGGGAAATATGTCTCTCTAATATGGTCATACATTGGGAAGGAGGTTAGGAAGTGCAGCTCAGTTTCCACCTCATTTTGTGGGCAGTGAGCACATAGCCTGTCTTCTCTTGAGAGCCATGTCTGCCTACGGCGGCCTTTCTCAATAGCAAGGCTATGCTCACTGAGTCTGTAAATAGTCAAAGCTTTCCTTAATTTTGGGTCAGTCACAGTGGTCAGGTATTCTGCCACTGCGTACTCTCTGTTTAAGGGCCAAATAGCATTCTAGTTTTCTCTGTTTTTTTGTTATTTCTTTCCAATGTGTCAAGTAAATATCTTTTAGTTTTCTCATGATTTGCTTGGGTCTAATTGTGCTGCTGTCCTGGGGCTCTGCGGGGTGTGCTTGTGAACAGCGCCCCAGGACCAGCTTGCTTAGGGGACTCTTGTCACGTTCGTCATAACGAGGAGACCAAGGCGCAGCGTGATATGAATACCTACTTCTTTAAATGAAGAATAAACACTGAACAAACTATACAAAACACCAAAACAAACGTGAAGCTATGAGACACGAGTACTGACAGGCAACTACACATAGACAATAACCCACCAAATACCCAAGGAATATGGCTACCTAAATATGGTCCCCAATCAGAGACAACGATAAAGAGCTGCCTCTGATTGAGAAAAACTAAACAAACCACCCCTCGTCACACCCTGACCTCACCAAAATCATAAAGAAAACAAAGATAACTAAGGTCAGGGCGTGTCACCTCTTCTCCAGGTTCATCTCTCTGTAGGGGATGGCTTTGTTATGGAAGGTTTGGGAATCACTTCCTTTTAGATGTTTGTGTAATTGAACGGCTCTTTTCTGGATTTTGATAATTAGCGGGTATCGGCCTAATTCGGCTCTGCATGCATTATTTGTTGTTCTACGTTGTCCCATGTTCTACGTTGTTCTACGTTGTCCCATGTTCTACGTTGTTCTACGTTGTTCTACGTTGTTCTACGTTGTCCCATGTTCTACGTTGTTCTACGTTGTCCCATGTTCTACGTTGTTCTACGTTGTCCCATGTTCTACGTTGTCCCATGTTCTACGTTGTTCTACGTTGTCCCATGTTCTACGTTGTTCTACGTTGTTCTACGTTGTTCTACGTTGTCCCATGTTCTACGTTGTTCTACGTTGTCCCATGTTCTACGTTGTTCTACGTTGTTCTACGTTGTTCTACGTTGTCCCATGTTCTACGTTGTTCTACGTTGTCCCATGTTCTACGTTGTTCTACGTTGTTCTACGTTGTCCCATGTTCTACGTTGTCCCATGTTCTACGTTGTTCTACGTTGTCCCATGTTCTACGTTGTTCTACGTTGTTCTACGTTGTTCTACGTTGTTCTACGTTGTCCCATGTTCTACGTTGTTCTACGTTGTCCCATGTTCTACGTTGTTCTACGTTGTTCTACGTTGTCC
>NC_092156.1:76450615-76468115 GCF_045791955.1 Oncorhynchus clarkii lewisi | reverse complement strand
CAATAATAGCAATTTTCTATCATCCACTCAACTGAAATATTTTTAAAATATAATTGGATTGAAATACAAAAAAATAAAGTGCAAAAATCTATTAATCAAAAACAACACTTTGTTTAAGGAGAAGTAACATGCAGTGAAAACAAATATTAAATTTTAACTTTTAAACTTGAACTGAGTAAAAACTCTAAATATGTGATTGCACAGTAATGTTCACTTGTTTGAGGTTGAGGGTGATACTTGGTGGTGTCCCATCTTTTCCACAAGTTCATCAATGTTCGGGGTAAGGCTCTGAGCTGAAGAAATCCTCAGAATTGAGTGGAGGTGTTCAGCAGTAAGTCGACTTCTGTGTGATGTTTTGTTCAGGTTCATCAAAGAAAACAGTTGTTCACACAGGTATGTGCTGCCAAACATAGACAACGTTTGAGCAGCCTGGATGCGCAGCTGGGGCATTGTGCCGGGGAGGAAACGGGCGAACTCCGCAACACCCACTGCCGCATATTTTGCCCTCAGTGCATCATTGCATTGGAGGTCAATCAACTCCATTTGGAGGTTTGGTGGTGAGCTTTCCACGTCAACAGCAAATGGGTTACCGAGCAGTTCCAACCTGCTTTTTTGTGCTTCAAAGTCAGCAAATCGGCGTCGAAAGTCAGCGGCAAGCATACCTATTTTATCAGCCAACTGTGTGCTCGGGAACGCACTGGTAGAGAGCTTCTCTTTCATGGTCTGGCAGCTGGGAAAGTGGCTCAAATTTTCTTTCCGCATCTGCGTCTCCCACAGAGTCAGTTTGGTTTTAAATGCCTTCACTGTACTGTACATATCAGAGATGACACGATCCCGACCCTGCAGCTGCAAGTTTATTGCATTCAGATGACTCGTAATGTCACACAGAAAAGCCATTTCACACAGAAACATTTCGTCTCGGAGTTGTGTTGTGTCTTTCCCTTTGCTGTCCAAGAACAGACAAATCTCCTCACGAAGCTCGAAACATCTTTGAAGCACCTTTCCCTGGCTTAGCCATCGCACCTCTGTGTGATAAGGCAAATCACCATGCTCCGTTTCTAACTCCGTCAGAAATGCCTTGAACTGGCGGTGATTCAAACCTTTGGCTCTGATAAAGTTAACTGTGCGCGTGATGATGCTCATTACATGCTCCATTTTCAAGGCTTTACCGCACAACGCTTCCTGGTGTATGATACAATGATAAGCTGTCAGCTCACCTGTCGCGTTTTCCTCTTGCATCTTTTCCCGTATCTTCGCCACCAGTCCGCTCCTGTGTCCACACATCGCAGGTGCTCCGTCGGTTGTCAAACCCACAAGTTTTTCCCAAGGCAGCTCCATCTCATTTACACATCTTGACACCTCTTCATACAAATCATGCCCCGTAGTTGTGCCATGCATAGGACGTAAAGCCAAAAACTCCTCTGTCACGCTTAGGTTGGAGTCCACTCCGCGGATGAAAATTGACAACTGGGCAATGTCAGAAATGTCGGTGCTCTCATCCACAGCCAAGGAATATGCAATAAAATCTTTTCCCTTTTTCACAAGCTGCTCTTTTAGATTGATGGACAACTGGTCTACTCTCTCGGCAATGGTGTTTCTGCTCAGACTCACATTTAAAAAGAGTTGCCTTTTTTCTGGGCAAACTTCGTCACAAACTTTAATCATGCAGTTTTTGATGAAATCCCCCTCCGTAAATGGCCGGGCTGATTTAGCGATCTCTTCTGCCAAAATAAAACTGGCCTTGACAGCAGCCTGGCCTTGTGATTTGGCTTTTTTGAACAGAGCCTGTCGAGATTTGAGGCCTCGTTTTAATTCCTCTGCCTTTTGTAGCCTTTGTTCCATGTCCATATTCTTGTTTTTGTCCGCGTGTTTCGTTTCATAATGTCGTCTCAGATTATACTCTTTCAGTACCGCCACACTTTCTCCACACAGAAGACACACAGGTTTTCCAGCTACCTTCGTGAACATATACTCCGACTCCCACCTTGTTTGAAACCCCCGGTTCTCAGTATCCACCTTCCGTTTTGCCATTTTTGATGGGTATCTGAAAGTTAATTTTACTGTGATGCTGACGACTGCTGTGCCAATAAATATTGAAATGAAGCAGCCTACTGCTCGGTGCGTCACCTTTGCATTGTGGGAAATGTAGTATTGGTGCGTGTAAAAGATCTGCGGGCTGCCGGCTTGCTGCGGGCCGGTTCTAATAATAAATCAAGATCATCCCAGGGGCCGTAAAAAACCTTCTTGCGGGCCGGATGTGGCCCGCGGGCCTTGACTCTGACATATGTGCCCTACAGGCTCCTGTGAGAGGCAGGGCTGTAGTGTTGTAACTGATTGAACCCAACCCCCTACAGGCTCCTGTGAGAGGCAGGGCTGTAGTGTTCTCCCTGATTGAACCCAACCCCCTACAGGCTCCAGTGAGAGGCAGGGCTGTAGTGTTGTTACTGATTGAACCCAACCCCCTACAGGCTCCAGTGAGAGGCAGGTTTTCATATCTACCTCTCTGTGTTGTTCTGTGACCTAGTTCTGCTGGTGTTACTCACAGGTAGACAGGGAAGGGGAGCAACATGACACACACACACACACACACACACACACACACACACACACACACACACACACACACACACACACACACACACACACACACACACACACACACACACACACAAACAAACAGATAGATCAGTGTTTCATTAGTGAGTGAACAGATAGATTACTGTCCCTGAGGAGACATTGACCAAGAGGGCATTAATCTACTGAGCTCAGCAAATCTGTGTGTGTCATCAATAAGGACAACTACACTAGATTTAGTGTGTGTGTGTGTGTGTGTGTGTGAGTGTGTGTGTGTGTGTGTGTGTGTGTGTGTGTGTGTGTGTGTGTGTCATCAATAAGGACAACTACACTAGATTTAGTGTGTGTGTGTGTGTGTGTGTGTGTGTGTGTGTGTGTGTGTGTGTGTGTGTGTGTGTCATCATTAAGCACAACTACAATAAATACACCATCAGTAGGCTACTTTCTGAGATGCACACACACACTAACACACACACACTAACACACACACAAACACACACATTTACTCACACACACACACACACTAACACAAACACAAACACACACACACACATGATCAAAGTAAAATGTTTATGAAGCAATTTCCAATCGTTTAAGCTGATCATTAAACACAAATAAATAGCTAGTCAATACAGTGCCTTGCGAAAGTATTCGGCCACCTTGAACTTTGCGACCTTTTGCCACATTTCAGGCTTCAAACATAAAGATATAAAACTGTATTTTTTTGTGAAGAATCAACAACAAGTGGGACACAATCATGAAGTGGAACGACATTTATTGGATATTTCAAACTTTTTTAACAAAACAAAAACTGAAAAATTGGGCGTGCAAAATTATTCAGCCCCTTTACTTTCAGTGCAGCAAACTCTCTCCAGAAGTTCAGTGAGGATCTCTGAATGATCCAATGTTGACCTAAATGACTAATGATGATAAATACAATCCACCTGTGTGTAATCAAGTCTCCGTATAAATGCACCTGCACTGTGATAGTCTCAGAGGTCCGTTAAAAGCGCAGAGAGCATCATGAAGAACAAGGAACACACCAGACAGGTCCGAGATACTGTTGTGAAGAAGTTTAAAGCCGGATTTGGATACAAAAAGATTTCCCAAGCTTTAAACATCCCAAGGAGCACTGTGCAAGCAATAATATTGAAATGGAAGGAGTATCAGACCACTGCAAATCTACCAAGACCTGGCCGTCCCTCTAAACTTTCAGCTCATACAAGGAGAAGACTGATCAGAGATGCAGCCAAGAGGCCCATGATCACTCTGGATGAACTGCAGAGATCTACAGCTGAGGTGGGAGACTCTGTCCATAGGACAACAATCAGTCGTATATTGCACAAATCTGGCCTTTATGGAAGAGTGGCAAGAAGAAAGCCATTTCTTAAAGATATCCATAAAAAGTGTTGTTTAAAGTTTGCCACAAGCCACCTGGGAGACACACCAAACATGTGGAAGAAGGTGCTCTGGTCAGATGAAACCAAAATTGAACTTTTTGGCAACAATGCAAAACGTTATGTTTGGCGTAAAAGCAACACAGCTCATCACACTGAACACACCATCCCCACTTTTCTTCAGCAGGGACAGGAAAGATGGTTAAAAATGATGGGAAGATGGATGGAGCCAAATACAGGACCATTCTGGAAGAAAACCTGATGGAGTCTGCAAAAGACCTGAGACTGGGACGGAGATTTGTCTTCCAACAAGACAATGATCCAAAACATAAAGCAAAATCTACAATGGAATGGTTCAAAAATAAACATATCCAGGTGTTAGAATGGCCAAGTCAAAGTCCAGACCTGAATCAATTCGAGAATCTGTGGAAAGAACTGAAAACTGCTGTTCACAAATGCTCTCCATCCAACCTCACTGAGCTCGAGCTGTTTTGCAAGGAGGAATGGGAAAACATTTCAGTCTCTCGCAAAACTGATAGAGACATACCCCAAGCGACTTACAGCTGTAATCGCAGCAAAAGGTGGCGCTACAAAGTATTAACTTAAGGGGGCTGAATAATTTTGCACGCCCAATTTTTCAGTTTTTGATTTGTTAAAAAAGTTTGAAATATCCAATAAATGTCGTTCCACTTCACGATTGTATCCCACTTGTTGTTGATTCTTCACAAAAAAATACAGTTTTATATCTTTATGTTTGAAGCCTGAAATGTGGCAAAAGGTCGCAAAGTTCAAGGGTGCCGAATACTTTCGCAAGGCACTGTATGCTGGCTCAGTGATTTATAACCTCCATGGTTTAGTAAATGACTGAACTATCTTCATTGTTGTTTGTGAAATTGTTGCTTGGAATGAGTGACCTAACTTAATGTTTTATAACCTCATCCCAAACCTTAACCCTGTAACCATCCAGAATGAGTGACTAAACTTAATGCTTTATCCTCATCCCCATCCTTAACCCTGTAAACATTCAGAATGAGTGACTAAACTTAATGTTTTATAACCTCATCCCAAACCTTAACCCTGTAACCATCCAGAATGAATGACCTAACTTAATGTTTTATAACCTCATCCGAAACCTTAACCCTGTAACCATTCAGAATGAGTGACTAAACTTAATGTTTTATAACCTCATCCCAAACCTTAACCCTGTAACCATCCAGAATGAATGACCTAACTTAATGTTTTATAACCTCATCCGAAACCTTAACCCTGAACCATTCAGAATGAGTGACCTAACTTAATGTTTTATAACCTCATCCCAAACCTTAACCCTGTAACCATCCAGAATGAATGACCTAACTTAATGTTTTATAACCTCATCCCAAACCTTAACCCTGTAACCATTCAGAATGAGTGACTAAACTTAATGTTTTATAACCTCATCCCAAACCTTAACCCTGTAACCATTCAGAATGAGTGACTAAACTTAATGTTTTATAACCTCATCCCAAACCTTAACCCTGTAACCATCCAGAATGAGTGAATAAACTTAATGTTTTATAACCTCATCCGAAACCTTAACCCTGAACCATTCAGAATGAGTGACCTAACTTAATGTTTTATAACCTCATCCCAAACCTTAACCCTGTAACCATTCAGAATGAGTGACCTAACTTAATGTTTTATAACCTCATCCCAAACCTTAACCCTGTAACCATCCAGAATGAGTGACCTAACTTAATGTTTTATAACCTCATCCGAAACCTTAACCCTGAACCATTCAGAATGAGTGACCTAACTTAATGTTTTATAACCTCATCCCAAACCTTAACCCTGTAACCATTCAGAATGAGTGACCTAACTTAATGTTTTATATCCTCATCCGAAACCTTAACCCTGTAACCATTCAGAATGAGTGACTAAACTTAATGTTTTATATCCTCATCCGAAACCTTAACCCTGTAACCATTCAGAATGAGTGACTAAACTTAATGTTTTATATCCTCATCCGAAACCTTAACCCTGTAACCATTCAGAATGAGTGACTAAACTTAATGTTTTATCCTCATCCCAAACCTTAACCCTGTAAACATTCAGAATGAGTGACCTAACTTAACCCTGTAACCATTCAGAATGAGTGACTAAACTTAATGTTTTATCCTCATCCCAAACCTTAACCCTGTAACCATTCAGAATGAGTGACTAAACTTAATGTTTTATCCTCATCCCAAACCTTAACCCTGTAAACATTCAGAATGAGTGACCTAACTTAACCCTGTAAACATTCAGAATGAGTGACTAAACTTAATGTTATAACCTCATCCCAAACCTTAACCCTGAACCATTCAGAATGAGTGACCTAACTTAATGTTATAACCTCATCCCAAACCTTAACCCTGAACCATTCAGAATGAGTGACCTAACTTAACCCTGTAAACATTCAGAATGAGTGACTAAACTTAATGTTATAACCTCATCCCAAACCTTAACCCTGAACCATTCAGAATGAGTGACCTAACTTAACCCTGTAAACATTCAGAATGAGTGACTAAACTTAATGTTATAACCTCATCCCAAACCTTAACCCTGAACCATTCAGAATGAGTGACTAAACTAAATGTTTTATATCCTCATCCCAAACCTTAACCCTGAACCATTCAGAATGAGTGACTAAACTTAATGTTTTATAACCTCATCCCAAACCTTAACCCTGTACCCATTCAGAATGAGTGACTAAACTTAATGTTTTATAACCTCATCCCAAACCTTAACCCTGTAACCATCCAGAATGAGTGAATAAACTTAATGTTTTATAACCTCATCCGAAACCTTAACCCTGAACCATTCAGAATGAGTGACCTAACTTAATGTTTTATAACCTCATCCCAAACCTTAACCCTGTAACCATTCAGAATGAGTGACCTAACTTAATGTTTTATAACCTCATCCCAAACCTTAACCCTGTAACCATCCAGAATGAGTGACCTAACTTAATGTTTTATAACCTCATCCGAAACCTTAACCCTGAACCATTCAGAATGAGTGACCTAACTTAATGTTTTATAACCTCATCCCAAACCTTAACCCTGTAACCATCCAGAATGAATGACCTAACTTAATGTTTTATAACCTCATCCGAAACCTTAACCCTGAACCATTCAGAATGAGTGACCTAACTTAATGTTTTATAACCTCATCCCAAACCTTAACCCTGTAACCATCCAGAATGAATGACCTAACTTAATGTTTTATAACCTCATCCCAAACCTTAACCCTGTAACCATTCAGAATGAGTGACTAAACTTAATGTTTTATAACCTCATCCCAAACCTTAACCCTGTAACCATTCAGAATGAGTGACTAAACTTAATGTTTTATAACCTCATCCCAAACCTTAACCCTGTAACCATCCAGAATGAGTGAATAAACTTAATGTTTTATAACCTCATCCGAAACCTTAACCCTCAACCATTCAGAATGAGTGACCTAACTTAATGTTTCATAACCTCATCCCAAACCTTAACCCTGTAACCATTCAGAATGAGTGACCTAACTTAATGTTTTATAACCTCATCCCAAACCTTAACCCTGTAACCATCCAGAATGAGTGACCTAACTTAATGTTTTATATCCTCATCCGAAACCTTAACCCTGTAACCATCCAGAATGAGTGACCTAACTTAATGTTTTATATCCTCATCCGAAACCTTAACCCTGTAACCATTCAGAATGAGTGACTAAACTTAATGTTTTATATCCTCATCCGAAACCTTAACCCTGTAACCATTCAGAATGAGTGACTAAACTTAATGTTTTATATCCTCATCCGAAACCTTAACCCTGTAACCATTCAGAATGAGTGACTAAACTTAATGTTTTATCCTCATCCCAAACCTTAACCCTGTAAACATTCAGAATGAGTGACCTAACTTAACCCTGTGACCATCCAGAATGAGTGACTAAACTTAATGTTTTATAACCTCATCCGAAACCTTAACCCTGTAACCATCCAGAATGAGTGACCTAACTTAATGTTTTATATCCTCATCCGAAACCTTAACCCTGTAACCATTCAGAATGAGTGACTAAACTTAATGTTTTATATCCTCATCCGAAACCTTAACCCTGTAACCATTCAGAATGAGTGACTAAACTTAATGTTTTATATCCTCATCCGAAACCTTAACCCTGTAACCATTCAGAATGAGTGACTAAACTTAATGTTTTATCCTCATCCCAAACCTTAACCCTGTAAACATTCAGAATGAGTGACCTAACTTAACCCTGTGACCATCCAGAATGAGTGACTAAACTTAATGTTTTATAACCTCATCCGAAACCTTAACCCTGTAACCATTCAGAATGAGTGACTAAACTTAATGTTTTATCCTCATCCCAAACCTTAACCCTGTAACCATTCAGAATGAGTGACTAAACTTAATGTTTTATCCTCATCCCAAACCTTAACCCTGTAAACATTCAGAATGAGTGACCTAACTTAACCCTGTAAACATTCAGAATGAGTGACTAAACTTAATGTTATAACCTCATCCCAAACCTTAACCCTGAACCATTCAGAATGAGTGACCTAACTTAATGTTATAACCTCATCCCAAACCTTAACCCTGAACCATTCAGAATGAGTGACCTAACTTAACCCTGTAAACATTCAGAATGAGTGACTAAACTTAATGTTATAACCTCATCCCAAACCTTAACCCTGAACCATTCAGAATGAGTGACCTAACTTAACCCTGTAAACATTCAGAATGAGTGACTAAACTTAATGTTATAACCTCATCCCAAACCTTAACCCTGAACCATTCAGAATGAGTGACTAAACTAAATGTTTTATATCCTCATCCCAAACCTTAACCCTGAACCATTCAGAATGAGTGACTAAACTAAATGTTTCATATCCTCATCCCAAACCTTAACCCTGAACCATTCAGAATGAGTGACTAAACTAAATGTTTCATATCCTCATCCCAAACCTTAACCCTGAACCATTCAGAATGAGTGACTAAACTTAATGTTTTATAACCTCATCCCAAACCTTAACCCTGTACCCATTCAGAATGAGTGACTAAACGTATTGTTTTATAACCTCATCCCAAACCTTAACCATGAACCATTCAGAATGAGTGACTAAACTTAATGTTTTATGTCCTCATCCCAAACCTAAACCCTGTAACCATTCAGAATCAGTGACCTAACTTAATGTTTTATATCCTCATCCCAAACCTTAACCCTGAACCATTCAGAATGAGTGACCTAACTTAAAGTTGTATAACCTCATCCCAAACCTTAACCCTGTAACCATTCAGAATGAGTGACCTAACTTAATGTTATAACCTCATCCCAAACCTTAACCCTGAACCATTCAGAATGAGTGACCTAACTTAACCCTGTAACCATTCAGAATGAGTGACCTAACTTAATGTTTTATATCCTCATCCCAAATCTTAACCCTGAACCATTCAGAATGAGTTACCTAACTTAATGTTTTATATCCTCATCCCAAACTTTAACCCTGTAACCATTCAGAATGAGTGACCTAACTTAATGTTTTATATCCTCATCCCAAACCTTAACCCTGAACCATTCAGAATGAGTGACCTAACTTTATGTTTTATATCCTCATCCCAAACCATAACCCTGAACCATTCAGAATGAGTGACTTAACTTAACCCTGAACCATTCAGAATGAGTGACTAAACTTAACCCTGAACCATTCAGAATGAGTGACATAACTTAATGTTTTATAACCTCATCCCAAACCTTAACCCTGAACCATTCAGACTGAGTGACTAAACTTAATGTTTTATATCCTCATCCCAAACCTAATCCCAAACCTTAACCCTGAAACCATTAGAATCAGTGCCTAAACTTAACCCTTAACTGCGAAATGTGAAGTTTGGAGAACGTGGCTGAACGTCTAGTTCAGCAGTGAGAGTGTGAGAGCTTGTTGTCCAGATCATCATTAAAGAGCTTGTAAATCTAGACAATGGGTGGGTTAGAGTCCCTAAGGCACAAATAACAATTCACTGGATGAGATAAAATCACAGTGTTTAAAATGTGTGTGTGTGTGTGTGTGTGTGTGTGTGTGTGCGTGCGTACGTGTGTGTGTGTATTATAATTGTTTTGGCTTTACTATCTTTGTGGGTACCAGAAGTCCTTACAAGGAGAGTAAAACAAGGCCAATTCGGACAAGTGGGGACATTTCGCCGGTCCCCCAAAAAAGCTAAAGCCTTAGTGGTTAGGGGTTAAGGGTTAAGGGTTAAGGTTTGGGGTTAGGTTAAGGGTTAAGGGTTAAGGTTTGGGGTTAGGTTAAGGGTTAAGGTTTGGGGTTAGGTTAAGGGTTAAGGTTTGGGGTTAGGTTAAGGGTTAAGGTTTGGGGTTAGGTTAAGGGTTAAGGGTTAAGGTTTGGGGTTAGGTTAAGGGTTAAGGGTTAAGGTTTGGGGTTAGGTTAAGGGTTAAGGGTTAAGGTTTGGGGTTAGGTTAAGGGTTAAGGGTTAAGGTTTGGGGTTAGGGTAATGGTTAAGGTTTGGGGTTAGGTTAAGGGTTAAAGGTTAAGGTTTGGGGTTAGGTTAAGGGTTAAGGGTTAAGGATTGGGGTTAGGTTAAGGGTTAAGGGTTAAGGTTTGGGGTTAGGTTAAGGGTTAAGGTTTGGGGTTAGCTTAAGGGTTAAGGTTTGGGGTTAGGTTAAGGATTAAGGGTTAAGGTTTGGGGTTAGGTTAAGGGTTAAGGTTTGGGGTTAGGTTAAGGGTTAAGGTTTGGGGTTAGGTTAATGGTTAAGGTTTGGGGTTAGGTTAAGGGTTAAGGTTTGGGGTTAGGTTAAGGATTAAGGGTTAAGGTTTGGGGTTAGGTTAAGGGTTAAGGTTTGGGGTTAGGTTAAGGGTTAAGGTTTGGGGTTAGGTTAAGGGTTAAGGTTTGGGGTTAGGTTAAGGGTTAATGTTTGGGGTTAGGTTAAGGGTTAAGGTTTGGGGTTAGGTTAAGGGTTGAGGTTTGAGTGACATAACTTAATGTTTTATAACCTCATCCCAAACCTTAACCCTGAACCATTCAGACTAGGTTAAGGGTTAAGGTTTGGGGTTAGGTTAAGGGTTAGGGTTCGGAAAATTGTAAAAACAAAGATATTAAAATAAACATGTGTGTGCATGTTCACACACACACACACACACACACACACACACACACACACACACACACACACACACACACACACACACACACACACACACTTTTGCATGTACAGATGTTCTATCTTAATTTGACCACATCAGGAAAATAGTTCTGCAGAAACAGGAAATGTTCATTATTATGTGGATTATAATTAAAGGACATTTTTGAAAGGGTACATAAATGTTTCGTTGGGACAAAGAATGACATTTTAAAGTGGAAATTACAAACTATAGAAGCCTTATTAAACCTTGAATACGCTACAATGAGCACTTTCTGCTATGCAGTAGAATTCACTGTGCCAACAGAGTGATCAAATGAAGATAGCAGATCTGGCAGGCAGGCAGGCAGGCAGGCAGGCAGGCAGGCAGGCAGGCAGGCAGGCAGACAGAGACATACACAGAGAGACAGACAGACAGACAGACAGACAGACAGACAGACAGACAGACTGGCAGGCAGACAGACAGACAGACAGGCAGGCAGGCAGGCAGGCAGGCAGGCAGGCAGGCAGGCAGACAGACAGACAGACAGACAGACAGACAGACAGACAGAGACATACAGAGAGAGAGAGAGAGACAGAGAGACAGAGAGACAGACAGACAGACAGACAGACAGACAGACAGACAGACAGACTTTGTGAAGTAATGTAGTCAACTGCATTTAGAACAATAATAATTACGTAACTAATAATTCGCAGGTGTGTGTGTGTGTGTGTGTGTGTGTGTGTGTGTGTGTGTGTGTGTGTGTGTGTGTGTGTGTGTGTGTGTTCTGCACGGCTAGGTAAGGGAGTCTCATGGTGAGATAATGAAGTCACCCAGTCGTATCATTAATGACTGTTTTACACCTGCTTGTCTCAGCTAATTAAACATGCTGACACACACACAGCTGCTCAAACATTCCCTCTCTCTTTCTCTGTCTTTCTCTCCTTCTCTTTCTCACGTTTATATAAGCGATGCTAACGAGCCTTTCACACCAGACTGGTCACTAGAAATAGACAGCGATTACGTACGTTTGAAAAGGTCCCAGAACGTCGATATTCTGTAGGACTTCCACGATGACTTCCACGGTGACTTCCACGGTGACTTCCACAGTGACTTCCACAGTGACTTCCACGGTGACTTCCACAGTGACTTCCACAGTGACTTCCACGGTGACTTCCACAGTGACTTCCATGGTGACTTCCACAGTGACTTCCACAGTGACTTCCACAGTGACTTCAACGGTGACTTCAACAGTGACTTCCACGGTGACTTCAACGGTGACTTCCACGGTGACTTCCACGGTGACTTCCACAGTGACTTCAACGGTGACTTCCACGGTGACTTCCACGGTGACTTCCACAGTGACTTCAACGATGACTTCCACAGTGACTTCCACGGTGACTTCCACAGTGACTTCAACGGTGACTTCCACGGTGACTTCCACGGTGACTTCCACAGTGACTTCAACGGTGACTTCCACAGTGACTTCCACGGTGACTTCCACAGTGACTTCAACGGTGACTTCCACAGTGACTTCCACGGTGACTTCCACAGTGACTTAAACGGTGACTTCCACAGTGACTTCCACGGTGACTTCCACAGTGACTTCCACGGTGACTTCCACAGTGACTTCCATGGTGCTCCAAACACACACACAAACAGACACGCTCTCAGAAGACTCTCTAACACACACACACACACGCACGCACGCACGCACACACACACACACTCTCAGAAGACTCTCTTACACACACACACACACACACACACGCACACACACATACACACACACACGCACAGACACGCTCTCAGAAGACTCTCTAACCCACACACACACACGCACGCACACGCACACACACACACAGACACGCTCTCAGAAGACTCTCTAACACACACACACACACACACACACACAGACATGCTCTCAGAAGACTCTCTAACACACACACACACACACACACAGACACGCTCTCAGAAGACTCACTAACACACACACACACACACACAAACAGACACACTCTCAGAAGACTCTCTACACACACACACACACACACACACACACACACACACACACACACACACACACACACACACACACACACACACACACACACACACACACACACGCACACACACAGACACACACACACACACACACACACACACACACACAGACACACACACACAGACACACACACACACACACACACACACACACACACACACACACACACACACACACACACACACACACTGTCACTTATCCAGCGTTGACAAGTCTTAACACCACTGAGCCTGAAATACCCTCATCTCTCATTTACACCCCAGTGAGGTGATGGCATCAGGCTACACCATATGGAACAGTAGGAGTGAGTGAGTGAGTGAGTGAGTGAGTGAGTGAGTGAGTGAGAGGCAACAGCAGGTACAGAACATCAACCTTACTTTGGAAGGATTCACCCCCTCACCTCTTGTTATCCCTCCTCTCTCTCTCTGTCTCTCAATTCAATTCAATTCAAGGGGCTTTATTGGCATGGGAAACATGTGTTAACATTGCCAAAGCAAGTGAGGTAGATAATATACAAAAGTGAAATAAACAATACAAATGAACAGTAAACATTACACATACAGAAGTTTCAAAACAATAAAGACATTACAAATGTCATATTATATATATATACAGTGTTTTAACAATGTACAAATGGTTAAAGGACACAAGATAAAATAAATAAGCATAAATATGGGTTGTATTTACAATGGTGTTTGTTCTTCACTGGTTGCCCTTTTCTCGTGGCAACAGGTCACAAATCTTGCTGCTGTGATGTCACACTGTGGAATTTCACCCTGTATATATGGGAGTTTATCAAAATTGGATTTGTTTTCGAATTCTTTGTGGATCTGTGTAATCTGAGGGAAATATGTCTCTCTAATATGGTCATACATTGGGCAGGAGGTTAGGAAGTGCAGCTCAGTTTCCACCTCATTTTGTGGGCAGTGAGCACATAGCCTGTCTTCTCTTGAGAGCCATGTCTGCCTACGGCGGCCTTTCTCAATAGCAAGGCTATGCTCACTGAGTCTGTAAATAGTCAAAGCTTTCCTTAATTTTGGGTCAGTCACAGTGGGCAGGTATTCTGCCATTCTCTGTTTAGGGCCAAATAGCATTCTAGTTTGCTCTTTCCAATGTGTCAAGTAATTATCTTTTTGTTTTCTCATGAATTGGTTGGGTCTAATTCTCTCTCTCTCTCTCTCTCTCTCTCTCTCTCTCTCTCTCTCTCTCTCTGTCTCTCTCTCTCTCTCCCTCACCCTCTCTCTCTCTCTCTGTCTCTCTCTCTCCCTCTCTCTCTCTCTCTGTCTCTCTCTCTCTCGTCCTCACCCTCTCTCTCTCTCTGTCTCTCTCTCTCTCCCTCTCTCTGTCTCTCTCTCTCTCTCTCTCTCTCTCTCTCTCTCTCTCTCCTCTCTCTCACTCTCTCTCTCCCTCTCACTCTCTCTCTCTCTCCCTCTGTGTGTGTGTGTGTGTGTGTGAGTGTGATATAACAATCTAAAACGAGAGCCAGCTACAGAACTTTAAAACAGTCAATTCTCTAGTCGATTCTTTAATCATTAGGGCCTTAAGCACACGTGCACACACACACACACACACACACACATGCATACATACACGCGCACACACACACACATGCGCACACACACACACACACGTTGGTATAGAGCATATGGCTCCTCTTTGAAGTGAGTCTTTTGAAGCTGCTGTGTGTCTATTGATCGTCTCTCTGATGAGCTCAGAACACCAGATCCCTGACGTTATCTGTCACTTTATTTCTAACAGAAATACACACACACATACGCACACACACACACACACACACACACACACACACACACACACACACACACACACACACACACACACACACACACCTGCTAATTATTAGTTATGTAATTATTATTGTTCTAAATGCAGTTGACTACATTACTTCACAAAGTCTGTCTGTCTGTCTGTGAGAGAGAGAGAGAGAGAGAGAGAGAGAGAGAGAGAGAGAGAGAGAGAGAGAGAGAGAGAGAGAGAGAGAGAGAGAGATGTAATGTGAATACATGTGTGTGTTTCTTCATTTTACTGCTAAAACAATACATGGTATTTTGTCCAAGCATTCAAAACTAAAACAGATATATCACACAGTCACATATATATACGTACACACACAGAACAGAGATTGTTCTTGACGCTTTTAGCAGTGAACATTATGAAGGAGATGAAAACCACAGTGAAGTGGCATCAAATGTTAATACCCTATACCCTAGATAGTGCACTACTTCTGACTGGTGTCCTATGGCACCCTATACCCTACATAATGCACTACTTCTGACTGGTGTCCTATGGCACCCTATACCCTACATAGTGCACTACTTTTCACTGGAGCCCTATGGCACCCTATACCCTACATAGTGCACTACTTTTCACTGGTGCAAGATGGCACCCTATACCCTACATAGTGCACTACTTTTCACTGGAGCCCTATGGCACCCTATACCCTACATAGTGCACTACTTTTCACTGGAGCCCTATGGCACCCTATACCCTACATAGTGCACTACTTTTGACTGGAGCCCTATGGCACCCTATACCCTACATAGTGCACTACTTTTCACTGGATCCCTATGGCACCCTATACCCTACATAGTGCACTACTTTTCACTGGAGCCCTATGGCACCCTATACCCTACATAGTGCACTACTTTTGACTGGAGCCCTATGGCACCCTATACCCTACATAGTGCACTACTTTTCACTGGATCCCTATGGCACCCTATACCCTACATAGTGCACTACTTTTCACTGGAGCACGATGGCACCCTATACCCTACATAGTGCACTACTTTTCACTGGAGCACGATGGCACCCTATACCCTACATAGTGCACTACTTTTCACTGGAGCACGATGGCACCCTATACCCTACATAGTGCACTACTTTTGACCAGAGCCCTATGGCACCCTATACCCTACATAGTGCACTACTTTTCACTGGAGCACGATGGCACCCTATACCCTACATAGTGCACTACTTTTCACTGGAGCCCTATGGCACCCTATACCCTACATAGTGCACTACTTTTCACTGGAGCCCTATGGCACCCTATACCCTACATAGTGCACTACTTTTGACTGGAGCCCTATGGCACCCTATACCCTACATAGTGCACTACTTTTCACTGGATCCCTATGGCACCCTATACTCTACATAGTGCACTACTTTTCACTGGAGCCCTATGGCACCCTATACCCTACATAGTGCACTACTTTTGACCAGAGCCCTATGGCACCCTATACCCTACATAGTGCACTACTTTAGACCAGAGCCCTATAAATAAGTACACTATGTAATGTAGAGAATAAGGAGACATTTAGTAAGCTGCCCGTCGTGAGACCTGAGCAAAGCAAAATAACTTCCTGAAATGGGATGATTTAAATCCAGGGTTTGATACTGGAATAATGAACATTGTCCTATCACACACACACACACACACACACTCACACACACACACACACACACACACACACTGCGTGACAGTAATTCCCAGTAGCGTGTCCATCTGCCAGGTTGATGTGTGTTTAAACTAATAGGACGTTCTGTAAACACATCCTTCCTTCCTAAATCAATTTGAAAGGGAAGTCTGTCCATAATCAATGATATCCATTGATGGATTCAATACCAGGTCAATTCTCCAGCTGGATGGAGGACTGTGTTCCCTGATACACCGTGTTTGAAACAGAGGGGGCTATGAGACAGAATACGTGAATTGTGACTCATCTTTGTGTACATAAGGATTGGTTCATTAGTAGTAGTTTGGAATGCACGTGTTGTGATTTGTAGATGAGTGATTCTTCCTGGATTGGTTGCCGTGGTACCAGGGGAACTCCTACTGGAGGAAGGGATGACAGTATGGAAGGACAAAAGCATCCCTGTAGCTTAGATTGTTGCATTTGCTGGTCTTTGACTTGTAGCTCGCCTCATTAGAAGTTGTTTGGAAATGAACGTAATTGTTAGATCTATGAAAGAATGTGTCTTCGTGCAAAGATCTAAATCCTTTCATATGACTAATGTAGAGAGACAGACACATAGAAAATAAGTTTGTTTTGAACTCTTCAGATTGAAGAGTTCCATCTTCCTCCCTCTCTCTTTCTCCCTCTTCCTCCCTCTTCCTCTCTCTCTCTCCCTCTTCCTCTCTCCCTCTCTCCCTCCCTCTTCCTCCCTCCCTCCCTCTTCCTCTCTATGTCTGACATGAGAGATGGGTCCAGTGAGATACTATTCTGCTGACAGGATAAAGGTCAGGTGTTAGAGGTCAGGAGTCATTTTAGGAGGTCAGCTCTCTGT
>NC_092156.1:76430615-76448115 GCF_045791955.1 Oncorhynchus clarkii lewisi | reverse complement strand
TGTAGAAATAGAATTCCAGATATATGAAGAATAGAAGGTATGTAGAAATAGAATTCCAGATATATGAAGAATAGAAAGTATGTAGAAATAGAATTCCAGATATATGAAGAATAGAAGGTATGTAGAAATAGAATTCCAGATATATGAAGAATAGAAAGTATGTAGAAATAGAATTCCAGATATATGAAGAATAGAAAGTATGTAGAAATAGAATTCCAGATATATGAAGAATAGAAAGTATGTAGAAATAGAATTCCAGATATATGAAGAATAGAAGGTATGTAGAAATAGAATTCCAGATATATGAAGAATAGAAAGTATGTAGAAATAGAATTCCAGATATATGAAGAATAGAAAGTATGTAGAAATAGAATTCCAGATATATGAAGAATAGAAAGTATGTAGAAATAGAATTCCAGATATATGAAGAATAGAAAGTATGTAGAAATAGAATTCCAGATATATGAAGAATAGAATGTATGTAGAAATAGAATTCCAGATATATGAAGAATAGAAAGTATGTAGAAATAGAATTCCAGATATATGAAGAATAGAAAGTATGTAGAAATAGAATCAGCCTGTTTTGTTTTTGATGATAAAATAAATACCATCTTTTACTGCCCCCCCCCCCCAAAAAAACGATATTTTACTCCCCCCCCCCCCCCCCCCCCCCCCAAAACAATCTTTTACTGTCGCCCCCCCCCCCCCCCCCCCCCCAAAAAACAATATTTTACTGCCCCCCCCCAAAACGATATTTTACTGTTCCCCCCCCAAAACGATATTTTACTGTTCCCCCCCCAAAACAATATTTTACTGCCCCCCCCCAAAACGATCTTTTACTGTCGCCCCCCCCAAAAATGATATTTTACTGTCGTCGTCCCCCCAAAACAATATTTTACTGTCGTCCCCCCCCAAACTAACTTTTACTGTCCCCCCCCCCCCCCAAAACTATCTTTTACTGTCGTCATCCCCCCCAAAACTATATTTTACTGTCCCCCCCCCCCAAAACGATATTTTACTGTCCCTCCCCCCAAAAAAACTATCTTTTGTAGAGAGTTTTTCCACATAAAGATAACAGTAATGACAGTAGTATGTCTGCAACCCAAATAATATATATATTTTTTAAATTGATATTCTGTACATGCCATTTAGAAGGCTGCTTTTATCCAAAGTGACTTACAGTGCGTGTGTACATTTTGGTATGGGTGGCCCGAGCGGGAATCAAACCCAATATCCTTGCTTTATAGTGCACTATATTTTGCCCTATTTCCTGTTGTGCATGAGCCCATGACCCTGTGCCATACTGGTGTGTTTGATGTATGTGTTTTTGATGTGTGTGTGTTTGATGTATGTGTTTTTGATGTGTGTGTGTGTATGTGGATTTGTGTGTGTGCATGCTTGCCATACCTGTGTGTATGTGATTCGTGCATGTGTGTGTGTGTGTGTGTGTGTGTGTGTGTGTGTGTGTGTGTGTGTGTGTGTGTGTGTGTGTGTGTTTATGTGTGTTTATGTGTGTTTATGTGTTTGCGTGTTCACTCATATCAGGCAGTACAGTGATATAATTACAGATGAATTTCCCACAATGCCATAATGAGCCAATCACAAAGCCCGATTTCAGTTGATGATGTTGCGGAGTCGTTTGAATGATTTCATTTGATAAATAATGGTGCTGTTTCTCACTGATGGTGTAAAGACTGAAGATAGCTATCTATATAGTTGGATGGACGGGTTGGAAGGAAAGGGACACGCCTTAGTTTAGTCTGAGTTCTTTAACCTAGACTTCACTGTTAGTTCCTGTTTAGTCTGAGTTCTTTAACCTAGACTTCACTGTTAGTTCCTGTTTAGTCTGGGTTCTTTAAGATAGACTTCACTGTTAGTTCCTGTTTAGTCTGTGTTCTTTAACATAGACTTCACTGTTAGTTCCTGTTTAGTCTGTGTTCTTTAAGATAGACTTCACTGTTAGTTCCTGTTTAGTCTGGGTTCTTTAACCTAGACTTCACTGTTAGTTCCTGTTTAGTCTGGGTTCTTTAACCTAGACTTCACTGTTAGTTCCTGTTTAGTCTGTGTTCTTTAACATAGACTTCACTGTTAGTTCCTGTTTAGTCTGAGTTCTTTAACATAGACTTCACTGTTAGTTCCTGTTTAGTCTGTGTTATTTTACATAGATTTCACTGTTAGTTCCTGTTTAGTCTGTGTTCTTTAACCTAGACTTCACTGTTAGTTCCTGTTTAGTCTGTGTTCTTTAAGATAGACTTCACTGTTAGTTCCTGTTTAGTCTGTGTTCTTTAAGATAGACTTCACTGTTAGTTCCTGTTTAGTCTGTGTTCTTTAACATAGACTTCACTGTTAGTTCCTGTTTAGTCTGTGTTCTTTAACATAGACTTCACTGTTAGTTCCTGTTTAGTCTGTGTTCTTTAACATAGATTTCACTGTTAGTTCCTGTTTAGTCTGAGTTCTTTAACCTAGACTTCACTGTTAGTTCCTGTTTAGTCTGTGTTCTTTAAGATAGACTTCACTGTTAGTTCCTGTTTAGTCTGTGTTCTTTAACATAGACTTCACTGTTAGTTCCTGTTTAGTCTGTGTTCTTTAACATAGACTTCACTGTTAGTTCCTGTTTAGTCTGTGTTCTTTAAGATAGACTTCACTGTTAGTTCCTGTTTAGTCTGTGTTCTTTAACATAGACTTCACTGTTAGTTCCTGTTTAGTCTGTGTTCTTTAACATAGACTTCACTGTTAGTTCCTGTTTAGTCTGTGTTCTTTAACATAGACTTCACTGTTAGTTCCTGTTTAGTCTGTGTTCTTTAACATAGACTTAACTGTTAGTTCCTGTTTAGTCTGAGTTCTTTAACCTAGACTTCACTGTTAGTTCCTGTTTAGTCTGTGTTCTTTAAGATAGACTTCACTGTTAGTTCCTGTTCAGTCTGTGTTCTTTAACATAGACTTCACTGTTAGTTCCTGTTTAGTCTGTGTTCTTTAACATAGACTTCACTGTTAATTCCTGTTTAGTCTGTGTTCTTTAAGATATACTTCACTGTTAGTTCCTGTTTAGTCTGTGTTCTTTAACATAGACTTCACTGTTAGTTCCTGTTTAGTCTGGGTTCTTTAACCTAGACTTCACTGTTAGTTCCTGTTTAGTCTGTGTTCTTTTAGATAGACTTCACTTTTAGTTCCTCCTCCTTCCTCCCTCCTCCCTCCTCTCTTCTTCCCCCTCCCTTCTCCCTCCTCCCTCCTCCCAACTCCCTCCTCTCTTCTTCCTCCCCCTCCTTCCTCTCTCCTCTTTTTTCTTCTTCCCCTTCCCTCCCCCTTCCTCCCTCCTCTCTTCTTCCTCCCCTTTCCTCCTCCCTCCTCTCTTCTTCCTCCTCCTCCTTCCTCACTCCTCTCTTCTTCCTCCCCTTTCCTCCTCCCTCCTCTCTTCTTCCTCCTCCTCCTTCCTCCCTCCTCTCTTTTTCCTCCACTTTCCTCCTCCCTCCTCTCTTCTTCCTCCTCCTCTTTCCTCCCTCCTCTCTTCTTTCTCCCCTTTCCTCCTCCCTCCTCTCTTCTTCCTCCTCCCCATTCCTCCCTCCTCTCTTCTTCCTCCTCCTCCTTCCTCCCTCCTCTCTTCTCCCTCCTCCTCCCTGCTCTCTTCTTTGCCCTCCTCCTTCCTTCCCCTCCTTCCTCCCTCCTCTCTCTTCTTCTTCCTCCTCCTCCCTCCTTCCCCCTCTCTTATTTGCCCTCCTCCTTCCTTCCCCTCCTTCCCCCCTCCTCTCTCTTCTTCCTCCTTCCTTCCCTCTGTCTCTTTTCTCCATTTACCTCCTTCATCTTATTTTCTCTCTTTCCAAGTTCAACCTGTCGAGAGTCGCTGCAGCCGATGCAGAGGTGGAGAGAGGTAGATAGGGAAGAGGGGGTTAGGGGGTTAGGGGAGAGGTAGATAGGGAAGAGGGGGTTAGGGGGTTAGGGGAGAGAGGTAGATAGGGAAGAGGGGGTTAGGGGAGAGAGGTAGATAGGGAAGAGGGGGTTAGGGGGTTAGGGGAGAGAGGTAGATAGGGAAGAGGGGGTTAGGGGGTTAGGGGAGAGAGGTAGATAGTGAAGAGGGGGTTAGGGGAGAGAGGTAGATAGGGAAGAGGGGGTTAGGGGGTTAGGGGAGAGAGGTAGATAGGGAAGCGGGGGTTAGGGGAGAGAGGTAGATAGGGAAGAGGGGGTTAGGGGGTTAGGGGAGAGAGATAGATAGGGAAGAGGGGGTTAGGGGGTTAGGGGAGAGGGGTAGATAGGGAAGAGGGGGTTAGGGGAGAGAGGTAGATAGGGAAGAGGGGGTTAGGGGGTTAGGGGAGAGAGGTAGATAGGGAAGGGGGGGTTAGAGGTTTAGGGGAGACAGAAGAGCGAGAGATGAGAGAAAGTGAGAGACAGGAGAGAGGGAGATGAGAGAAACAGAAGAGAGAGAGAGAGATTTACAGGAGGACGAGAGACTGCGGTAAGAGACTGGGGTTAGTAATGAGACGATAGCTCATCCTCCCTGTCTGTGTGTGTGTGTGTGTGTGTGTGTGTGTGTGTGTGTGTGAGTGTGTGTGTGTGTGTGTGTGTGTGTGTGTGCGCGTGCGTGTGTGTGTGTGTTATTAGTGAGTGCCTCACACTGGCTGAGTTATGAGGTCTATTTTTTATCGGCGGGGTGACAGCAGATGCTCAGGGAGAACGGTACACCCACTCACACACCAGTCACGCACGTATGTTCACACACACACACACACACACACACACACACACACACACACACACACACACACACACACACACACACAGACACTAGACACACACACACCATAGACACACACACCACGATCGAGACTAAAGCAGAGACACAGATATGAACAGCCTCAGCTGATGAACTGTGGAAGGCCTGTCTATAGATACGATATCAGAACAGCCTCAGCTGATGAACTGTGGAAGGCCTGTCTATAGATAAGATATCAGAACAGCCTCAGCTGATGAACTGTGGAAGGCCTGTCTATAGATACGATATCTGAACAGCCTCAGCTGATGAACTGTGGAAGGCCTATCTATAGATAAGATATCAGAACAGCCTCAGCTGATGAACTGTGGAAGGCCTGTCTATAGATACGATATCTGAACAGCCTCAGCTGATGAACTGTGGAAGGCCTATCTATAGATAAGATATCAGAACAGCCTCAGCTGATGAACTGTGGAAGGCCTGTCTATAGATAAGATATCTGAACAGCCTCAGCTGATGAACTGTGGAAGGCCTGTCTATAGATACGATATCTGAACAACCTCAGCTGATGAACTGTGGAAGGCCTATCTATAGATAAGATATCAGAACAGCCTCAGCTGATGAACTGTGGAAGGCCTGTCTATAGATACGATATCTGAACAACCTCAGCTGATGAACTGTGGAAGGCCTGTCTATAGATACGATATCAGAACAGCCTCAGCTGATGAACTGTGGAAGGCCTGTCTATAGATACGATATCTGAACAACCTCAGCTGATGAACTGTGGAAGGCCTGTCTATAGATACGATATCTGAACAGCCTCAGCTGATGAACTGTGGAAGGCCTGTCTATAGATACGATATCTGAACAACCTCAGCTGATGAACTGTGGAAGGCCTGTCTATAGATAAGATATCTGAACAGCCTCAGCTGATGAACTGTGGAAGGCCTGTCTATAGATACGATATCTGAACAGCCTCAGCTGATGAACTGTGGAAGGCCTGTCTATAGATACGATATCTGAACAACCTCAGCTGATGAACTGTGGAAGGCCTGTCTATAGATACGATATCTGAACAGCCTCAGCTGATGAACTGTGGAAGGCCTGTCTATAGATACGATATCTGAACAACCTCAGCTGATGAACTGTGGAAGGCCTGTCTATAGATACGATATCAGAACAACCTCAGCTGATGAACTGTGGAAGGCCTGTCTATAGATACGATATCTGAACAACCTCAGCTGATGAACTGTGGAAGGCCTGTCTATAGATACGATATCAGAACAACCTCAGCTGATGAACTGTGGAAGGCCTATTTTCCTCCAACCTCCAGACACATTTTACACACGTCATTCTACTGGTATTATAATACAGAGGTTAGTCTTCATCCTACTGGTATTATACTACACAGGTTAGTCTTCATTCTACTGGTATTATAGTAGTCTTCATTCTACTGGTATTATACTACACAGGTTAGTCTTCATTCTACTGGTATTATAGTAGTCTTCATTCTACTGGTATTATAATACAGAGGTTAGTCTTCATTCTACTGGTATTATAGTAGTCTTCATTCTACTGGTATTATAATACAGAGGTTAGTCTTCATTCTACTGGTATTATAATAGAGAGGTTAGTCTTCATTCTACTGGTATTACAGTACAGAGGTTAGTCTTCATTCTACTGGTATTATACTACAGAGGTTAGTCTTCATTCTACTGGTATTATAGTAGTCTTCATTCTACTGGTATTATACTACAGAGGTTAGTCTTCATTCTACTGGTATTATACTACAGAGGTTAGTCTTCATTCTACTGGTATTATACTACAGAGGTTAGTCTTCATTCTACTGGTATTATACTACAGAGGTTAGTCTTCATTCTACTGGTATTATAGTAGTCTTCATTCTACTGGTATTATACTACAGAGGTTAGTCTTCATTCTACTGGTATTATAATACAGAGGTTAGTCTTCATTCTACTGGTATTATACTACAGAGGTTAGTCTTCATTCTACTGGTATTATATTAGTCTTCATTCTACTGGTATTATACTACAGAGGTTAGTCTTCATTCTACTGGTATTATATTAGTCTTCATTCTACTGGTATTATACTACACAGGTTAGTCTTCATTCTACTGGTATTATAGTAGTCTTCATTCTACTGGTATTATAATACAGAGGTTAGTCTTCATTCTACTGGTATTATAATAGAGAGGTTAGTCTTCATTCTACTGGTATTATAGTACAGAGGTTAGTCTTCATTCTACTGGTATTATACTACAGAGGTTAGTCTTCATTCTACTGGTATTATAGTAGTCTTCATTCTACTGGTATTATAGTAGTCTTCATTCTACTGGTATTATAATACAGAGGTTAGTCTTCATTATACTGGTATTATACTACAGAGGTTAGTCTTCATTCTACTGGTATTATAGTAGTCTTCATTCTACTGGTATTATACTACAGAGGTTAGTCTTCATTCTACTGGTATTATACTACAGAGGTTAGTCTTCATTCTACTGGTATTATAATACAGAGGTTAGTCTTCATTCTACTGGTATCATAGTATTCTTCATTCTACTGGTATTATACTACAGAGGTTAGTCTTCATTCTACTGGTATTATAATACAGAGGTTAGTCTTCATTCTACTGGTATTATACTACAGAGGTTAGTCTTCATTCTACTGGTATTATATTAGTCTTCATTCTACTGGTATTATACTACAGAGGTTAGTCTTCATTCTACTGGTATTATACTACAGAGGTTAGTCTTCATTCTACTGGTATTATAATACAGAGGTTAGTCTTCATTCTACTGGTATTATATTAGTCTTCATTCTACTGGTATTATACTACAGAGGTTAGTCTTCATTCTACTGGTATTATAATACAGAGGTTAGTCTTCATTCTACTGGTATTATACTACAGAGGTTAGTCTTCATTCTACTGGTATTATATTAGTCTTCATTCTACTGGTATTATACTACAGAGGTTAGTCTTCATTCTACTGGTATTATACTACAGAGGTTAGTCTTCATTTTACTGGTATTATACTACAGAGGTTAGTCTTCATTATACTGGTATTATACTACAGAGGTTAGTCTTCATTCTACTGGTATTTAGTAGTCTTCATTCTACTGGTATTATACTACAGAGGTTAGTCTTTATTCTACTGGTATTATAGTAGTCTTCATTCTACTGTTATTATACTACAGAGGTTAGTCTTCATTCTACTGGTATTATAATACAGAGGTTAGTCTTCATTCTACTGGTATTATACTACAGAAGTTAGTCTTCATTCTACTGGTATTATAGTAGTCTTCATTCTACTGGTATTATACTACAGAGGTTAGTCTTCATTCTACTGGTATTATAGTAGTCTTCATTCTACTGGTATTATACTACAGAGGTTAGTCTTCATTCTAATGGTATTATAATACAGAGGTTAGTCTTCATTCTACTGGTATTATAATACAGAGGTTTGTCTTCATTATACTGGTATTATACTACAGAGGTTAGTCTTCATTCTACTGGTATTATAGTAGTCTTCATTCTACTGGTATTATACGACAGAGGTTAGTCTTCATTCTACTGGTATTATACTACAGAGGTTAGTCTTCATTCTACTGGTATTATAATAGAGAGGTTAGTCTTCATTCTACTGGTATTATAATACAGAGGTTAGTCTTCATTCTACTGGTATTATAGTAGTCTTCATTATACTGGTATTATAATACAGAGGTTAGTCTTCATTCTACTGGTATTATAATAGAGAGGTTAGTATTCATTCTACTGGTATTACAGTACAGAGGTTAGTCTTCATTCTACTGGTATTATAGTAGTCTTCATTCTACTGGTATTATAATACAGAGGTTAGTCTTCATTCTACTGGTATTATAATAGAGAGGTTAGTCTTCATTCTACTGGTATTACAGTACAGAGGTTAGTCTTCATTCTACTGGTATTATACTACAGAGGTTAGTCTTCATTCTACTGGTATTATAGTAGTCTTCATTCTACTGGTATTATAATACAGAGGTTAGTCTTCATTCTACTGGTATTATACTACAGAGGTTAGTCTTCATTCTACTGGTATTATAGTAGTCTTCATTCTACTGGTATTATACTACAGAGGTTAGTCTTCATTCTACTGGTATTATACTACAGAGGTTAGTCTTCATTCTACTGGTATTATATTAGTCTTCATTCTACTGGTATTATACTACAGAGGTTAGTCTTCATTCTACTGGTATTATATTAGTCTTCATTCTACTGGTATTATACTACACAGGTTAGTCTTCATTCTACTGGTATTATAGTAGTCTTCATTCTACTGGTATTATAATACAGAGGTTAGTCTTCATTCTACTGGTATTATAATAGAGAGGTTAGTCTTCATTCTACTGGTATTATAGTACAGAGGTTAGTCTTCATTCTACTGGTATTATACTACAGAGGTTAGTCTTCATTCTACTGGTATTATAGTAGTCTTCATTCTACTGGTATTATACTACAGAGGTTAGTCTTCATTCTACTGGTATTATAGTAGTCTTCATTCTACTGGTATTATAATACAGAGGTTAGTCTTCATTCTACTGGTATTATACTACAGAGGTTAGTCTTCATTCTACTGGTATTATAGTAGTCTTCATTCTACTGGTATTATACTACAGAGGTTAGTCTTCATTCTACTGGTATTATACTACAGAGGTTAGTCTTCATTCTACTGGTATTATAATACAGAGGTTAGTCTTCATTCTACTGGTATCATAGTAGTCTTCATTCTACTGGTATTATACTACAGAGGTTAGTCTTCATTCTACTGGTATTATAATACAGAGGTTAGTCTTCATTCTACTGGTATTATACTACAGAGGTTAGTCTTCATTCTACTGGTATTATATTAGTCTTCATTCTACTGGTATTATACTACAGAGGTTAGTCTTCATTCTACTGGTATTATACTACAGAGGTTAGTCTTCATTCTACTGGTATTATAATACAGAGGTTAGTCTTCATTCTACTGGTATTATAGTAGTCTTCATTCTACTGGTATTATACTACAGAGGTTAGTCTTCATTCTACTGGTATTATAATACAGAGGTTAGTCTTCATTCTACTGGTATTATACTACAGAGGTTAGTCTTCATTCTACTGGTATTATATTAGTCTTCATTCTACTGGTATTATACTACAGAGGTTAGTCTTCATTCTACTGGTATTATACTACAGAGGTTAGTCTTCATTTTACTGGTATTATACTACAGAGGTTAGTCTTCATTCTACTGGTATTATACTACAGAGGTTAGTCTTCATTCTACTGGTATTATAGTAGTCTTCATTCTACTGGTATTATACGACAGAGGTTAGTCTTCATTCTACTGGTATTATACTACAGAGGTTAGTCTTCATTCTACTGGTATTATAATAGAGAGGTTAGTCTTCATTCTACTGGTATTATAATACAGAGGTTAGTCTTCATTCTACTGGTATTATAGTAGTCTTCATTATACTGGTATTATAATACAGAGGTTAGTCTTCATTCTACTGGTATTATAATAGAGAGGTTAGTCTTCATTCTACTGGTATTACAGTACAGAGGTTAGTCTTCATTCTACTGGTATTATAGTAGTCTTCATTCTACTGGTATTATAATACAGAGGTTAGTCTTCATTCTACTGGTATTATAATAGAGAGGTTAGTCTTCATTCTACTGGTATTACAGTACAGAGGTTAGTCTTCATTCTACTGGTATTATACTACAGAGGTTAGTCTTCATTCTACTGGTATTATAGTAGTCTTCATTCTACTGGTATTATAATACAGAGGTTAGTCTTCATTCTACTGGTATTATACTACAGAGGTTAGTCTTCATTCTACTGGTATTATAGTAGTCTTCATTCTACTGGTATTATACTACAGAGGTTAGTCTTCATTCTACTGGTATTATACTACAGAGGTTAGTCTTCATTCTACTGGTATTATAATACAGAGGTTAGTCTTCATTCTACTGGTATTATAGTAGTCTTCATTCTACTGGTATTCTACTACAGAGGTTAGTCTTCATTCTACTGGTATTATAATACAGAGGTTAGTCTTCATTCTACTGGTATTATACTACAGAGGTTAGTCTTCATTCTACTGGTATTATATTAGTCTTCATTCTACTGGTATTATACTACAGAGGTTAGTCTTCATTCTACTGGTATTATATTAGTCTTCATTCTACTGGTATTATACTACAGAGGTTAGTCTTCATTTTACTGGTATTATACTACAGAGGTTAGTCTTCATTCTACTGGTATTATACTACAGAGGTTAGTCTTCATTCTACTGGTATTATAGTAGTCTTCATTCTACTGGTATTATACTACAGAGGTTAGTCTTTATTCTACTGGTATTATAGTAGTCTTCATTCTACTGGTATTATACTACAGAGGTTAGTCTTCATTCTACTGGTATTATAATACAGAGGTTAGTCTTCATTCTACTGGTATTATACTACAGAAGTTAGTCTTCATTCTACTGGTATTATAGTAGTCTTCATTCTACTGGTATTATACTACAGAGGTTAGTCTTCATTCTACTGGTATTATAGTAGTCTTCATTCTACTGGTATTATACTACAGAGGTTAGTCTTCATTCTACTGGTATTATAATACAGAGGTTAGTCTTCATTCTACTGGTATTATAATACAGAGGTTAGTCTTCATTATACTGGTATTATACTACAGAGGTTAGTCTTCATTCTACTGGTATTATAGTAGTCTTCATTCTACTGGTATTATACGACAGAGGTTAGTCTTCATTCTACTGGTATTATAATACAGAGGTTTGTCTTCATTATACTGGTATTATACTACAGAGGTTAGTCTTCATTCTACTGGTATTATAGTAGTCTTCATTCTACTGGTATTATACGACAGAGGTTAGTCTTCATTCTACTGGTATTATACTACAGAGGTTAGTCTTCATTCTACTGGTATTATAATAGAGAGGTTAGTCTTCATTCTACTGGTATTATAATACAGAGGTTAGTCTTCATTCTACTGGTATTATAGTAGTCTTCATTATACTGGTATTATAATACAGAGGTTAGTCTTCATTCTACTGGTATTATAATAGAGAGGTTAGTCTTCATTCTACTGGTATTACAGTACAGAGGTTAGTCTTCATTCTACTGGTATTATAGTAGTCTTCATTCTACTGGTATTATAATACAGAGGTTAGTCTTCATTCTACTGGTATTACAGTACAGAGGTTAGTCTTCATTCTACTGGTATTATACTACAGAGGTTAGTCTTCATTCTACTGGTATTATAGTAGTCTTCATTCTACTGGTATTATAATACAGAGGTTAGTCTTCATTCTACTGGTATTATACTACAGAGGTTAGTCTTCATTCTACTGGTATTATAGTAGTCTTCATTCTACTGGTATTATACTACAGAGGTTAGTCTTCATTCTACTGGTATTATACTACAGAGGTTAGTCTTCATTCTACTGGTATTATATTAGTCTTCATTCTACTGGTATTATAATACAGAGGTTAGTCTTCATTCTACTGGTATTATAATACAGAGGTTAGTCTTCATTATACTGGTATTATACTACAGAGGTTAGTCTTCATTCTACTGGTATTCTAGTAGTCTTCATTCTACTGGTATTATACGACAGAGGTTAGTCTTCATTCTACTGGTATTATAATACAGAGGTTTGTCTTCATTATACTGGTATTATACTACAGAGGTTAGTCTTCATTCTACTGGTATTATAGTAGTCTTCATTCTACTGGTATTATACGACAGAGGTTAGTCTTCATTCTACTGGTATTATACTACAGAGGTTAGTCTTCATTCTACTGGTATTATAATAGAGAGGTTAGTCTTCATTCTACTGGTATTATAATACAGAGGTTAGTCTTCATTCTACTGGTATTATAGTAGTCTTCATTATACTGGTATTATAATACAGAGGTTAGTCTTCATTCTACTGGTATTATAATAGAGAGGTTAGTCTTCATTCTACTGGTATTACAGTACAGAGGTTAGTCTTCATTCTACTGGTATTATAGTAGTCTTCATTCTACTGGTATTATAATACAGAGGTTAGTCTTCATTCTACTGGTATTACAGTACAGAGGTTAGTCTTCATTCTACTGGTATTATACTACAGAGGTTAGTCTTCATTCTACTGGTATTATAGTAGTCTTCATTCTACTGGTATTATAATACAGAGGTTAGTCTTCATTCTACTGGTATTATACTACAGAGGTTAGTCTTCATTCTACTGGTATTATAGTAGTCTTCATTCTACTGGTATTATACTACAGAGGTTAGTCTTCATTCTACTGGTATTATACTACAGAGGTTAGTCTTCATTCTACTGGTATTATATTAGTCTTCATTCTACTGGTATTATACTACAGAGGTTAGTCTTCATTCTACTGGTATTATATTAGTCTTCATTCTACTGGTATTATACTACACAGGTTAGTCTTCATTCTACTGGTATTATAGTAGTCTTCATTCTACTGGTATTATAATACAGAGGTTAGTCTTCATTCTACTGGTATTATAATAGAGAGGTTAGTCTTCATTCTACTGGTATTATAGTACAGAGGTTAGTCTTCATTCTACTGGTATTATACTACAGAGGTTAGTCTTCATTCTACTGGTATTATAGTAGTCTTCATTCTACTGGTATTATACTACAGAGGTTAGTCTTCATTCTACTGGTATTATAGTAGTCTTCATTCTACTGGTATTATAATACAGAGGTTAGTCTTCATTCTACTGGTATTATACTACAGAGGTTAGTCTTCATTCTACTGGTATTATAGTAGTCTTCATTCTACTGGTATTATACTACAGAGGTTAGTCTTCATTCTACTGGTATTATACTACAGAGGTTAGTCTTCATTCTACTGGTATTATAATACAGAGGTTAGTCTTCATTCTACTGGTATCATAGTAGTCTTCATTCTACTGGTATTATACTACAGAGGTTAGTCTTCATTCTACTGGTATTATAATACAGAGGTTAGTCTTCATTCTACTGGTATTATACTACAGAGGTTAGTCTTCATTCTACTGGTATTATATTAGTCTTCATTCTACTGGTATTATACTACAGAGGTTAGTCTTCATTCTACTGGTATTATACTACAGAGGTTAGTCTTCATTTTACTGGTATTATACTACAGAGGTTAGTCTTCATTCTACTGGTATTATACTACAGAGGTTAGTCTTCATTCTACTGGTATTATAGTAGTCTTCATTCTACTGGTATTATACGACAGAGGTTAGTCTTCATTCTACTGGTATTATACTACAGAGGTTAGTCTTCATTCTACTGGTATTATAATAGAGAGGTTAGTCTTCATTCTACTGGTATTATAGTAGTCTTCATTATACTGGTATTATAATACAGAGGTTAGTCTTCATTCTACTGGTATTATAATAGAGAGGTTAGTCTTCATTCTACTGGTATTACAGTACAGAGGTTAGTCTTCATTCTACTGGTATTATAGTAGTCTTCATTCTACTGGTATTATAATACAGAGGTTAGTCTTCATTCTACTGGTATTATAATAGAGAGGTTAGTCTTCATTCTACTGGTATTACAGTACAGAGGTTAGTCTTCATTCTACTGGTATTATACTACAGAGGTTAGTCTTCATTCTACTGGTATTATAGTAGTCTTCATTCTACTGGTATTATAATACAGAGGTTAGTCTTCATTCTACTGGTATTATACTACAGAGGTTAGTCTTCATTCTACTGGTATTATAGTAGTCTTCATTCTACTGGTATTATACTACAGAGGTTAGTCTTCATTCTACTGGTATTATACTACAGAGGTTAGTCTTCATTCTACTGGTATTATAGTAGTCTTCATTCTACTGGTATTATACTACAGAGGTTAGTCTTCATTCTACTGGTATTATAATACAGAGGTTAGTCTTCATTCTACTGGTATTATACTACAGAGGTTAGTCTTCATTCTACTGGTATTATATTAGTCTTCATTCTACTGGTATTATACTACAGAGGTTAGTCTTCATTCTACTGGTATTAT
The DNA here is from genome assembly GCF_045791955.1 of Oncorhynchus clarkii lewisi. Lineage (NCBI taxonomy): Eukaryota > Metazoa > Chordata > Actinopteri > Salmoniformes > Salmonidae > Oncorhynchus > Oncorhynchus clarkii. The sequence goes on along the minus strand of NC_092156.1, from coordinate 76,433,333 downwards.
ATTAGTCTTCATTCTACTGGTATTATACTACAGAGGTTAGTCTTCATTCTACTGGTATTATAGTAGTCTTCATTCTACTGGTATTATAATACAGAGGTTAGTCTTCATTCTACTGGTATTATACTACAGAGGTTAGTCTTCATTCTACTGGTATTATAGTAGTCTTCATTCTACTGGTATTATACTACAGAGGTTAGTCTTCATTCTACTGGTATTATACTACAGAGGTTAGTCTTCATTCTACTGGTATTATATTAGTCTTCATTCTACTGGTATTATACTACAGAGGTTAGTCTTCATTCTACTGGTATTATATTAGTCTTCATTCTACTGGTATTATACTACACAGGTTAGTCTTCATTCTACTGGTATTATAGTAGTCTTCATTCTACTGGTATTATAATACAGAGGTTAGTCTTCATTCTACTGGTATTATAATAGAGAGGTTAGTCTTCATTCTACTGGTATTATAGTACAGAGGTTAGTCTTCATTCTACTGGTATTATACTACAGAGGTTAGTCTTCATTCTACTGGTATTATAGTAGTCTTCATTCTACTGGTATTATACTACAGAGGTTAGTCTTCATTCTACTGGTATTATAGTAGTCTTCATTCTACTGGTATTATAATACAGAGGTTAGTCTTCATTCTACTGGTATTATACTACAGAGGTTAGTCTTCATTCTACTGGTATTATAGTAGTCTTCATTCTACTGGTATTATACTACAGAGGTTAGTCTTCATTCTACTGGTATTATACTACAGAGGTTAGTCTTCATTCTACTGGTATTATAATACAGAGGTTAGTCTTCATTCTACTGGTATCATAGTAGTCTTCATTCTACTGGTATTATACTACAGAGGTTAGTCTTCATTCTACTGGTATTATAATACAGAGGTTAGTCTTCATTCTACTGGTATTATACTACAGAGGTTAGTCTTCATTCTACTGGTATTATATTAGTCTTCATTCTACTGGTATTATACTACAGAGGTTAGTCTTCATTCTACTGGTATTATACTACAGAGGTTAGTCTTCATTCTACTGGTATTATAATACAGAGGTTAGTCTTCATTCTACTGGTATTATAGTAGTCTTCATTCTACTGGTATTATACTACAGAGGTTAGTCTTCATTCTACTGGTATTATAATACAGAGGTTAGTCTTCATTCTACTGGTATTATACTACAGAGGTTAGTCTTCATTCTACTGGTATTATATTAGTCTTCATTCTACTGGTATTATACTACAGAGGTTAGTCTTCATTCTACTGGTATTATACTACAGAGGTTAGTCTTCATTTTACTGGTATTATACTACAGAGGTTAGTCTTCATTCTACTGGTATTATACTACAGAGGTTAGTCTTCATTCTACTGGTATTATAGTAGTCTTCATTCTACTGGTATTATACGACAGAGGTTAGTCTTCATTCTACTGGTATTATACTACAGAGGTTAGTCTTCATTCTACTGGTATTATAATAGAGAGGTTAGTCTTCATTCTACTGGTATTATAATACAGAGGTTAGTCTTCATTCTACTGGTATTATAGTAGTCTTCATTATACTGGTATTATAATACAGAGGTTAGTCTTCATTCTACTGGTATTATAATAGAGAGGTTAGTCTTCATTCTACTGGTATTACAGTACAGAGGTTAGTCTTCATTCTACTGGTATTATAGTAGTCTTCATTCTACTGGTATTATAATACAGAGGTTAGTCTTCATTCTACTGGTATTATAATAGAGAGGTTAGTCTTCATTCTACTGGTATTACAGTACAGAGGTTAGTCTTCATTCTACTGGTATTATACTACAGAGGTTAGTCTTCATTCTACTGGTATTATAGTAGTCTTCATTCTACTGGTATTATAATACAGAGGTTAGTCTTCATTCTACTGGTATTATACTACAGAGGTTAGTCTTCATTCTACTGGTATTATAGTAGTCTTCATTCTACTGGTATTATACTACAGAGGTTAGTCTTCATTCTACTGGTATTATACTACAGAGGTTAGTCTTCATTCTACTGGTATTATAATACAGAGGTTAGTCTTCATTCTACTGGTATTATAGTAGTCTTCATTCTACTGGTATTATACTACAGAGGTTAGTCTTCATTCTACTGGTATTATAATACAGAGGTTAGTCTTCATTCTACTGGTATTATACTACAGAGGTTAGTCTTCATTCTACTGGTATTATATTAGTCTTCATTCTACTGGTATTATACTACAGAGGTTAGTCTTCATTCTACTGGTATTATATTAGTCTTCATTCTACTGGTATTATACTACAGAGGTTAGTCTTCATTTTACTGGTATTATACTACAGAGGTTAGTCTTCATTCTACTGGTATTATACTACAGAGGTTAGTCTTCATTCTACTGGTATTATAGTAGTCTTCATTCTACTGGTATTATACTACAGAGGTTAGTCTTTATTCTACTGGTATTATAGTAGTCTTCATTCTACTGGTATTATACTACAGAGGTTAGTCTTCATTCTACTGGTATTATAATACAGAGGTTAGTCTTCATTCTACTGGTATTATACTACAGAAGTTAGTCTTCATTCTACTGGTATTATAGTAGTCTTCATTCTACTGGTATTATACTACAGAGGTTAGTCTTCATTCTACTGGTATTATAGTAGTCTTCATTCTACTGGTATTATACTACAGAGGTTAGTCTTCATTCTACTGGTATTATAAT
>NC_092156.1:76415615-76425615 GCF_045791955.1 Oncorhynchus clarkii lewisi | reverse complement strand
AGACAGAGAGAGTCCCCTGGGGGAGAGAGAGACAGAGAGAGTCCCCTGGGGGAGAGAGAGACAGAGAGAGTCCCCTGGGGGCGAGAGAGACAGAGAGAGTCCCCTGGGGGAGAGAGAGACAGAGAGAGTCCCCTGGGGGAGAGAGAGACAGAGAGAGTCCCCTGGGGGAGAGAGAGACAGAGAGAGTCCCCTGGGGGAGAGAGAGACAGAGAGAGTCCCCTGGGGGAGAGAGAGACAGAGAGAGTCCCCTGGGGGAGAGAGAGACAGAGAGAGTCCCCTGGGGGAGAGAGAGACAGAGAGAGTCCCCTGGGGGAGAGAGAGACAGAGAGAGTCCCCTGGGGGAGAGAGAGACAGAGAGAGACCCCTGGGGGAGAGAGAGACAGAGAGAGTCCCCTGGGGGAGAGAGAGACAGAGAGAGTCCCCTGGGGGAGAGAGAGACAGAGAGAGTCCCCTGGGGGAGAGAGAGACAGAGAGAGTCCCCTGGGGGAGAGAGAGACAGAGAGAGTCCCCTGGGGGAGAGAGAGACAGAGAGAGTCCCCTGGGGGAGAGAGAGACAGAGAGAGTCCCCTGGGGGAGAGAGAGACAGAGAGAGTCCCCTGGGGGAGAGAGAGACAGAGAGAGTCCCCTGGGGGAGAGAGAGACAGAGAGAGTCCCCTGGGGGAGAGAGAGACAGAGAGAGTCCCCTGGGGGAGAGAGAGACAGAGAGAGTCCCCTGGGGGAGAGAGAGACAGAGAGAGTCCCCTGGGGGAGAGAGAGACAGAGAGAGTCCCCTGGGGGAGAGAGAGACAGAGAGAGAGTCCCCTGGGGGAGAGAGAGACAGAGAGAGACCTCTGGGGGAGAGAGAGACAGAGAGAGTCCCCTGGGGGAGAGAGAGACAGAGAGAGAGTCCCCTGGGGGAGAGAGAGACAGAGAGAGAGTCCCCTGGGGGAGAGAGAGACAGAGAGAGTCCCCTGGGGGAGAGAGAGACAGAGAGAGTCCCCTGGGGGAGAGAGAGACAGAGAGAGAGTCCCCTGGGGGAGAGAGAGACAGAGAGAGAGACCTCTGGGGGAGAGAGAGACAGAGAGAGAGTCCCCTGGGGGAGAGAGAGACAGAGAGAGAGTCCCCTGGGGGAGAGAGAGACAGAGAGAGTCCCCTGGGGGAGAGAGAGACAGAGAGAGTCCCCTGGGGGAGAGAGAGACAGAGAGAGAGTCCCCTGGGGGAGAGAGAGACAGAGAGAGAGACCTCTGGGGGAGAGAGAGACAGAGAGAGAGTCCCCTGGGGGAGAGAGAGACAGAGAGAGAGTCCCCTGGGGGAGAGAGAGACAGAGAGAGTCCCCTGGGGGAGAGAGAGACAGAGAGAGTCCCCTGGGGGAGAGAGAGACAGAGAGAGAGTCCCCTGGGGGAGAGAGAGACAGAGAGAGAGACCTCTGGGGGAGAGAGAGACAGAGAGAGACCTCTGGGGGAGAGAGAAAAATAAAAAAGAGAAAGAGAGAATACATGAAAGTTTAATTAACATGTTGCCCATAAGAACTGAACACACACACACTGAACACACACACACACACACACACACACACACACACACACACACACACACACACACACACACACACAGAACACACACACACTGAACACACACACACACACACACACACACACACACACACACACACACACACACACACACACACACACACACACACACACTGAACACACACACACACACACACACACACTGAACGCACACACACAAACACACATACACACCACACACACACACTGATCGAACACACACACACTGAACGCACAAACACACACACACACACACACGTACACACATAACACAACACACACACACACACACACACACACACACACACACTGACTGAGAGAGAGTGTTGTTCCCCAGCTGTTTCAAAGTGTTCGTTCTGTTTCATTATTGAACGCGTTGCTCTTGAACGCTCGGCTGAGCCTTCCTGTCTTGTTAAGAGTAAGACGCCAGGTTTAGCATATGTCCCAAACGCACCCTATTCCTTTTATAGTGGACTACTGTTGACCAGAGCCCTACATGGGTCCTAGTCAAAAGCAGTACACTACATAGGGAATACAGTACCATTTAGGACCCAGGCTTAGTAACGTCACACGACTAAATATAAACTACTACTTCACCTCTCTGAGGACTTAGTAACGTCACACGACTAAATATAAACTATAACTTCACCTCTCTGAGGATGTAGTAACGTCATACGACTAAATATAAACTATACCTTCACTTCTCTGAGGACTTAGTAACGTCACACGACTAAATATAAACTACTACTTCACCTCTCTGAGGACTTAGTAACGTCACACGACTAAATATAAACTATAACTTCACCTCTCTGAGGATGTAGTAACGTCATACGACTAAATATAAACTATACCTTCACTTCTCTGAGGACTTAGTAACGTCACACGACTAAATATAAACTACTACTTCACCTCTCTGAGGACTTAGTAACGTCACACGACTAAATATAAACTATAACTTCACCTCTCTGAGGACTTAGTAACGTCATACGACTAAATATAAACTATACCTTCACTTCTCTGAGGACTTAGTAACGTCACACGACTAAATATAAACTACTACTTCACCTCTCTGAGGACTTAGTAACGTCACACGACTAAATATAAACTATAAATTCACCTCTCTGAGGATGTAGTAACGTCATACGACTAAATATAAACTATACCTTCACTTCTCTGAGGACTTAGTAACGTCACACGACTAAATATAAACTATACCTTCACCTCTCTGAGGACTTAGTAACGTCACACGACTAAATATAAACTATACCTTCACCTCTCTGAGGACTTAGTAACGTCACACGACTAAATATAAACTATACCTTCACCTCTCTGAGGACTTAGTAACGTCACACGACTAAATATAAACTATACCTTCACCTCTCTGAGGATGTAGTAACGTCATACGACTAAATATAAACTATACCTTCACCTCTCTGAGGATGTAGTAACGTCATACGACTAAATATAAACTATACCTTCACTTCTCTGAGGACTTAGTAACGTCACACGACTAAATATAAACTACTACTTCACCTCTCTGAGGACTTAGTAACGTCACATGACCAAATATAAACTATAACTTCACCTCTCCGAGGTGTTGAAGAAATTGATGAGATGCTGTGGAGAACGTATGAGTCTCATGTACAGAAATGTGGTATTTTTGAGTCTCGAACAGAAATGTACTTTTGAGTTTTAAAAAAAAGTTGAAAATGAGTTGAACTTCGTTTCAATTCGTCTCCGTGTCAATTATGTTTGGATCACACAGGTTTTAGTGTGTGGATTATGTACACACCACCCATTACTAAATCTAACTATAACCTAGTGGTTATCTATATAAACACCACCCATTACTAAATCTAACTATAACCTAGTGGTTACCTATATAAACACCACCCATTACTAAATCTAACTATAACCTAGTGGTTACCTATATAAACACCACCCATTACTAAATCTAACTATAACCTAGTGGTGGACTATATAAACACCACCCATTACTAAATCTAACTATAACCTAGTGGTTACCTATATAAACACCACCCATTACTAAATCTAACTATAACCTAGTGGTTACCTATATAAACACCACCCATTACTAAATCTAACTATAACCTAGTGGTGGACTATATAAACACCACCCATTACTAAGTCTAACTATAACCTAGTGGTGGACTATATAAACACCACCCATTACTAAATCTAACTATAACCTAGTGGTTACCTATATAAACACCACCCATTACTAAATCTAACTATAACCTAGTGGTTACCTATATAAACACCACCCATTACTAAATCTAACTATAGTGGTGGACTACATAAACACCACCCATTACTAAATCTAACTATAACCTAGTGGTTACCTATATAAACACCACCCATTACTAAATCTAACTATAACCTAGTGGTTACCTATATAAACACCACCCATTACTAAATCTAACTATAACCTAGTGGTTACCTATATAAACACCACCCATTACTAAATCTAACTATAACCTAGTGGTTACCTATATAAACACCACCCATTACTAAATCTAACTATAACCTAGTGGTTACCTATATAAACACCACCCATTACTAAATCTAACTATAGTGGTGGACTATATAAACACCACCCATTACTAAATCTAACTATAACCTAGTGGTTACCTATATAAACACCACCCATTACTAAATCTAACTATAACCTAGTGGTTACCTATATAAACACCACCCATTACTAAATCTAACTATAACCTAGTGGTGGACTATATAAACACCACCCATTACTAAATCTAACTATAACCTAGTGGTTACCTATATAAACACCACCCATTACTAAATCTAACTATAACCTAGTGGTTACCTATATAAACACCACCCATTACTAAATCTAACTATAACCTAGTGGTTACCTATATAAACACCACCCATTACTAAATCTAACTATAGTGGTTACCTATATAAACACCACCCATTACTAAATCTAACTATAGTGGTGGACTATATAAACACCACCCATTACTAAATCTAACTATAACCTAGTGGTTACCTATATAAACACCACCCATTACTAAATCTAACTATAACCTAGTGGTTACCTATATAAACACCACCCATTACTAAATCTAACTATAACCTAGTGGTTACCTATATAAACACCACCCATTACTAAATCTAACTATAGTGGTTACCTATATAAACACCACCCATTACTAAATCTAACTATAGTGGTGGACTATATAAACACCACCCATTACTAAATCTAACTATAACCTAGTGGTTACCTATATAAACACCACCCATTACTAAATCTAACTATAACCTAGTGGTTACCTATATAAACACCACCCATTACTAAATCTAACTATAGTGGTTACCTATATAAACACCACCCATTACTAAATCTAACTATAGTGGTGGACTATATAAACACCACCCATTACTAAATCTAACTATAACCTAGTGGTTACCTATATAAACACCACCCATTACTAAATCTAACTATAACCTAGTGGTTACCTATATAAACACCACCCATTACTAAATCTAACTATAACCTAGTGGTTACCTATATAAACACCACCCATTACTAAATCTAACTATAGTGGTTACCTATATAAACACCACCCATTACTAAATCTAACTATAGTGGTGGACTATATAAACACCACCCATTACTAAATCTAACTATAACCTAGTGGTTACCTATATAAACACCACCCATTACTAAATCTAACTATAACCTAGTGGTTACCTATATAAACACCACCCATTACTAAATCTAACTATAGTGGTTACCTATATAAACACCACCCATTACTAAATCTAACTATAGTGGTGGACTATATAAACACCACCCATTACTAAATCTAACTATAACCTAGTGGTTACCTATATAAACACCACCCATTACTAAATCTAACTATAACCTAGTGGTTACCTATATAAACACCACCCATTACTAAATCTAACTATAGTGGTTACCTATATAAACACCACCCATTACTAAATCTAACTATAACCTAGTGGTTACCTATATAAACACCACCCATTACTAAATCTAACTATAACCTAGTGGTTACCTATATAAACACCACCCATTACTAAATCTAACTATAACCTAGTGGTTACCTATATAAACACCACCCATTACTAAATCTAACTATAGTGGTGGACTACAGTGCAGTCTAAAGCTTGGACACACCAACTCATTCAAGGGTGTTTCTTTATTTGTACTATGTTCTACATTGTAGAATAATAGTGAAGTCATCAGAACTATGAATAAACACATATGGAATCATGTAGTAACTCCCCCCCCCCCCAAAAAAAAACGTATTAAACAAATCAAAATATATTTTATATTTGAGATTCTTCAAAGTAGCCTTTTGCCTTGACGGCAACTTTTCACACTCTTGACAATCTCTCAACCATCTTCATGAGGAATGCTTTTCCAACGGTCTTGAATCAGTTCCCACATATGCTTAGCACTCGTTGGCTGCCTGGGAGAATGCCAAGAGTGTGCCCCAAGTGAAAACGTTTGGTCAACCCAGGTCTAAAGGTCCAACTCCTTTATAAAATATTATGAATGTTCTCTGTGGTTGGATTTGACTAGAGTGGTGTAATACACGATACCACCACCAGATGGCAGCATTGCAACACTAACCGTAGAACCATCACGTCTCTCACAAGTCGTCTTGAAGGATTTTCCAGCAATCCTGGTTGGAGGATTCTGTATTCCCTCATTATTCCCTCATTATTCCCTCATTATTCCCTCATTATTCCCTCCTTATTCCCTCATTATTCCCTCATTATTCCCTCATTATTCCCTCATTATTCCCTCATTATTCCCTCATTATTCCCTCATTATTCCCTCATTATTCCCTCATTATTCCCTCCTTATTCCCTCCTTATTCTCTCATTATTCCCTCATTATTCCCTCCTTATTCCCTCCTTATTCCCTCATTATTCCCTCATTATTCCCTCATTATTCCCTCATTATTCCCTCATTATTCCAGGAATTTTCCCACAAGGATTTTTTGAGAAAACTTGGACGAGAGTTTACCAGCCTTATGCAACCTTACTCACAAACTAGACGAGATACAGGCACACATATACAAACTACTCTATCAGGACACCTGGTTGTCTTCAATTTAACTTCACATAATCTTGTTCTGGCTCGGGCCAGATTGAATCTTCAGTGTGGCCTCTCTACTCAAATAAAGGACAGGTGACGTGTCATAAGAAATTGTACTGATATTCTCTCTCTCTCTTTCTGTTCAGCTCTTTCTCTTCTCTGTCTGAGGTTAGAACATGGACCATGGAAGAAGGTAAGATCTCTGCATTTTTTCTCTGCTGGCGGCGTGGGTGTGTGTGTGCGTGTGCGTGCGTGCGTGCATGCGTGTGTGTGCGTGTGTGTGATCAATGCCCTCTGGGGGAAAAACTTCATATGAATCCACCTATACACCTGGGCACAAACTCACCCTGCTATTAACACAGTAATGATATAGAGTTATTGTGGCTCTGCGTTAGATGTCTGTCTGCATGTACATACAGTACCTTGGTACAGAGCTGTTCAACTCCGACCCTACGACGTTCTGACTACTGCTGGGGTTTCTGTTCTACCTGATTATTAATCACAGGTCTAAATCAGTCTCTGATTAGAATATGAAGAATGAAAGAATCAACAGACCTGGTTTAGAGGTCCAGTTTTATATCTGGTTTAGAGGTTCAGTTTTATATCTGGTGTAGAGGTCCAGTTTTATATCTGGTGTAGAGGTCCAGTATTATATCTGGTGTAGAGGTCCAGTATTATATCTGGTTTAGAGGTTCAGTTTTATATCTGGTTTAGAGGTCCAGTTTTATATCTGGTTTAGAGGTTCAGTTTTGTATCTGGTTTAGAGGTTCAGTTTTATATCTGGTGTAGAGGTCCAGTTTTATATCTGGTGTAGAGGTCCAGTTTTATATCTGGTGTAGAGGTTCAGTTTTATATCTGGTGTAGAGGTCCAGTTTTATATCTGGTTTAGAGGTTCAGTTTTGTATCTGGTTTAGAGGTCCAGTTTTATATCTGGTGTAGAGGTCCAGTTTTATATCTGGTGTAGAGGTCCAGTTTTATATCTGGTTTAGAGGTCCAGTTTTATATCTGGTTTAGAGGTCCAGTTTTATATCTGGTTTAGAGGTCCAGTTTTATATCTAGTGTGGAGGTCCAGTTTTGTATCTGGTTTAGAGGTCCAGTTTTATATCTGGTGTGGAGGTCCAATGAGGAGGAGGGATGAGGAGGAGAGATGAGGAGGAGAGATGAGGAGAGGAGGTGGAGATATGAGGAGGAGAGATGAGGAGGAGAGATGAGGAGGAGAGATGAGGAGAGGAGGTGGAAAGATGAGGAGGAGAGATTAGGAGGAGAGATGAGGAGAGGAGGTGGAGAGATGAGGAGGAGAGATGAGGAGAGGAGGTGGAGAGATGAGGAGAGGAGAGGAGGTAGAGAGGTGAGGAGAAGTGATGAGGAGGAGAGATGAGGAGAGGGAAGGGAGAAGAGATGAGGAGGAGAGATGAGGAGGAGAGATGAGGAGAGGGAAGGGAGGAGAGGAAAGGGAGAAGAGATGGGGAGAGGGAAGGGAGAAGAGATGAGGAGAGGGAAGGGAGGAGAGATGAGGAGAGGGAAGGGAGAAGAGATGAGGAGGAGAGATGAGGAGAGGGAAGGGAGAAGAGATGAGCGAGTGGAATAGGAAATGAAGTGCTTGTGCCTCAGGGTGTGTGTGTGTGTGTGTGTGTGTGTGTGTGTGTGTGTGTGTGTGTGTGTGTGTGTGTGTGTGTGTGTGTGTGTGTGTGTGTGTGTGTGTGTGTAACACTTGAAGTCAGACAGAGTGAGATGAGAAGAGGTACTCACTCAGTGTAATTGGGGATTTGATTAAGATAACACAACACAAAGACACACACACACACACACACACACACACACACACAACCACACACACACACACACACACACACACACACACACACACACACACACACAGAGGGTTTCCTGACTGGGGCATAAGATGATGGGAGGAGCCTCTTCTTTCTGCCCTGAAGGCAACCTGTGTGTGGTGTGTGTGTGTGTGTGTGTGTGTGTGTGTGTGTGTGTGTGCCAGATCAGCATGTTAATGTGTGTTAGGCAGTTTAATTAAATATTATTTAGATTGATATCTGCTAGGGTAAAGGCCTTAGACCCTCCCTATCTCTCTCACACACACACACACACACACAGACACACACACACACACACACACACACACACACAAACAGAGACACACACACACCACTTAATCACATACACACGAACACACAGTATGAAGGGGCACTGATTTCTCTAGAGCTCCTGGATTATGAGAGAGAGACAGTGAAGCTACAGTTTCAAATGAAAGGCTTCCCAGAGATAACAGGGAACAGACACGCACACACACAGGCACAGAGACTAGTCATTAGATAGAGAGAGAGAGAGGGAGAGAGAGAGAGAAAACACACATTTCTTCACACATGGTCGTGGGGTGAGACAGGGATGCAGCTTAAGCCCCACCCTCTTCAACATATATATCAACGAATTGGCGCGGGCACTAGAAAAGTCTGCAGCACCCGGCCTCACCCTACTAGAATCCGAAGTCAAATGTCTACTGTTTGCTGATGATCTGGTGCTTCTGTCACCAACCAAGGAGGGCCTACAGCAGCACCTAGATCTTATGCACAGATTCTGTCAGACCTGGGCCCTGACAGTGAATCTCAGTAAGACCAAAATAATGGTGTTCCAAAAAAGGTCCAGTCACCAGGACCACAAATACAAATTCCATCTAGACACTGTTGCCCTAGAGCACACAAAAAACTATACATACCTTGGCCTAAACATCAGCGCCACAGGTAACTTCCACAAAGCTGTGAACGATCTGAGAGACAAGGCAAGAAGGGCCTTCGATGCCATCAAAAGGAACATACATTTCAACATACCAATTAGGATTTGGCTAAAAATACTTGAATCAGTCATAGAGCCCATTGCCCTTTATGGTTGTGAGGTCTGGGGTCCGCTCACCAACCAAGACTTCACAAAATGGGACAAACACCAAATTGAGACTCTGCATGCAGAATTCTGCAAAAATATCCTCCGTGTACAACGTAAAACACCAAATAATGCATGCAGAGCAGAATTAGGCCGATACCCGCTAATTATCAAAATCCAGAAAAGAGCCGTTGAATTCTACAACCACCTAAAAGGAAGCGATTCCCAAACCTTCCATAACAAAGCCATCACCTACAGAGAGATGAACCTGGAGAAGAGTCCCCTAAACAAGCTGGTCCTGGGGCTCTGTTCACAAACACAAACACACCCCACAGAGCCCCAGGACAACAGCACAATTAGACCCAACCAAATCATGAGAAAACAAAAAGATAATTACGTGACACATTGGAAAGAATTTACAAAAAAACAGAGCAAACTA
>NC_092156.1:76400615-76410615 GCF_045791955.1 Oncorhynchus clarkii lewisi | reverse complement strand
CACTCTCTCTCTCCAACCACTCTCTCTCCATTTTCCTCTGACTCTCTCTCTCTCTCCATTTTCCTCTGACTCTCTCTCTCTCCAACCACTCTCTCTCTTCATTTTCCTCTGACTCTCTCTCCATTTTCCTCTGACTCTCTCTCTCTCCAACCACTCTCTCTCTCCAACCACTCTCTCTCCATTTTCCTCTGACTCTCTCTCTCTCTCCATTTTCCTCTGACTCTCTCTCTCTCCAACCACTCTCTCTCTTCATTTTCCTCTGACTCTCTCTCCATTTTCCTCTGACTCTCTCTCTCTCCAACCACTCTCTCTCTCCAACCACTCTCTCTCCATTTTCCTCTGACTCTCTCTCTCTCTCCATTTTCCTCTGACTCTCTCTCTCTCCAACCACTCTCTCTCTTCATTTTCCTCTGACTCTCTCTCCATTTTCCTCTGACTCTCTCTCTCTCCAACCACTCTCTCTCTCCAACCACTCTCTCTCCATTTTCCTCTGACTCTCTCTCTTCATTTTCCTCTGACTCTCTCTCTCTCCAACCACTCTCTCTCTCCAACCACTCTCTCTCCATTTTCCTCTGACTCTCTCTCTCTCTCCATTTTCCTCTGACTCTCTCTCTCTCCAACCACTCTCTCTCTTCATTTTCCTCTGACTCTCTCTCCATTTTCCTCTGACTCTCTCTCTCTCCAACCACTCTCTCTCTCCAACCACTCTCTCTCCATTTTCCTCTGACTCTCTCTCTCTCTCCATTTTCCTCTGACTCTCTCTCTCTCCAACCACTCTCTCTCTTCATTTTCCTCTGACTCTCTCTCCATTTTCCTCTGACTCTCTCTCTCTCCAACCACTCTCTCTCTCCAACCACTCTCTCTCCATTTTCCTCTGACTCTCTCTCTTCATTTTCCTCTGACTCTCTCTCCATTTTCCTCTGACTCTCTCTCTCTCCAACCACTCTCTCTCTCCAACCACTCTCTCTCTCCATTTTCCTCTGACTCTCTCTCCATTTCCCTCTGACTCTCTCTCTCTCTCCAACCTCTCTCTCTCTCCATTTTCCTCTGACTCTCTCTCTCTCTCCATTTTCCTCTGACTCTCTCTCTCTCCAACCACTCTCTCTCTTCATTTTCCTCTGACTCTCTCTCCATTTTCCTCTGACTCTCTCTCTCTCCAACCACTCTCTCTCTCCAACCACTCTCTCTCCATTTTCCTCTGACTCTCTCTCTCTCTCCATTTTCCTCTGACTCTCTCTCTCTCCAACCACTCTCTCTCTTCATTTTCCTCTGACTCTCTCTCCATTTTCCTCTGACTCTCTCTCTCTCCAACCACTCTCTCTCTCCAACCACTCTCTCTCCATTTTCCTCTGACTCTCTCTCTTCATTTTCCTCTGACTCTCTCTCCATTTTCCTCTGACTCTCTCTCTCTCCAACCACTCTCTCTCTCCAACCACTCTCTCTCTTCATTTTCCTCTGACTCTCTCTCCATTTTCCTCTGACTCTCTCTCTCTCCAACCACTCTCTCTCTCCAACCACTCTCTCTCTCCATTTTCCTCTGACTCTCTCTCCATTTCCCTCTGACTCTCTCTCTCTCTCCAACCTCTCTCTCTCTCCATTTTCCTCTGACTCTCTCTCTTCATTTTCCCCTGACTCTCTCTCTCTCTCCAACCTCTCTCTCTCCATTTTCCTCTGACTCTCTCTCCATTTTCCCCTGACTCTCTCTCTCTCTCCATTTTCCCCTGACTCTCTCTTTCCCTCCAACCACGGGGTATGGAGAGGAGCTAACTGAAAAGATGACGCTCTAAAATAAGAAATATTCAGTAGCAGAAAAAGTACGACTCCGTCCCAAATGGCACCCTATTCCCTATTCAGTGCACTATTTTTAGACCAGGTCCTATGGTCCAAAGTAGTGCACTGTAACAGGGAATAGGGTGTCATTTTGGACGCAAAACTGCCATAACTAGTGTGTAATGGGAACATTTACGTTCTAATAAGCGTGAAATAGAACTATTTAAATATAACTATTTCACAGCGTGAAGTCAAATCTCTCTCAGTCTAGTAGGAGATGCTCAGCAGAATGAGAGATCAGATCCAGATCAGATCCTGGAGAAGAGATGCTCAGCAGAGTGAGAGATCAGATCCAGATCAGATCCTGGAGAAGAGATGCTCAGGAGAATGAGAGATCAGATCCAGATCAGACCCTGGAGAAGAGATGCTCAGCAGAATGAGAGATCAGATCCAGATCCTGTAGAAGAGATGCTCAGCAGAATGAGAGATCAGACCCAGATCAGATCCTGGAGAAGAGATGCTCAGCAGAATGAGAGATCAGATCCAGATCAGACCCTGTAGAAGAGATGCTCAGCAGAATGAGAGATCAGATCCAGATCAGATCCTGGAGAAGAGATGCTCAGCAGAATGAGAGATCAGATCCAGATCAGATCCTGGAGAAGAGATGCTCAGCAGAATGAGAGATCAGATCCAGATCAGATCCTGGAGAAGAGATGCTCAGCAGAATGAGAGATCAGATCCAGATCAGATCCTGGAGAAGAGATGCTCAGCAGAATGAGAGATCAGATCCAGATCAGATCCTGGAGAAGAGATGCTCAGCAGAATGAGAGATCAGATCCAGATCAGATCCTGGAGAAGAGATGCTCAGCAGAATGAGAGATCAGATCCAGATCCTGTAGAAGAGATGCTCAGCAGAATGAGAGATCAGACCCAGATCAGACCCTGTAGAAGAGATGCTCAGCAGAATGAGAGATCAGACCCTGTAGAAGAGATGCTCAGCAGAATGAGAGATCAGACCCTGTAGAAGAGATGCTCAGCAGAATGAGAGATCAGACCCAGATCAGATCCTGGAGAAGAGATGCTCAGCAGAATGAGAGATCAGATCAGACCCTGTAGAAGAGATGCTCAGCAGAATGAGAGATCAGATCCAGATCAGATCCTGGAGAAGAGATGCTCAGCAGAATGAGAGATCAGATCCAGATCAGATCCTGGAGAAGAGATGCTCAGCAGAATGAGAGATCAGACCCTGTAGAAGAGATGGTCAGCAGAATGAGAGATCAGACCCTGTAGAAGAGATGCTCAGCAGTATGAGAGATCAGATCAGATCAGCAGTATGAGAGATCAGATAAGATCCTGTAGAAGAGATGCTCAGCAGAATGAGAGATCAGATCAGACCCTGTAGAAGAGATGCTCAGCAGAATGAGAGATCAGATCCTGTAGAAGAGATGCTCAGCAGAATGAGAGATCAGATCCTGTAGAAGAGATGCTCAGCAGAATGAGAGGCCAGATCAGACCCTGTAGAAGAGATGCTCAGCAGAATGAGAGATCAGATCAGATCCTGTAGAAGAGATGCTCAGCAGTATGAGAGATCAGATCAGATCAGCAGTATGAGAGATCAGATCAGATCCTGTAGAAGAGATGCTCAGCAGAATGAGAGATCAGATCAGACCCTGTAGAAGAGATGCTCAGCAGAATGAGAGATCAGATCCTGTAGAAGAGATGCTCAGCAGAATGAGAGATCAGATCCTGTAGAAGAGATGCTCAGCAGAATGAGAGGCCAGATCAGACCCTGTAGAAGAGATGCTCAGCAGAATGAGAGATCAGATCAGATCCTGTAGAAGAGATGCTCAGCAGTATGAGAGATCAGATCAGATCAGCAGTATGAGAGATCAGATCAGATCCTGTAGAAGAGATGCTCAGCAGAATGAGAGATCAGATCAGACCCTGTAGAAGAGATGCTCAGCAGAATGAGAGATCAGATCCTGTAGAAGAGATGCTCAGCAGAATGAGAGATCAGATCCTGTAGAAGAGATGCTCAGCAGAATGAGAGGCAAGATCAGACCCTGTAGAAGAGATGCTCAGCAGAATGAGAGATCAGATCAGATCCTGTAGAAGAGATGCCCAGCAGAATGAGAGATCAGATCAGATCCTGTAGAAGGGATGCTCAGCAGAATGAGAGATCAGATCAGATCCTGTAGAAGAGATGCTCAGCAGAATGAGAGATCAGATCAGACCCTGTAGAAGAGATGCTCAGCAGAATGAGAGATCAGATCCTGTAGAAGAGATGCTTAGCAGAATGAGAGGCCAGATCAGACCCTGTAGAAGAGATGCTCAGCAGAATGAGAGATCAGATCAGATCCTGTAGAAGAGATGCTCAGCAGAATGAGAGATCAGATCAGACCCTGTAGAAGAGATGCCCAGCAGAAAAAGAGATCAGATCAGATCCTGTAGAAGAGATGCTCAGCAGAATGAGAGATCAGATCAGATCCTGTAGAAGAGATGCTCAGCAGAATGAGAGATCAGACCCTGTAGAAGAGATGCTCAGCAGAATGAGAGATCAGATCAGATCCTGTAGAAGAGATGCTCAGCAGAATGAGAGCTCAGACCCTGTAGAAGAGATGCTCAGCAGAATGAGAGATCAGACCCTGTAGAAGAGATGCTCAGCAGAATGAGAAATCAGATCAGACCCTGTAGAAGAGATGCTCAGCAGAATGAGAAATCAGATCAGATCCTGTAGAAGAGATGCTCAGCAGAATGAGAGATCAGACCCTGTATAAGATAACTTTTCTCTAGTCTACAAGTTTCCTGGTATACCTTCACACACACACACACATACACACACGTACCCACACACACGAACCCCCCCCCCCCCCCACACACACACACACACACACACACACGCATACACACAGACAAACACACCCTGGTCGTTCATAGAGAAGTGTCAGTCAAGTGTGATTGGTCCCTGCTGTTGAAAACCACAGTACCAATTATTTGTAATCATCAGAGGGGAGCTCCTGTGGCCTGGATGCCTCTAAGTGTGTGTGTGTGTGTGTGTGTGTGTATGTGTGTGTGTGTGTGTGTGTGTGTGTGTGTGTGTGTGTGTGTGTGTGTGTGTGTGTGTGTGTGTGTGTGTGTGTGTGTGTGTGTGTGTGTGTAGTGTGTGTCATTCTACAATGTCTGCTAGTGGTTTGGTACCAAATAGCATCATTGATAAGTCTCTCTGATGCCTAGAGGTCAGGCAACCGGATGTATTAAATGTCAACTCTTTGATGTGCCTGGGCCAAGAGAAGACCCGTTTCCTCTTTCTTTCATATCCATTCTTCCTTCCTGTATTGGACTACATGTTGTAGTATAGTGTTGTTCTACAGGGGTGGCCAACCCTCCTCCTGGACAGTGCAGGCTTTTGTTCCGGCCCAGCTGTAAGCCTCTAACATCTGATTCTGTTCGTTCAGCTGCTCAGCAGGACCTGCCGTATACACTGTTTCTGTGCTGTTGGTGTTTTGTGCAACAGAAGCATGTAGTTTACTATGTGAGTCCCCATTTGCATATCGCTGATGGGGACTAGACTGGGCTGATTGTCTTCTGGGTCAACTCACTCACACACACACACACACACACACACACACAGACACACAGACACACAGACACAGACACACACACACACACAGACACAGACACACAGACACACACACACACAGACACACACACACACAGACACACACAGACACACACAGACACAGACACATACAGACACATGCATGTGCACACACACACACACACACACACACACACACACACACACACACACACACACACACAGAGAGAGAGAGAAAGAGAGTGAGATAGAGAGCAAGTGAGAGACGACAGAGAGAGAAAAGAGAGAGAGAGAGAAAAAGAGAGAGAGAAACCTAAAACCCTCCACAACAAAGCCATCACCTACAGAGAGAATATCCTGGAGAAGAGTCCCCTAAGCAAGCTGGTCTTTTTTGCTCTGTTCACAAACACAAACACACCCCACAGGGCCCCAGGACAGCAACACAATTAGACACAACCAAATCATGAGAAAAACTAAAAGAATTAACCAAAAAACAGAGAAAACTAGAATGCTAGCACTAAACATCACACAGCAGAATACCTGACCACTGTGACTGACCCAAACTTAAAGGAAAGGTTTGACTATGTACAGACTCAGTGAGCATAGCCTTGCTATTGAGAAAGGCCGCCGTAGGCAGACCTGGCTCTCAAGAGAAGACAGGCTATGTGCACACTTCCCACAAAATGAGGTGGAAACTGAGCTGCACTTCCTAACCTCCTGGCCAATGTATGACCATATTAGAGACACATATTTCCCTCAGATTATACAGACCCACAAATCCAATTTTGATAAACTCCCATATCTACTGGGTGAATTTCCACAGTGTGCCATCACAACAGCAAGATTTGTGACCTGTTGTCACAAGAAAAGGTCAACCAGTGAAGAACAAACAACATTGTAAATACAACCCATATTTATGCTTGTTTATTTTCCCTTTTGTACTTGAACTATTTGCACATCATTACAACACTGTACATATACATAATATGACTTTTTGAAATGTCTTTATTGTTTTAGAAATTTTGTGAGTGTAATGTTTACTGTTTATTTTTATTGTTTTTTTCACTTCTATTTATTGTCTATTTCACCAATAAAGCCCCTTAAATTGAACTTAAATTGTGTTGGAAGGAGGGAGAGAGAAGGAGAGAGGCGCACAAACACCTGGAATAGCGAAGTACCAAAACATTGTCTGCAGCGCAGTAATCATGTCCAACCACAACAACAACAACAACAAAACGATTGACGACATGACTGATTAAGTTATTAAGTTATTAAGAGAGAGTTGTTCCCATCCGACAGTGACGTCACGTCCCAGTCCCGGTTCGCGTCCCGGTGCTAAAGAGAAAGGGAATTCTCCCTGCGTAGAGAGGAGTTCATTCCATTTCGCACTCGATCTCATCCGCGGAGGTCGCGCCGCGCGTCACGCTCTTTCCATCTCCATCTTCCGCACGCCAAACAGAGACAATAATGATCGTTTCCACCGGGAGACTGATGAGGAGGGAGGAGAACTAACACGTTGAAGCTCTATATACGGGGAGAATATCAACAGACGGGGTCTGATGCTTTAAATCTGCGGGACTCCAACTCCCGCTCCCAGCACTCTCGAAACCCCTACTTAACAACTCAGTCACACAGGGGTAGGAATTATTGAAGCGAGAGAGAGGAAAACCGAGAAGAAAACAGAGTAGAAGAAAATCCTGCCTGGATTATTTCTTTAAACGCGGCATCCGCGGTGGACTATACAGTATTTCATACAGTGGACTATACAGTATTTCATACGGTGGACTATACAGTATTTCATACGGTGGACTATACAGTATTTCATACGGTGGACAATACGGTGTTTCATACGAGTGAAGCCAGGATTTAAAGACCGCTGCTGGCAGGATGTTGATACGGTAAGGATGTGATCTCGAGACATGGCCACGGGGAGTTATGATTTATCGACGCGCTGTTTGTGTTGACAAAGCCGAATATGCGGAACTCCTTAACAGTACCGGTTGTCCCTCATTTATAGGATAACGGATTTGTTTGTGCGTTTTACAGTAGCCCAATAAATTCCATTTAAATCTGTTTAAATCTCTATCGGAATATTGTTTTTAAATACTACACCTTGCCTATCTCTCTCACCGTTTCCCACCGGTCTTGTTAACGCTGTAGCCCACGATGTCTCTAGCCCGCGAAAATGAGTATAGGCCTATTGCAAGTGGACAGAATTAGCCTATATATTTCAGTTTGAAATGATTTCAATATTTCCTATTTCTCAGGCGACATGCAGGGCAGTGTAAACTACATTTTTAAGAGATCAGCCACCAGCTTTTTGGATTGTTGAAACATCTGGAAGTTACCCCCAGCCCTTCTCCTCTCCTTATTTCACACTACAGCCCAATGCATGTGATGCCCAAAACAGTGATACCTGTGCTGCTTCCCGAATAGCAGTGTTCCCGATGAGGGGAGAGGATGCCATTGGGAATGTAGTCCTGATATCTGCTCATCACTTCCCTCCCTGAGAGGTTCTAGAACGTGACTGGTGTCACCACGGCAACATATTATACTGTCTTTTAACAGATAGGACACAGCTGTAGGCAGGATAATACAGGTGTGTGTGTGTGTGTGTGTGACCCAGAATGGAAATTGTGTGTGTCTGTGTGACCCAGAATGAAAATTGTGTGTGTGTGTGTGTGTGTGTGTGTGTGTGTGTGCGTACCGTGTCTACACACACACACACCGAACCACACGCGTTAGTGTGTGTTGACCTGATAGTGCCTTCAGAGTGTGTGTGTGTGTGTAGACACGGTACGCACACACACACACACACACACACACACACACACATACCAAACCACACGCGTTAGTGTGTGATGACCTGATAGTGCCTTCAGAGTGTGTGTGTTGATGGAGTTGGCAGTCAGTCAGCAGTCCTGTTATAAGACCCTGACGGTAAGAGCAGCACTAATCTGCCTCCCCAACGGCCACTCTATTCCCTATATATAGTGCTCTACTGGTCCAAAGTAGGGCCCTGCATTGTGTAGGGAATAGGGTGTCATTTGGGACTGAGAACTGAAGGAAAGCCCCAGCTGTTCCCACCACAACTATCAATCTACAAACACCGATTAGACCTTTACTCTGCACGCTCTCTAATGTGTGTGTGTGTGTGTGTGTGTGTGTGTGTGTGTGTGTGTGTCTGTGTGTGTCTGTGTCTGTGTGTGTGTGTGTGTGTGTGTGTGTGTGTGTGTGTGTGTGTGTCTGTGTCTGTGTCTGTGTGTCTGCCAGCCATTAAGCCATCATTCTCCTCTCAGTTTTGTTACATTACAGCCTTTTTCTAAAATTGATTACATTTGTTTTTTCCCCTCAACAAAGTACCGAGTAAAGGGTCTGAACGTTTATGTTTTTTATTTTTATTTTATAAATTTGCAAACATTTCTGAAAACCTGTTTCTGCTTGGTCATTATGGGGTTTAGTGTGTAGATTGATGAGGAACTGTTGTTATTAAATCTGTTTTAGAGTAAGGCTGTAATAAAATGTGGGAAAGGGGTCTGAATACTGTCTGAATGCCCTGTATATCTACAGTCTGAATGCCCTGTATATCTACTGTCTGAATGCCCTGTATATCTACTGTCTGAATGCCCTGTATATCTACTGTCTGAATGCCCTGTATATCTACTGTCTGAATGCCCTGTATATCTACTGTCTGAATGCCCTGTATATCTACTGTCTGAATGCCCTGTATATCTACTGTCTGAATGCCCTGTATATCTACTGTCTGAATGCCCTGTATATCTACTGTCTGAATGCCCTGTATATCTACTGTCTGAATGCCCTGTATATCTACTGTCTGAATGCCCTGTATATCTACTGTCTGAATGCCCTGTATATCTACTGTCTGAATGCCCTGTATATCTACTGTCTGAATGCTCTGTATATCTACTGTCTGAATGCCCTGTATATCTACTGTCTGAATGCCCTGTATATCTACTGTCTGAATGCCCTGTATATCTACTGTCTGAATGCCCTGTATATCTACTGTCTGAATGCCCTGTATATCTACTGTCTGAATGCCCTGTATATCTACTGTCTGAATGCCCTGTATATCTACTGTCTGAATGTCCTGTATATCTACTGTCTGAATGTCCTGTATATCTACAGTCTGAATGCCCTGTATATCTACTGTCTGAATGCCCTGTATATCTACTGTCTGAATGCCCTGTATATCAACTGTCTGAATGCCCTGTAAAAAAAAATGTTATTTTCAATGACGGCCTAGGAACGTGGGTTAACTAGTGGGTTAACTACCTTGTTCAGGGGCAGAACGACAGATTTTTACCTTATCAGCTCGGGGATTCGATCCATCAACCTTTGATCTAACAACCGGTTACTGGCCCAACGCTCTAACCACTAGGCTACCTGCCACCCCAACATCACCCTAACAATGTCAAATGATATCCGAGGTCAGATGTCAGTCTAAAGGTGTGTGTTTTTGTGTGTGTGTGTGTTTTCCAATCCAACTGTCCCTCCCCTCAGAGAGATTAGGCCACAAGATGTGATGGATGCCAGAGTCTGTACAGCCAGCTTGTTAGCGGTTAAATTTGAGGGTCTGTCCCTCCCCCTCTCCCCCTCTCCCTCTCTCTCTCT
>NC_092156.1:76383115-76390615 GCF_045791955.1 Oncorhynchus clarkii lewisi | reverse complement strand
CGGGCAACGAAGGAGTGGCTTCGTAAGAAGCATTTCAAGGTCCTGGAGTGTCCTAGCCAGTCTCCAGATCTCAACCCCATAGAAAATCTTTGGAGGGAGTTGAAAGTCCATGTTGCCCAGCAACAGCCCCAAAACATCACTGCTCTAGAGGAGATCTGCTTGGAGGAATGGGCCAAAATACCAGCAACAGTGTGTGAAAACCTTGTGAAGACTTACAGAAAACGTTTGACCTCTGTCATTGCCAACAAAGGGTATATAACAAAGTATTGAGATAAACTTTTGTTATTGACCAAATACTTATTTTCCACCATCATTTGCAAATAAATTCATTAAAAATCCTACAATGTGATTTTCTGGATTTCTTTTTCTCATTTTGTCTGTCATAGTTGAAGTGTACCTATGATGGAAATTACAGGCCTCTCTCATCTTTTTAAGTGGGAGAACTTGCACAATTGGTGGCTGACTAAATACTTTTTTGCCCCACTATATATATATATATATATCTATATCTATATCTGTCTATATCTATCTATATACATATCTATCTATATCTATCTATATACATATCTATCTATATACATATCTATCTATATCTCTCTATATACATATCTATCTATATCTATCTATATACATATCTATCTATCTATATCTATCTATATCTATCTATATACATATCTATCCATATACATATCTATCTATCTATCTATATCTATATACATATCTATCTATATACATATATATCTATATCTATCTATATACATATCTATCTATATCTATCTATATCTATCTATATACATATCTATCTATCTATATCTATCTATATCTATCTATATATCTATATCTATCTATATACATATCTATCTATATACATATCTATCTATCTATCTATATCTATATACATATCTATCTATATACATATCTATCTATATACATATCTATCTATCTATATACATATCTATCAATCTATATACATATCTATCTATGTATATACAGTGTTGTAACGATGTGCAACTAGTGAAAGTATAAACGGGACAATAAATAAGCATAAATATGGGTTGTATTTGTGTTTGTTGACCTTCTTCTTGTAGCAACAGGTCACACATCTTGCTGCTGTGATATCACACTGAGTTTATCTAAATTGAGTTTGTTTTTGAATTCTTTGTGGATCTGTGTAATCTGAGTGAAATATGTGTTTGTTTATATGGTCATACATTGGGCAGGAGGTTAGGAAGTGCAGCTCAGTTTCCACCTCATTTTGTGGGCAGTGAGCACATAGCCTGTCTTCTCTTGAGGGCCATGTCTCTCTCACTCTATATCTCTGTGTCTCTCTCTTTCTCTTTCTTGCTCTCTCTCTCGCTCTCTCTCTCTGTCTATCTTTCTCTGTCAATTCAATTCAAAAGGGCTTTATTAGCATGGGAAACATATGTTGACATTGCCAAAGCAAGTGAAGTAGATAATAAACTAAAGGGAAATAAACAATACATATCTCCCTGTCTCTCTTGGTTTTTCTCTGCATCTCTCTGTTCACTACTACTTTAGTCCAGGCCAAGCTTAGCGGCAAGGAACAGGATTGCCAACAGGATTGCCAGAGTGTGTGTGTGTGTGTGTGTGTGTGTGTGTGTGTGTGTGTGTGTGTGTGTGTGTGTGTGTGTGTGGGGAGGGGGGGGTGATAGGATTGCCAGATTTTCTTTCTGCTAGCCGTGTTTTAATCATGACCCTTCTGGCCTCTTGTCCTCTCAAACTCACAGGCCGTCCCAAATGGAACCCCTTTCACTCTATAGTGTACTACTATGGGCCCCTAAACACTCAGCCCCTAACTTTCTATACTACACTCAACCCCTAAACACTCAGCCCCTAAACACTCAGCCCTTAAACACTCAGCCCTTAAACACTCAGCCCCTAAACACTCAGCCCCTAAACACTCAGCCCCTAAACACTCAGCACCTAAACACTCAGCCCTTAAACACTCAGCCCCTAACTTTCTATACTACACTCAACCCCTAAACACTCAGCCCCTAAACACTCAGCCCCTAAACACTCAGCCCTTAAACACTCAGCCCCTAACTTTCTATACTACACTCAACCCCTAAACACTCAGCCCCTACCACTCAACCCTTAAACACTCAGCCCCTAATTTTCTATACTACACTCAGCCCCTAAACACTCAGCCCCTAAACACTCAGCCCTTAAATACTCAGCCCTTAAACACTCAGCCCTTAAACACTCAACCCCTAAACACTCAACACTAAACACTCAGCCCCTAAACACTCAACCCTAAACACTCAGCCCCTAAACACTCAGCCCTAAACACTCAACCCCTAAACACTCAGCCCCTAAACACTCAGCCCCTAAACACTCAGCTCAACCCCTAAACACTCAGCCCCTAAACACTCAACCCCTAAACACTCAGCCCCTAAACTCTCAACACTAAACACTCAGCCCTAAACACTCATCCTCTAAACACTCAGCCCCTAAACACTCAGCCCTTAAACACTCAGCCCTTAAACACTCAACCCTAAACACTCAGCCCTTAAACACTCAGCCCTTAAACACTCAGCCCTTAAACACTCAGCCCTTCAATACTCAGCCCTTAAACACTCAGCCCTTAAACACTCAGCCCTTAACCACTCAGCCACTAAACACTCAGCCACTAAACACTCAGCCACTAAACACTCAACCCTAAACACTCAGCCCTTAAACACTCAGCCCCTAAACTCTCTGCCACATACTTTCTACTGTGCAACTACACTCACAGCAGTACTCTGGAAACACTTTGGGAAAAGAATATATATTGCATCTATAATTTCATTACACACACACACACACACACACACACACACACACACACACACACACACACACACACACACACACACACGTGAGCATGCACACACACACACACACACACACACACACACGTGAGCATGCACACACACACACACACACACACACACACACACACACACACACACACACACACACACACACACACACACACAGTGTAGTGGACTATCGGGAGTAGAGGGACTCAGTGTATCATTATCCTCCGTGGGAGTCCTCTCTCTCTCTCTGAGCCATGGCAGAGGTCCAGTCGCTTCCTCTCCCTATCCACTCACTACAGGCCCAGACAGCAACTGTGTCTGACGTACCAAAATGGCCACCAACATAATTCATAATCCTCTCCATCCCTCTCAACCAAACTCCCCACTGGGCAAACTGTTGAATGAATTCCAGAACAGTACGACACTTGAGCTAAGCTGTTGTTTTCTCTTCTGTCCTCTCCTCCTCTTCCCTTGCTCTTTTCTCCTCTCTCTTTTCTCTCTTGTTCATTCCGGGGAAGATATTCTGACACAAATCCAATGTTTTTCCTGTTTTTTGTCTCTCTGTGGTCCCTGGTGCACTAGAGGAGAACCTAGCAAAACCAGAGTGTGTGTGTGTGTGTGCGCGTGTGTGTGTGTGCGTGTGTGTGTGTGTGTGTGTGTGTGTGTAGTGTGTGTTGCAGTAATCTACTTCATAGAAGTCCATAGTAATGTCATTAACAGGAAATGAACAGGACAGGAAGCCGTTACCTCTCCGTTACCTCTCAACCTGTTCTCTGCTGTTGATCAGAGCTCTATAAGGATCTTTACTGAGATCACAGCCTCCTTAACGTTGACCTCATGTTCATTCACGTCTATAGGTGTTATTCTGCAGTGAAAGACAGAGGTCTCAGTCTGAGTTAACCAGGCCTTACATCTCCAGCTGAACCTCTGTGTGTGTGTGTGTGTGTGTGTGTGTGTGTGTGTGTGTGTGTGTGTGTGTGTGTGTGTATGTGACAGTGTGACTGTGTGTGTGTGTGTGTGTGTGTGTGTGTGTGTGTGTGTGTGTGTGTGTGTGTGTGTGTGTGTGTGTGTGTGTGTGTGTGTGTGTGTGTGTGTGTGTGTGTGTGTGTGTGTGTGTGTGTGTGTGTGTGTGTGTGTGTGTGTCCTCTGTATTCTACACCCAGATGGTCCTACCTAATGTAAGAGCTGTACTGTATATAGACATTATGTACTGTCACATCCACACACACACACAAGCAAGCACAAGCATTTCGCTACACTCGCAATAACATCTGCTAACCATGTGTATGTGACAAATAAAATTTGATTTGATTTGATTTGACACACACACAACCACACACCATCACACACACACACAACCACACACACACACACACACACAACCACCCACACACACTCACACTATCACACACACAACCACACACACACAACCACACACAACCACACACACACACACACACACAACCACACACAACACACACACACACACACACACACACACCAAAGTCGAGTGAAGGAAAGACAAGGAAGTGAAAATCCCCAGAGAACCTCTTCCTTCCTCTTTCCTGTGACATCATCATCACGCTCCGTAGCCTTCGTCAACCGACGGTTGTCGGATGTGATTTGCCTTGACAACCGTGGTGCTATCGGGTTCCCCATCACCATGGTAACTCCCAACACAACAACATTCTCCCTACAGAGAGTCCCATGTACCACACACACACTCTCTCTCTCTCTCTCTCTCTCTCTCTCTCTCTCTCTCTCTCTCTCTCTCTCTCTCTCCTCCATCCATATTTGATCATCCACCACACACACACACACACACACTCTCTCTCTCTCTCTCTCTCTCTCTCCCCCATCCATATTTGATGGGGCGTCAGGGTACTTAGTGCCATACCTCTCTGTCCATTCTCCATTCCTGGAGTGTGTGTGAATTATTGAGTTAGAGAGGGGATGTGGTTTTCCCAGAGCGAAGAGGCTTGGGCTGAAGGATCCACAATTGGGGAACACATTCATCTTGACTTGTGTGTGATTGTGTGTGTGTGTGTGTGTGTGTGTGTGTGTGTGTGTGTGTGTGTGTGTGTGTGTGTGTGTGTGTGTGTGTGTGTGTGTGTGTGTGTGTGTGTGTGTGTGTGTGTGTGTGTGTGTGTGTGTGTGTGTGTGTGTGTGTGTGTGTGTGTGTGTGTGTGTGTGTGTGTGGTGGATGATTCATATAGCTTGGTAGTGGAGGAGATGACATCCTAATGGTGCCTCACTGTGACTGATCCAGGAGAGACATAGGTTTCCCCTTTGTGCTCACCCCTCAAACACTCTATTGTCTGACTAAGGGGAGTTTTCACTAGGAACCAATCAGAACCAATCAGAACTAAACAGAACCTATTGTCTGACTAAGGGGAGTTTTCACTAGGAACCAATCAGAACTAAACAGAACCTATTGTCTGTCTAAGGGGAGTTTTCACTAGGAACCATTCAGAACCAATCAGGACTAAACAGAACCTATTGTCTGACTAAGGGGAGTTTTCACTAGGAACCAATCAGAACTAAACAGAACCTATTGTCTGACTAAGGGGAGTTTTCCCTGGGAACCAATCAGTACCAATCAGAACTAAACAGAACCTATAGTCTGTCTAAGGGGAGTTTTCACCAGAAACCAATCAGAACTAAACAGAACCTAATGGAACCAAACGGAACCAAACTAAAGCCAACAGAAACGTAACGAAACAGCCAGGGACCTCAATTGGTCCAATAAAAACAAAAAGAAATGTAAAAATCTAAAACGTTTTCCGTTGTGAAACGTTATGCAACTGTTTGCTACGGTGTGCACTAATGATGACACCCCTGGTCTCCAGTCTGCATCTCAGTGTCTAATACAGGCATATCCTACACCAGGGTTCCCCTAGTTTTCTGAGGCACATTTTTGGGATTTTCGGGATCTCTCCCTCTACCCCTCCCTCTATCCCTCCCTCTATCCCTCCCTCTACCCCTCCCTCTATCCCGCCCTCTACCCCTCCCTCTATCCCGCCCTTTATCCATCCCTCTATCTCTCTGTCTATCTCTCCCTCTATCTCTCCCTCTATCTCTCCCTCTATCCCTCCCTCTATCCCTCCCTCTATCCCTCCCTCCCTCTATTCATCCCTCTATCCCTCCCTCTACCCCTCCCTCTATCCCTCCCTCTATCCATCCCTCTATGTCTCCCTCTATCTCTCCCTCTATCTCTCCCTCTATCCCTCCCTCTATCCCTCCCTCTATCCCTCCCTCCCTCTATTCATCCCTCTATCCCTCCCTCTACCCCTCCCTCTTTCCCTCCCTCTATCCCTCCCTCCCTCTATTCATCCCTCTATCCCTCCCTCCCTCTATTCATCCCTCTATCCCTCCCTCCCTCTATTCATCCCTCTATTCCTCCCTCCCTCTATCCCTCCCTCCCTCTATCCCTCCCTCTATCCATCCCTCTATGTCTCCCTCTATCCCTCCATCTATCCCTCCCTCTACCCCTCCCTCTATCCCCCTTCTATCCATCCCTCCCTCTATCCCTCGCCCTATCCCTCCCTCCCTCCCTCTATCCCTCCCTCCCTCCCTCTATCCCTCCCTCTATCCATCCCTCTACCCCTCCCTCTATCCCTCCCCTCTATACATCCCTCTCTCTATCCCCCCCTCTATCATCCCTCCCTCTATCCCCCCCTCTATACCTCCCTCCCTCTCTCCTCTCTCTATCCCTCCCTCTATCCATCCCTCTATCACTCCCTCTATCCATCCCTCTAACCATCCCTCTATCCATCCCTCTATCCCTCCCTCTATCCCTCCCTCTATCCCTCCCTCTACCCCTCCCTCCATCCCTCCCTCTATCCCTCCCTCCCACTATCCCTCCCTCTATCCATCCCTCTATCCCTCCCTCTATCCCCCCTCTATCCATCCCTCTATCCCCCCTCTATCCATCCCTCTACCCCTCCCTCTATCCCCCCTCTATCCATCCCTCTACCCCTCCCTCTATCCCCCCTCTATCCATCCCTCCCTCTATCCCTCGCCCTATCCCTCCCTCTATCCCTCCCTCCCTCCCTCTATCCCTCCCTCTATCCATCCCTCTACCCCTCCCTCTATCCCCCCTCTATCCATCCCTCCCTCTATCCCCCCTCTATCCCTCCCTCCCTCTATCCCCCCTCTATCCCTCCCTCTATCCCCCCTCTATCCATCCCTCCCTCTACCCCCCCTTTATCCACCCCTCCCTCTCTCTCCCTCTATCCATCCCTCTATCCCTCCCTGCCTCTATCCCCCCTCTATCCCTCCCTCCCTCAATCCCTCCCTCTATCCCTCCCTCTATCCCCCCCTCTATCCCTCCCTCTATCCTCCCCTCTATCCCCCCCTCTATCCCTCCCTCTATCCCCCCTCTATCCATCCCTCTCTCTATCCCTCCCTCTATCCCCCCCTCTATCCATCCCTCTATCCCTCCCTCTATCCCTCCCTCTATCCCCCCTCTATTCCTCCCTCCCTCTATCCCCCCCTCTATCCCTCCCTCCCTCAATCCCTCCCTCTATCCCTCCCTCTATCCCCCCCTCTATCCCTCCCTCTATCCTCCCCTCTATCCCTCTATCCCTCCCTCCCTCTATCCATCCCTCTAACCATCCATGCAGTAAAACACATTAGGTAGATGAGTGGGTTCAACGTGTCAATGCTCTCCGTTAGG
>NC_092156.1:76375615-76378115 GCF_045791955.1 Oncorhynchus clarkii lewisi | reverse complement strand
TTTGTCACATACACATGGTTAGCAGATGTTAATGCGAGTGTAGCGAAATGCTTGTGCTTCTAGTTCCGACAATGCAGTAATAACAAGTAATCTAACTAACAATTCCAAAACTACTGTCTTGTACACAGTGTAAGGGGATAAAGAATATGTACATAAGGATATATGAATGAGTGATGGTACAGAGCGGCATAGGCAAGATACAGTAGATGGTATTGAGTGCAGTATATACATATGAGATGAGTATGTAAACAAAGTGGCATAGTTAAAGTGGCTAGTGATACATGTATTACATAAAGATGCAGTAGATGATATAGAGTACAGTATATACATATACATATGAGATGAATAATGTAGGGTATGTAAACATTATATTAGGTAGCATTGTTTAAAGTGGCTAGTGATATATTTACATCATTTCCCATCAATTCCCATTAATAAAGTGGCTGGAGTTGAGTCAGTGTGTTGGCAGCAGCCACTCAATGTTAGTGGTGGCTGTTTAACAGTCTGATGGCCTTGAGATAGAAGCTGTTTTTCAGTCTCTCGGTCCCTGCTTTGATGCACCTGTACTGACCTCGCCTTATGGATGATAGCGGGGTGAACAGGCAGTGGCTCGGATGGGTGTTGTCCTTGATGATCTTTATGGCCTTCCTGTGACATCGGGTGGTGTAGGTGTCCTGGAGGGCAGGTAGTTTGCCCCCGGTGATGCGTTGTGCAGACCTCACTACCCTCTGGAGAGCCTTACGGTTGTGGGCGGAGCAGTTGCCGTACCAGGCGGTGATACAGCCCGACAGGATGCTCTCGATTGTGCATCTGTAGAAGTTTGTGAGTGCTTTTGGTGACAAGCCAAATTTCTTCAGCCTCCTGAGGTTGAAGAGGCGCTGCTGCGCCTTCTTCACGATGCTGTCTGTGTGGGTGGACCAATTCAGTTTGTCTGTGATGTGTACGCCGAGGAACTTAAAACTTACTACCCTCTCCACTACTGTTCCATCGATGTGGATAGGGGGGTGTTCCCTCTGCTGTTTCCTGAAGTCCACAATCATCTCCTTAGTTTTATTGATGTTGAGTGTGAGGTTATTTTCCTGACACCACACTCCGAGGGCCCTCACCTCCTCCCTGTAGGCCGTCTCGTCGTTGTTGGTAATCAAGCCTACCACTGTTGTCTCGTCCGCAAACTTGATGATTGAGTTGGAGGCGTGCGTGGCCACGCAGCCGTGGGTGAACAGGGAGTACAGGAGAGGGCTCAGAACGCACCCTTGTGGGGCCCCAGTGTTGAGGATCAGCGGGGTGGAAATGTTGTTGCCTACCCTCACCACCTGGGGGCGGCCCGTCAGGAAGTCCAGTACCCAGTTGCACAGGGCGGGGTCTAGACCCAGGGTCTCTAGCTTGATGACCAGCTTGGAGGGCACTATGGTGTTAAATGCCGAGCTACAGTCGATGAACAGCATTCTCACATAGGTATTCCTCTTGTCCAGATGGGTTAGGGCAGTGTGCAGTGTGGTTGAGATTGCATCGTCTGTGGACCTATTTGGGCGGTAAGCAAATTGGAGTGGGTCTAGGGTGTCAGGTAGGGTGGAGGTGATATGGTCCTTGACTAGTCTCTCAAAGCACTTCATGATGACGGAGGTGAGTGCTACGGGGCGGTAGTCGTTTAGCTCAGTTACCTTAGCTTTCTTGGGAACAGGAACAATGGTGGCCCTCTTGAAGCATGTGGGAACAACAGACTGGGATAGGGATTGATTGAACCCATCAGACAGACATAATGAACCCATCAGACAGACATAATGAGCCCATCAGACAGACATAATGAACCAATCAGACAGACATAATGAACCCATCAGACAGACATAATGAACCCATCAGACAGATATAATGAACCCATCAGACAGACATAATGAACCCATCAGACAGACATAATGAACCCATCAGACAGGCATAATGAACCCATCAGACAGACTTAATGAGCCCATCAGACAGACATAATGAACCCATCAGACAGACATAATGAACCCATTAGACAGACATAATGAACCCATCAGACAGACATAATGAACCCATCAGACAGACGTAATGAACCCATCAGACAGACATCATGAACCCATCAGACAGACATAATGAACCCATCAGACAGACATAATGAACCCATCAGGCAGACGTAATGAACCCATCAGACAGACATAATGAACCCATCAGACAAACGTAATGAACCCATCAGACAGACATAATGAACCCATCAGACAAACGTAATGAACCCATCAGACAGACATAATGAACCCATCAGACAGACATAATGAACCCATCAGACAGACATAATGAACCCATCAGACAGACATAATGAACCCATCAGACAGACATAATGAACCCATCAGACAGACATAATGAACCAATCAGACAGACATATATATATTTTTTAACTAGGCAAGTCAGTTAAGATCAAATTCTTATTTACAATGACGGCCTACCAGGAAACAGTGGGGTTAACTGCCTTGTTCAGGGACAGAAC
>NC_092156.1:76365615-76370615 GCF_045791955.1 Oncorhynchus clarkii lewisi | reverse complement strand
CCATGATGTGTTCGTTGGGGCTTTCCCAACTAAACAACTATTTATATCCATGATGTGTTCCTCGGGGCTTTCCCAACTAAACAACTATTTATATCCATGATGTGTTCCTCGGGGCTTTCCCAACTAAACAACTATTTATATCTATGATGTGTTCCTCGGGGCTTTCCCAACTAAACAACTATTTATATCTATGATGTGTTCCTCGGGGCTTTCCCAACTAAACAACTATTTATATCTATGGTGTGTTCCTCGGGGCTTTCCCAACTAAACAACTATTTATATCTATGATGTGTTCCTCGGGGCTTTCCCAACTAAACAACTATTTATATCTATGATGTGTTCCTCAGGGCTTTCCCAACTAAACAACTATTTATATCCATAATGTGTTCCTCGGGGCTTTCCCAAACAACTATTTATATCCATGATGTGTTCGTTGGGGCTTTCCCAACTAAACAACTATTTATATCCATGATGTGTTCGTTGGGGCTTTCACCAAACTAAACAACTATTTATATCCATGATGTTGTTCGTTGGGGCTTTCACCAAACTAAACAACTATTTATATCCATGATGTGTTCGTTGGGGCTTTCCCAACTAAGCAACTATTTATATCCATGATGTGTTCATTGGTTACACCAGCAAGCTGACCCACTGACCCATTGACCCACTGACCCACTGATCGATCCACTGACCCATTGACCCACTGATCGATCCACTGATCGATCCACTGACCCATTGTCCCACTGACCCATTGACCCACTGATCGATCCACTGACCCATTAACCCACTGACCCATTGACCCACTGATTGATCCACTGTCCCATTGACCCATTGTCCCATTGACCCATTGACCCACTGATCGATCCACTGACCCACTGACCCATTGACCCACTGATCGATCCACTGACCCATTGACCCACTGATCCATTGTCCTTTGTTTCTGAGTGATGCTCAGCGTTGTGTTGGACCTGAAGATGTGTGTGATGCCTCTGTTAGTTCAGGAGGCTAACAGAGACATTACTGACGTTCTGAAGACCTGCATTCAAACCCAATAACACACTGAATGTCGTATGGGATCACTGCTAGACTAGAGAAACCCAATAACACACTGGATGTCTTATGGGATCACTGCTAGACTAGAGGAACCCTGAAACCCCCTGGAATACAGTTCAGTGAAGAAGGAGTGGTGCGGCAGGTAGCCTAGTGGTTAGAGGAGGCAGGTAGCCTAGTGGTTAGAGGAGGCAGGTAGCCTAGTGGTTAGAGGAGGCAGGTAGTCTAGTGGTTAGAGGAGACAGGTAGCCTAGTGGTTAGAGGAGGCAGGTAGCCTAGTGGTTAGAGGAGGCAGGTAGCCTGGTGGTTAGAGGAGGCAGGTAGCCTAGTGGTTAGAGGAGGCAGGTAGCCTGGTGGTTAGAGGAGGCAGGTAGCCTAGTGGTTAGAGGAGGCAGGTAGCCTGGTGGTTAGAGGAGGGGGGTAGCCTGGTGGTCTAGAGGTTAGAGGAGGCAGGTAGTCTAGTGGTTAGAGGAGGCAGGTAGCCTGGTGGTTAGAGGAGGCAGGTAGCCTAGTGGTTAGAGGAGGCAGGTAGTCTAGTGGTTAGAGGAGGCAGGTAGTCTAGTGGTTAAAGGAGACAGGTAGCCTGGTGGTTAGAGGAGGCAGGTAGCCTGGTGGTTAGAGGAGGCAGGTAGCCTAGTGGTTAGAGGAGGCAGGTCGCCTGGTGGTTAGAGGAGGGAGGTAGCCTAGTGGTTAGAGGAGGCAGGTAGCCTAGTGGTTAGAGGAGGCAGGTAGCCTAGTGGTTAGAGGAGGCAGGTAGCCTAGTGGTTAGAGGAGGCAGGTAGTCTAGTGGTTAGAGGAGACAGGTAGCCTGGTGGTTAGAGGAGGCAGGTAGTCTAGTGGTTAGATGAGGCAGGTAGCCTAGTGGTTAGAGGAGGCAGGTAGCCTAGTGGTTAGAGGAGGCAGGTGGCCTAGTGGTTAGAGGAGGCAGGTAGTCTAGTGGTTAGAGGAGGCAGGTAGCCTGGTGGTTAGAGGAGGCAGGTAGCCTAGTGGTTAGAGGAGGCAGGTAGCCTAGTGGTTAGAGGAGGCAGGTAGTCTAGTGGTTAGAGGAGACAGGTAGCCTGGTGGTTAGAGGAGGCAGGTAGTCTAGTGGTTAGAGGAGGCAGGTAGCCTAGTGGTTAGAGGAGGCAGATAGCCTGGTGGTTAGTGGTTAGAGGAGGCAGGTAGTCTAGTGGTTAGAGGAGGCAGGTAGCCTAGTGGTTAGAGGAGGCAGGTAGCCTAGTGGTTAGAGGAGGCAGGTAGTCTAGTGGTTAGAGGAGGCAGGTAGCCTGGTGGTTAGAGGAGGCAGGTAGCCTAGTGGTTAGAGGAGGCAGGTAGCCTGGTGGTTAGAGGAGGCAGGTAGCCTAGTGGTTAGAGGAGGCAGG
The DNA here is from genome assembly GCF_045791955.1 of Oncorhynchus clarkii lewisi. Taxonomy (NCBI): domain Eukaryota; kingdom Metazoa; phylum Chordata; class Actinopteri; order Salmoniformes; family Salmonidae; genus Oncorhynchus; species Oncorhynchus clarkii. The sequence continues at coordinate 76,368,204 of NC_092156.1, read as the reverse complement.
TAGCCTAGTGGTTAGAGGAGGCAGGTAGCCTAGTGGTTAGAGGAGGCAGGTAGCCTAGTGGTTAGAGGAGGCAGGTAGCCTAATGGTTAGAGGAGGCAGGTAGTCTAGTGGTTAGAGGAGACAGGTAGCCTGGTGGTTAGAGGAGGCAGGTAGTCTAGTGTTTAGATGAGGCAGGTAGTCTAGTGGTTAGAGGAGGCAGGTAGCCTGGTGGTTAGAGGAGGCAGGTAGCCTGGTGGTTAGAGGAGGCAGGTAGCCTAGTGGTTAGAGGAGGCAGGTCGCCTGGTGGTTAGAGGAGGCAGGTAGCCTAGTGGTTAGAGGAGGCAGGTAGCCTAGTGGTTAGAGGAGGCAGGTAGCCTAGTGGTTAGAGGAGGCAGGTAGCCTAATGGTTAGAGGAGGCAGGTAGTCTAGTGGTTAGAGGAGACAGGTAGCCTGGTGGTTAGAGGAGGCAGGTAGTCTAGTGTTTAGATGAGGCAGGTAGCCTAGTGGTTAGAGGAGGCAGGTAGCCTAGTGGTTAGAGGAGGCAGGTAGTCTAGTGGTTAGAGGAGGCAGGTAGCCTGGTGGTTAGAGGAGGCAGGTAGTATAGTGTTTAGAGGAGACAGGTTAGCCTGGTGGTTAGAGGAGGCAGGTAGTCTAGTGGTTAGAGGAGGCAGGTAGCCTAGTGGTTAGAGGAGGCAGATAGCCTGGTGGTTAGTGGTTAGAGGAGGCAGATAGTCTAGTGGTTAGAGGAGGCAGGTAGCCTAGTGGTTAGAGGAGGCAGGTAGCCTAGTTGTTAGAGGAGGCAGGTAGCCTAGTGGTTAAAGGAGGCAGGTAGTCTAGTGGTTAGAGGAGACAGGTAGCCTGGTGGTTAGAGGAGGCAGGTAGTCTAGTGGTTAGAGGAGGCAGGTAGTCTAGTGGTTAGAGGAGGCAGGTAGTCTAGTGGTTAAAGGAGACAGGTAGCCTGGTGGTTAGAGGAGGCAGGTAGCCTGGTGGTTAGAGGAGGCAGGTAGCCTAGTGGTTAGAGGAGGCAGGTCGCCTGGTGGTTAGAGGAGGGAGGTAGCCTAGTGGTTAGAGGAGGCAGGTAGCCTAGTGGTTAGAGGAGGCAGGTAGCCTAGTGGTTAGAGGAGGCAGGTAGCCTAGTGGTTAGAGGAGGCAGGTAGTCTAGTGGTTAGAGGAGACAGGTAGCCTGGTGGTTAGAGGAGGCAGGTAGTCTAGTGGTTAGATGAGGCAGGTAGCCTAGTGGTTAGAGGAGGCAGGTAGCCTAGTGGTTAGAGGAGGCAGGTGGCCTAGTGGTTAGAGGAGGCAGGTAGTCTAGTGGTTAGAGGAGGCAGGTAGCCTGGTGGTTAGAGGAGGCAGGTAGCCTAGTGGTTAGAGGAGGCAGGTAGCCTAGTGGTTAGAGGAGGCAGGTAGTCTAGTGGTTAGAGGAGACAGGTAGCCTGGTGGTTAGAGGAGGCAGGTAGTCTAGTGGTTAGAGGAGGCAGGTAGCCTAGTGGTTAGAGGAGGCAGATAGCCTGGTGGTTAGTGGTTAGAGGAGGCAGGTAGTCTAGTGGTTAGAGGAGGCAGGTAGCCTAGTGGTTAGAGGAGGCAGGTAGCCTAGTGGTTAGAGGAGGCAGGTAGTCTAGTGGTTAGAGGAGGCAGGTAGCCTGGTGGTTAGAGGAGGCAGGTAGCCTAGTGGTTAGAGGAGGCAGGTAGCCTGGTGGTTAGAGGAGGCAGGTAGCCTAGTGGTTAGAGGAGGCAGGTAGCCTAGTGGTTAGAGGAGGCAGGTAGCCTAGTGGTTAGAGGAGGCAGGTAGCCTAGTGGTTAGAGGAGGCAGGTAGCCTAATGGTTAGAGGAGGCAGGTAGTCTAGTGGTTAGAGGAGACAGGTAGCCTGGTGGTTAGAGGAGGCAGGTAGTCTAGTGTTTAGATGAGGCAGGTAGTCTAGTGGTTAGAGGAGGCAGGTAGCCTGGTGGTTAGAGGAGGCAGGTAGCCTGGTGGTTAGAGGAGGCAGGTAGCCTAGTGGTTAGAGGAGGCAGGTCGCCTGGTGGTTAGAGGAGGCAGGTAGCCTAGTGGTTAGAGGAGGCAGGTAGCCTAGTGGTTAGAGGAGGCAGGTAGCCTAGTGGTTAGAGGAGGCAGGTAGCCTAATGGTTAGAGGAGGCAGGTAGTCTAGTGGTTAGAGGAGACAGGTAGCCTGGTGGTTAGAGGAGGCAGGTAGTCTAGTGTTTAGATGAGGCAGGTAGCCTAGTGGTTAGAGGAGGCAGGTAGCCTAGTGGTTAGAGGAGGCAGGTAGTCTAGTGGTTAGAGGAGGCAGGTAGCCTGGTGGTTAGAGGAGGCAGGTAGTATAGTGTTTAGAGGAGACAGGTTAGCCTGGTGGTTAGAGGAGGCAGGTAGTCTAGTGGTTAGAGGAGGCAGGTAGCCTAGTGGTTAGAGGAGGCAGATAGCCTGGTGGTTAGTGGTTAGAGGAGGCAGATAGTCTAGTGGTTAGAGGAGGCAGGTAGCCTAGTGGTTAGAGGAGGCAGGTAGCCTAGTTGTTAGAGGAGGCAGGTAGCCTAGTGGTTAAAGGAGGCAGGTAGTCTAGTGGTTAGAGGAGACAGGTAGCCTGGTGGTTAGAGGAGGCAGGTAGTCTAGTGGTTAGA
>NC_092156.1:76340615-76358115 GCF_045791955.1 Oncorhynchus clarkii lewisi | reverse complement strand
TTATTCTAGCCTGTCTGTCTATGGGTAACAGAGTTGACTTGTTATTCTAGCCTGTCTGTCTATGAGTAACAGGGTTGACTTGTTATTCTAGCTATCTATGGGTAACAGGGTTGACTTGTTAGTCTGGCCTGTCTGTCTATGGGTAACAGGGTTGACTTGTTATTCTGGCCTGTCTGTCTATGGGTAACAGAGTTGACGTGTTATTCTGGCCTGTCTATCTATGGGTAACAGGGTTGACTTGTTATTCTGGCCTGTCTGTCTATGGGTAACAGAGTTGACTTGTTATTCTGGCCTGTCTATCTATGGGTAACAGGGTTGACTTATTAGTCTGGCCTGTCTGTCTATGGGTAACAGGGTTGACTTGTTATTCTGGCCTGTCTGTCTATGGGTAACAGAGTTGACTTGTTATTCTGGCCTGTCTGTCTATGGGTAACAGGGTTGACTTGTTATTCTGGCCTGTCTATGGGTAACAGGGTTGACTTGTTATTCTAGCCTGTCTATCTATGGGTAACAGGGTTGACTTGTTATTCTGGCCTGTCTGTCTATGGGTAACAGGGTTGACTTGTTATTCTAGCCTGTCTGTCTATAAGTAACAGGGTTGATGTGTCATTCTAGCCTGTCTGTCTATGGGTAACAGGGTTGACTTGTTATTCTAGCCTGTCTGTCTATGGGTAACAGGGTTGACTTGTTATTCTAGCCTGTCTGTCTATGGGTAACAGGGTTGACTTGTTATTCTAGCCTGTCTGTCTATGGGTAACAGGGTTGACTTGTTATTTTAGCCTGTCTATCTATGGGTAACAGGGTTGACTTGTTATTCTAGCCTGTCTATCTATGGGTAACAGGGTTGACTTGTTATTCTAGCCTGTCTATCTATGGGTAACAGGGTTGACTTGTTATTCTAGCCTGTCTGTCTATGAGTAACAGGGTTGATGTGTTATTCTAGCCTGTCTGTCTATGGGTAACAGGGTTGATGTGTTATTCTAGCCTGTCTATCTATGGGTAACAGGGTTGACTTGTTATTCTAGCCGGTCTGTCTATGGGTAACAGGGTTGACTTGTTATTTTAGCCTGTCTATCTATGGGTAACAGGGTTTGTTATTCTAGCCTGTCTATCTATGGGTAACAGGGTTGACTTGTTAGTCTGGCCTGTCTGTCTATGGGTAACAGGGTTGACTTGTTATTCTGGCCTGTCTGTCTATGGGTAACAGAGTTGACGTGGTATTCTGGCCTGTCTATCTATGGGTAACAGGGTTGACTTGTTATTCTGGCCTGTCTGTCTATGGGTAACAGAGTTGACTTGTTATTCTGGCCTGTCTATCTATGGGTAACAGGGTTGACTTATTAGTCTGGCCTGTCTGTCTATGGGTAACAGGGTTGACTTGTTATTCTGGCCTGTCTGTCTATGGGTAACAGAGTTGACTTGTTATTCTGGACTGTCTGTCTATGGGTAACAGTGTTGACTTGTTATTCTGGCCTGTCTATGGGTAACAGGGTTGACTTGTTATTCTAGCCTGTCTATCTATGGGTAACAGAGTTGACTTGTTATTCTGGCCTGTCTGTCTATGGGTAACAGGGTTGACTTGTTATTCTAGCCTGTCTGTCTATAAGTAACAGGGTTGATGTGTCATTCTAGCCTGTCTGTCTATGGGTAACAGGGTTGACTTGTTATTCTAGCCTGTCTGTCTATGGGTAACAGTGTTGACTTGTTATTCTAGCCGGTCTGTCTATGGGTAACAGGGTTGACTTGCTATCTATGGGTAACAGGGTTGACTTGTTATTCTAGCCTGTCTGTCTATAGGTTACAGGGTTGACTTGTTATTCTAGCCGGTCTGTCTATGGGTAACAGGGTTGACTTGTTATTCTAGCCGGTCTGTCTATGGGTAACAGGGTTGACTTGTTATTCTAGCCTGTCTGTCTATGGGTAACAGGGTTGACTTGTTATTTTAGCCTGTCTATCTATGGGTAACAGGGTTGACTTGTTATTCTAGCCTGTCTATCTATGGGTAACAGGGTTGACTTGTTATTCTAGCCTGTCTATCTATGGGTAACAGGGTTGACTTGTTATTCTAGCCTGTCTGTCTATGAGTAACAGGGTTGATGTGTTATTCTAGCCTGTCTGTCTATGGGTAACAGGGTTGATGTGTTATTCTAGCCTGTCTATCTATGGGTAACAGGGTTGACTTGTTATTCTAGCCTGTCTGTCTATGGGTAACAGGGTTGACTTGTTATTTTAGCCTGTCTATCTATTGTTATTCTAGCCTGTCTGTCTATAGGTTACAGGGTTGACTTGTTATTCTAGCCTGTCTGTCTATGGGTAACAGGGTTGACTTGTTATTCTAGCCTGTCTGTCTATGGGTAACAGGGTTGACTTGTTATTCTAGCCTGTCTGTCTATGGGTAACAGGGTTGACTTGTTATTTTAGCCTGTCTATCTATGGGTAACAGGGTTGACTTGTTATTCTAGCCTGTCTATCTATGGGTAACAGGGTTGACTTGTTATTCTAGCCTGTCTATCTATGGGTAACAGGGTTGACTTGTTATTCTAGCCTGTCTGTCTATGAGTAACAGGGTTGATGTGTTATTCTAGCCTGTCTGTCTATGGGTAACAGGGTTGATGTGTTATTCTAGCCTGTCTATCTATGGGTAACAGGGTTGACTTGTTATTCTAGCCGGTCTGTCTATGGGTAACAGGGTTGACTTGTTATTTTAGCCTGTCTATCTATGGGTAACAGGGTTGACTTGTTATTCTAGCCTGTCTATCTATGGGTAACAGGGTTGACTTGTTATTCTAGCCTGTCTATCTATGGGTAACAGGGTTGACTTGTTATTCTAGCCTGTCTGTCTATGAGTAACAGGGTTGATGTGTTATTCTATCCTGTCTGTCTATGGGTAACAGGGTTGATGTGTTATTCTAGCCTGTCTATCTATGGGTAACAGGGTTGACTTGTTAGTCTGGCCTGTCTGTCTATGGGTAACAGGGTTGACTTGTTATTCTGGCCTGTCTGTCTATGGGTAACAGAGTTGACGTGTTATTCTGGCCTGTCTATCTATGGGTAACAGGGTTGACTTATTATTCTGGCCTGTCTGTCTATGGGTAACAGAGTTGACTTGTTATTCTGGCCTGTCTATCTATGGGTAACAGGGTTGACTTATTAGTCTGGCCTGTCTGTCTATGGGTAACAGGGTTGACTTGTTATTCTGGCCTGTCTGTCTATGGGTAACAGAGTTGACTTGTTATTCTGGCCTGTCTGTCTATGGGTAACAGGGTTGACTTGTTATTCTGGCCTGTCTATGGGTAACAGGGTTGACTTTTTATTCTAGCCTGTCTATCTATGGGTAACAGAGTTGACTTGTTATTCTGGCCTGTCTGTCTATGGGTAACAGGGTTGACTTGTTATTCTAGCCTGTCTGTCTATAAGTAACAGGGTTGATGTGTCATTCTAGCCTGTCTGTCTATGGGTAACAGGGTTGACTTGTTATTCTAGCCTGTCTGTCTATGGGTAACAGTGTTGACTTGTTATTCTAGCCGGTCTGTCTATAAGTAACAGGGTTGATGTGTTATTCTAGCCTGTCTGTCTATGGGTAACAGGGTTGACTTGTTATTCTAGCCTGTCTGTCTATGGGTAACAGGGTTGACTTGTTATTCTAGCCTGTCTGTCTATGGGTAACAGGGTTGACTTGTTATTCTAGCCTGTCTGTCTATAAGTAACAGGGTTGATGTGTCATTCTAGCCTGTCTGTCTATGGGTAACAGGGTTGACTTGTTATTCTAGCCTGTCTGTCTATGGGTAACAGGGTTGACTTGTTATTCTAGCCTGTCTGTCTATAAGTAACAGGGTTGATGTGTTATTCTAGCCTGTCTGTCTATGGGTAACAGGGTTGACTTGTTATTCTAGCCTTTCTGTCTATGGGTAACAGGGTTGACTTGTTATTCTAGCCTGTCTATCTATGGGTAACAGGGTTGACTTGTTATTCTAGCCTGTCTATCTATGGGTAACAGGGTTGACTTGTTATTCTAGCCTGCCTGTCTATGAGTAACAGGGTTGATGTGTTATTCTAGCCTGTCTGTCTATAGGTTACAGGGTTGACTTGTTATTCTAGCCTGTCTGTCTATGGGTAACAGGGTTGACTTGTTATTTTAGCCTGTCTATCTATGGGTAACCGGGTTGACTTGTTATTCTAGCCTGTCTATCTATGGGTAACAGGGTTGACTTGTTATTCTAGCCTGTCTATCTATGGGTAACAGGGTTGACTTGTTATTCTAGCCTGTCTGTCTATGAGTAACAGGGTTGATGTGTTATTCTAGCCTGTCTGTCTATGGGTAACAGGGTTGATGTGTTATTCTAGCCTGTCTATCTATGGGTAACAGGGTTGACTTGTTATTCTAGCCTGTCTGTCTATGGGTAACAGGGTTGACTTGTTATTTTAGCCTGTCTATCTATGGGTAACAGGGTTGACTTGTTATTCTAGCCTGTCTATCTATGGGTAACAGGGTTGACTTGTTATTCTAGCCTGTCTATCTATGGGTAACAGGGTTGACTTGTTATTCTAGCCTGTCTGTCTATGGGTAACAGGGTTGATGTGTTATTCTAGCCTGTCTATCTATGGGTAACAGGGTTGACTTGTTATTCTAGCCTGTCTGTCTATAGGTTACAGGGTTGACTTGTTATTCTAGCCGGTCTGTCTATGGGTAACAGGGTTGACTTGTTATTCTAGCCGGTCTGTCTATGGGTAACAGGGTTGACTTGTTATTCTAGCCTGTCTGTCTATGGGTAACAGGGTTGACTTGTTATTTTAGCCTGTCTATCTATGGGTAACAGGGTTGACTTGTTATTCTAGCCTGTCTATCTATGGGTAACAGGGTTGACTTGTTATTCTAGCCTGTCTATCTATGGGTAACAGGGTTGACTTGTTATTCTAGCCTGTCTGTCTATGAGTAACAGGGTTGATGTGTTATTCTAGCCTGTCTGTCTATGGGTAACAGGGTTGATGTGTTATTCTAGCCTGTCTATCTATGGGTAACAGGGTTGACTTGTTATTCTAGCCTGTCTGTCTATGGGTAACAGGGTTGACTTGTTATTTTAGCCTGTCTATCTATGGGTAACAGGGTTGACTTGTTATTCTAGCCTGTCTATCTATGGGTAACAGGGTTGACTTGTTATTCTAGCCTGTCTATCTATGGGTAACAGGGTTGACTTGTTATTCTAGCCTGTCTGTCTATGGGTAACAGGGTTGATGTGTTATTCTAGCCTGTCTATCTATGGGTAACAGGGTTGACTTGTTATTCTAGCCTGTCTGTCTATAGGTTACAGGGTTGACTTGTTATTCTAGCCGGTCTGTCTATGGGTAACAGGGTTGACTTGTTATTCTAGCCTGTCTGTCTATGAGTAACAGGGTTGACTTGTTATTCTAGCCTGTCTGTCTATGGGTAACAGGGTTGACTTGTTATTCTAGCCGGTCTGTCTATGGGTAACAGGGTTGACTTGTTATTCTAGCCTGTCTGTCTATGGGTAACAGGGTTGACTTGTTATTCTAGCCTGTCTGTCTATGGGTAACAGGGTTGACTTGTTATTCTAGCCGGTCTGTCTATGGGTAACAGGGTTGACTTGTTATTCTAGCCGGTCTGTCTATGGATAACAGGGTTGACTTGTTATTCTAGCCTGTCTGTCTATGGGTAACAGGGTTGACTTGTTATTCTAGCCTGTCTGTCTATGGGTAACAGGGTTGACTTGTTATTCTCGACACGCTCTCAGTTTTCCCCCACAAAACACCAGAAACACCAGAAAACAGTCAAAAAGACGAGAACCAGCTCATCTGCAATTACGCTATGATTTGACTATTAGATGTAAAAAAATGTATTTTTATAAGAAAATAATATTTTAAAAGGAATATTTTCATCATATTAAATAGGAGAGTTCAGTAAACAGGGTTGACCTTCATAAAATTATCACAGATAAATAAATTAAAATCACCAATCTCATCATCTTCAGAAATGACTTTTTGTCAAAGTAACACGATAAGTAGGGCTTCACAATGATGGTGGATAACTTGGGAGAGATTTAAGTGGGTTCAAATCTTCCTTGAAAGTCACAGACCGGGCACAGAGGCACATGTCACTTTAGATTTATTCACATTACAAATATTTATTGAATTTTCTATGTGGTCTATATCAAAGGGCACTTCATTTAATCTAACAGGCTTTTCACATGTCATAGTGGTGCACCAGCTCTACTTAACCATAGCAAAGGATCTCTACTTAACCATAGCAGAGGGAAGAGATCTCTACTTAACCATAGCAAAGGATCTCTACTTAACCATAGCAGAGGGAAGAGATCTCTACTTAACCATAGCAGAGGGAAGAGATCTCTACTTAACCATAGCAAAGGATCTCTACTTAACCATAGCAGAGGGAAGAGATCTCTACTTAACCATAGCAAAGGGAATAGATCTCTACTTAACCATAGCAGAGGGAAGAGATCTCTACTTAACCATAGCAAAGGGAATAGATCTCTACTTAACCATAGCAAAGAGAAGAGATCTCTACTTAACCATAGCAAAGGATCTCTACTTAACCATAGCAGAGGGAAGAGATCTCTACTTAACCATAGCAGAGGGAAGAGATCTCTACTTAACCATAGCAAAGGATCTCTACTTAACCATAGCAGAGGGAAGAGATCTCTACTTAACCATAGCAAAGGATCTCTACTTAACCATAGCAGAGGGAAGAGATCTCTACTTAACCATAGCAGAGGGAAGAGATCTCTACTTAACCATAGCAAAGGATCTCTACTTAACCATAGCAGAGGGAAGAGATCTCTACTTAACCATAGCAGAGGATCTCTACTTAACCATAGCAAAGGGAAGAGATCTCTACTTAACCATAGCAAAGAGAAGAGATCTCTACTTAACCATAGCAAAGGATCTCTACTTAACCATAGCAGAGGGAAGAGATCTCTACTTAACCATAGCAGAGGATCTCTACTTAACCATAGCAAAGGGAAGAGATCTCTACTTAACCATAGCAAAGAGAAGAGATCTCTACTTAACCATAGCAAAGGATCTCTACTTAACCATAGCAGAGGGAATAGATCTCTACTTAACCATAGCAAAGGGAAGAGATCTCTACTTAACCATAGCAAAGGGAATAGATCTCTACTTAACCATAGCAAAGAGAATAGATCTCTACTTAACCATAGCAGAGGGAAGAGATCTCTACTTAACCATAGCAAAGGATCTCTACTTAACCATAGCAAAGGGAAGAGATCTCTACTTAACCATAGCAAAGAGAAGAGATCTCTACTTAACCATAGCAAAGGATCTCTACTTAACCATAGCAAAGGGAATAGATCTCTACTTAACCATAGCAAAGGATCTCTACTTAACCATAGCACAGGATCTCTACTTAACCATAGCAAAGGGAATAGATCTCTACTTAACCATAGCAGAGGGAAGAGATCTCTACTTAACCATAGCAGAGGGAAGAGATCTCTACTTAACCATAGCAGAGGGAATAGATCTCTACTTAACCATAGCAAAGGGAATAGATCTCTACTTAACCATAGCAGAGGGAATAGATCTCTACTTAACCATAGCAAAGGGAATAGATCTCTACTTAACCATAGCAGAGGGAATAGATCTCTACTTAACCATAGCAAAGAGAAGAGATCTCTACTTAACCATAGCAAAGGGAATAGATCTCTACTTAACCATAGCAGAGGGAAGAGATCTCTACTTAACCATAGCAAAGAGAAGAGATCTCTACTTAACCATAGCAAAGGGAATAGATCTCTACTTAACCATAGCAGAGGATCTCTACTTAACCATAGCAAAGGATCTCTACTTAACCATAGCAAAGAGAAGAGATCTCTACTTAACCATAGCAAAGGGAAGACATCTCTACTTAACCATAGCAGAGGGAATAGATCTCTACTTAACCATAGCAAAGAGAATAGATCTCTACTTAACCATAGCAGAGGGAATAGATCTCTACTTAACCATAGCAAATGATCTCTACTTAACCATAGCAGAGGGAATAGATCTCTACTTAACCATAGCAAAGGGAATAGATCTCTACTTAACCATAGCAAAGGATCTCTACTTAACCATAGCAGAGGGAATAGATCTCTACTTAACCATAGCAAAGGATCTCTACTTAACCATAGCAAAGGGAATAGATCTCTACTTAACCATAGCAAAGGATCTCTACTTAACCATAGCAGAGGGAAGAGATCTCTACTTAACCATAGCAAAGGGAATAGATCTCTACTTAACCATAGCAAATGATCTCTACTTAACCATAGCAAATGATCTCTACTTAACCATAGCAGAGGGAAGAGATCTCTACTTAACCATAGCAAAGAGAATAGATCTCTACTTAACCACAGCAAAGAGAATAGATCTCTACTTAACCATATCAAATGATCTCTACTTAACCATAGCAGAGGGAAGAGATCTCTACTTAACCATAGCAAAGGGAATAGATCTCTACTTAACCATAGCAAAGGATCTCTACTTAACCATAGCAGAGGATCTCTACTTAACCATAGCAGAGGGAATAGATCTCTACTTAACCATAGCAAAGAGAAGAGATCTCTACTTAACCATAGCAAAGGGAATAGATCTCTACTTAACCATAGCAAAGGATCTCTACTTAACCATAGCAAAGAGAATAGATCTCTACTTAACCATAGCAGAGGGAAGAGATCTCTACTTAACCATAGCAAATGATCTCTACTTAACCATAGCAAATGATCTCTACTTAACCATAGCAGAGGGAAGAGATCTCTACTTAACCATAGCAAAGGATCTCTACTTAACCATAGCAAAGGGAAGAGATCTCTACTTAACCATAGCACAGGATCTCTACTTAACCATAGCAAAGGGAAGAGATCTCTACTTAACCATAGCAAATGATCTCTACTTAACCATAGCAAAGGGAACAGATCTCTACTTAACCATAGCAAAGGGAACAGATCTCTACTTTACCATAGCAGAGGGAAGAGATCTCTACTTAACCATAGCAAAGGGAATAGATCTCTACTTAACCATAGCAAAGGGAATAGATCTCTACTTAACCATAGCAAAGGGAATAGATCTCTACTTAACCATAGCAAAGGGAAGAGATCTCTACTTAACCATAGCAGAGGATCTCTACTTAACCATAGCAGAAGATCTCTACTTAACCATAGCAAAGGGAAGAGATCTCCACTTAACCATAGCAAAGGGAATAGATCTCCACTTAACCATAGCAAAGGGAATAGATCTCCACTTAACCATAGCAAAGGATCTCTACTTAACCATAGCAGAGGGAATTGATCTCTACTTAACCATAGCAAAGGGAATAGATCTCCACTTAACCATAGCAAAGGATCTCTACTTAAGCATAGCAGAGGGGATAGATCTCTACTTAACCATAGCAAAGGGAATAGATCTCTACTTAACCATAGCAAAGGGAATAGATCTCTACTTAACCATAGCAAAGAGAATAGATCTCTACTTAACCATAGCAAAGGGAACAGATCTCTACTTAACCATAGCAAAGGATCTCTACTTAACCATAGCAGAGGATCTCTACTTAACCATAGCAAAGGGAATAGATCTCTACTTAACCATAGCAAAGGGAATAGATCTCTACTTAACCATAGCAAAGAGAATAGATCTCTACTTAACCATAGCAAAGGGAAGAGATCTCTACTTAACCATAGCAAAGGATCTCTACTTAACCATAGCAAAGGGAATAGATCTCTACTTAACCATAGCAAAGGGAAGAGATCTCTACTTAACCATAGCAAAGGGAATAGATCTCTACTTAACCATAGCAAAGGGAAGAGATCTCTACTTAACCATAGCAAAGGATCTCTACTTAACCATAGCAAAGGGAATAGATCTCTACTTAACCATAGCAAAGGGAATAGATCTCTACTTAACCATAGCAAAGGGAATAGATCTCTACTTAACCATAGCAAAGGGAATAGATCTCTACTTAACCATAGCACAGGATCTCTACTTAACCATAGCAAAGGGAAGAGATCTCTACTTAACCATAGCAAAGGATCTCTACTTAACCATAGCAAAGGGAAGAGATCTCTACTTAACCATAGCAAAGGATCTCTACTTAACCATAGCAAAGAGAAGAGATCTCTACTTAACCATAGCAAAGAGAAGAGATCTCTACTTAACCATAGCAGAGGATCTCTACTTAACCATAGCAAAGGGAAGAGATCTCTACTTAACCATAGCAAAGAGAAGAGATCTCTACTTAACCATAGCAAAGAGAAGAGATCTCTACTTAACCATAGCAGAGGATCTCTACTTAACCATAGCAAAGGGAATAGATCTCTACTTAACCATAGCAAAGGGAATAGATCTCTACTTAACCATAGCAAAGGGAAGAGAAAGGTCATCATTTGGTGGAAGGACCCATCCAATAGTAAATCTGACAGAGCATATTGAACCTGAAAGGACACATTATATCTAACGAGTCTTAATGACACCTTTTATAGAACTTCGTAAGGCTTACATACACTGCTCAAAAAAATAAAGTGAACACTTAAACAACACAATGTAACTCCAGTCAATCACACTTCTGTGAAATCAAACTGTCCACTTAGGAAGCAACACTGATTGACAATAAATTGAACATGCTGTTGTGCAAATGGAATAGACAACAGGTGGAAATTATAGGCAATTAGCAAGACACCCCCAATAAAGGAGTGGTTCTGCAGGTGGTGACCACAGACCACTTCTCAGTTCCTATGCTTCCTGGCTGATGTTTTGGTCCCTTTTGAATGCTGGCGGTGCTTTCACTCTAGTGGAGTCTACAACCCACACAAGTGGCTCAGGTAGTGCAGCTCATCCAGGATGGCACATCAATGCGAGATGTTGCAAGAAGGTTTGCTGTGTCTGTCAGCGTAGTGTCCAGAGCATGGAGGCGCTGCCAGGAGACAGGCCAGTACATCAGGAGACGTGGAGGAGGCCGTAGGAGGGCAACAACCCAGCAGCAGGACCGCTACCTCCGCCTTTGTGCAAGTAGGAGCAGGAGGAGCACTGCCAGAGCCCTGCAAAATTACCTCCAGCAGGCCACAAATGTGCATGTGTCTGCTCAAACGGTCAGAAACAGACTCCATGAGGGTGGTATGAGGGCCCGACGTCCACAGTTGGGGGTTGTGCTTACAGCCCAACACCGTGCAGGACGTTTGGCATTTGCCAGAGAACACCAAGATTGGCAAATTCGCCACTGGCGCCCTGTGCTCTTCACAGATGAAAGCAGGTTCACACTGAGCACATGTGACAGACGTGACAGTCTGGAGACGCCGTGGAGAACGTTCTGCTGCCTGCAACATCCTCCAGCATGACCGGTTTGGCGGTGGATCAGTCATGGTGTGTGGTGGCATTTCTTTGGGGGGCCGCACAGCCCTCCATGTGCTCGCCAGAGGTAGCCTGACTGCCATTAGGTACCGAGATGAGATCCTCAGACCCCTTGTGAGACCATATGCTGGTGCGGTTGGCCCTGGGTTCCTCCTAATGTAAGACAATGCTAGACCTCATGTGGCTGGAGTGTGTTAGCTGTTCCTGCAAGAGGAAGGCATTGATGCTATGGACTGGCCCGCCCGTTCCCCAGACCTGAATCCAATTGAGCACATCTGGAACATCATGTCTCGCTCCATCCACCAACGCCACGTTGTACCACAGACTGTCCAGGAGTTGGCGGATGCTAACCCTACCCTGTATATAGCCTCCAAATTGACTCGGTACCGGTACCCCCTGTGTTATTTGTATCTATATTTTACTTAACTCTTGTTTTTCTTAAAACTGCATTGGTTATGTAAGTCAGCATTTCACTGTGATGTCTACTACACCTGTTGTATTCGGCGCACGTGACTAATAATATTTTATTTGATTTGATATATGCTTCATAAACACAGTGCCTTCAGAAAGTATTCCCACCCGCAGTGTTGAAGCTACAATACACTACAGCCTGGAGTTCAATCCACAACTGTCTGTGACCGGGAGCCCCATAGGACGGAGCACCTTTGGCCCAGTGCCGTCCGGGTTAGGGGAGGGTTTGGCCAGTGGGGCTTTCCTTGGCTCATCGTGCTCTAGCGAATCCTTGTGACAGGGCCGGGCGCCTGCAAGCTGACTCCGGACATCAGTCGACCGACCGGTGTTTCCTCCGACGCGTTGTTGCGGCTGACATCCGGGTCAAGCGAGCAGTGCGATAAGAAGTAGCCGGCCAGGCGGGTCACGTTTCAGAGGACGCATGACTCCACCTTCGCCTCTCCCGAGCACATTGAGGAGTTGCAGAGATGAGCCAAAGGACCTAATTCAGGAAGAAAACAGGGGTACAAAAATACACTTGTGGATACACCCCCCCTGAACACGCCTGTCCAGGGTTGAGCCTGGTTAGTTCGGACGAGAGACCGCCTGGTACCAGGCGGCGTAAGACAAATGAAATAAAAAAGGATTCACACCCTTTTTTTACGTTTTTTCCACATTTTGTCTATTTATTATAATCCACAGAAATGGATATTTCACATTTCCTGTTGCTGCAGGATTATTTCCCTACTGTGAGATGAAGGGTCAGAGGTCAGTCTGTCCTGATCATGTGACCCGACAAGGAACAACTCTGTGTGATTCAAATCTCATCTGTAGGATATGCAAGGAGCTTGTCTCATGACACATGTAATCGCACACACCCGTGCACACACACACACGCACATGCGCACACATGCGCGCACACACACACACACACACACACACACACACTCAGACACACCCGTACACACACACACATGCGCACAAAAACGCACAGACACACCCACACCCACACACACACACACACGCACAGACATACAAACACTCACACACATACAGTGTAATCTGAGGATTGTATGTAATCAAAACGCTGTATGTTGACCTCGCTGTGCCTCTCCTGTCCTCACAGTCTCTTCTCACACATCTGCCATCCTAATACATGATCAAATGTTAGTCACCTGAATACAACAGGTGTAGTAGACCTTACAGGGAAATGCAGAATACAACAGGTGTAGTAGACCTTACAGGGCAATGCTGAATACAACAGGTGTAGTAGACCTTACAGTGAAATGCTGAAAACAACAGGTGTAGTAGACCTTACAGGGAAATGCTGAATACAACAGGTGTAGTAGACCTCACAGTGAAATGCTGAATACAACAGGTGTAGTAGACCTTACAGTGAAATGCTCAAAACAACAGGTGTAGTAGACCTCACAGGGAAATGCTGAATACAACAGGTGTAGTAGACCTCACAGTGAAATGCTGAATACAACAGGTGTAGTAGACCTTACAGGGAAATGCTGAATACAACAGGTGTAGTAGACCTCACAGTGAAATGCTGAATACAACAGGTGTAGTAGACCTTACAGGGCAATGCTGAATACAACAGGTGTAGTAGACCTTACAGTGAAATGCTGAAAACAACAGGTGTAGTAGACCTCACAGGGAAATGCTGAATACAACAGGTGTAGTAGACCTCACAGTGAAATGCTGAATACAACAGGTGTAGTAGACCTTACAGGGAAATGCTGAATACAACAGGTGTAGTAGACCTCACAGTGAAATGCTGAATACAACAGGTGTAGTAGACCTTACAGGGAAATGCTGAATACAACAGGTGTAGTAGACCTTACAGTGAAATGCTGAATACAACAGGTGTAGATAGACCTCACAGTGAAATGCTGAATACAACAGGTGTAGGTAGACCTTACAGTGAAATGCTGAATACAACAGGTGTAGACGACCTTACAGTGAAATGCTGAATACAACAGGTGTAGTAGAACTTACAGTGAAATGCTGAATACAACAGGTGTAGATAGACCTCACAGTGAAATGCTGAATACAACAGGTGTAGTAGACCTCACAGTGAAATACTGAATACAACAGGTGTAGTAGACCTTACAGTGAAATGCTGAATACAACAGGTGTAGTAGACCTTACAGTGAAATGCTGAATACAACAGGTGTAGTAGACCTCACAGTGAAATACTGAATACAACAGGTGTAGTAGACCTTACAGTGAAATGCTGAATACAACAGGTGTAGTAGACCTTACAGTGAAATGCTGAATACAACAGATGTGGTAGACCTTACAGTGAAATGCTGAATACAACAGGTGTAGTAGACCTCACAGTGAAATACTGAATACAACAGGTGTAGTAGACCTTACAGTGAAATGCTGAATACCACAGGTGTAGTAGACCTTACAGGGAAATGCTGAATTCAACAGGTGTAGTAGACCTCACAGTGAAATGCTGAATACAACAGGTGTAGCAGACCTTACAGTGAAATGCTGAATACAACAGGTGTAGTAGACCTCACAGTGAAATACTGAATACAACAGGTGTAGTAGACCTTACAGTGAAATGCTGAATACAACAGGTGTAGTAGACCTTACAGTGAAATGCTGAATACAACAGGTGTAGTAGACCTTACAGTGAAATGCTGAATACAACAGGTGTAGTAGACCTTACAGTGAAATTCTTACTTACAGGCCCTAATCTTCACTAGTAGGACATAACCAACCCTCTGAATCAGTCTCCAGCTACACTAGTAGGACATGACCAACCCCCTGAATTAGTCTCCAACTACACTAGTAGGACATGACCAACCCTCTGAATTAGTCTCCAACTACACTAGTAGGACATGACCAACCCTCTGAATTAGTCTCCAACTACACTAGTATACCATGACCTCTGAATTTGTCTCCAGTAGTCAACTACACTAGTATACCATGACCTCTGAATTAGTCTCCAGTAGTCAACTACACTAGTATACCATGACCAACCCTCTGAATTAGTCTCCAACTACACTAGTAGGACATGATAAACCCTCTGAATTAGTCTCCAACTACACTAGTATACCATGACCAACCCTCTGAATTAGTCTCCAACTACACTAGTATACCATGACCAACCCTCTGAATTAGTCTCCAACTACACTAGTATACCATGACCAACCCTCTGAATTAGTCTCCAGTAGTCAACTACACTAGTATAGCAAGACCCTTGAATTAATCTCCAGTAGTCAACTACACTAGTATACCATGACCAACACTCCAAATTAGTCTCCAGTAGTCAACTACACTAGTATACCATGACCAACCCCCTGAATTAGTCTCCAGTAGTCAACTACACTAGTATACCATGACCAACACTCCAAATTAGTCTCCAGTAGTCAACTACACTAGTATACCATGACCAACCCCCTGAATTAGTCTCCAGTAGTCAACTACACTAGTATACCATGACCAACCCTCTGAATCAGTCTCCAGTAGTCAACTATACTAGTATACCATGACCAACCCTCTGAATTAGTCTCCAGTAGTCAACTACACTAGTATACCATGACCAACCCTCTGAATTAGTCTCCTGTAGTCAACTACACTAGTAGGACATGATAAACCCTCTGAATTAGTCTCCAACTACACTGGTAGGACATGACCAACCCTCTGATTTAGTCTCCAGTAGTCAACTACACTAGTCTACCATGACCAACCCTCTGAATTAGTCTCCAGTAGTCAACTACACTAGTAGAACATGACCAACCCTCTGAATTAGTCTCCAGTAGGCAACTACACTAGTAGGACATGACCAACCCTCTGAATTAGTCTCCTGTAGTCAACTACACTAGTAGGACATGATAAACCCTCTGAATTAGTCTCCAACTACACTAGTAGGACATGATAAACCCTCTGAATTAGTCTCCAGTAGTCAACTACACTGGTAGGACATGACCAACCCTCTGATTTAGTCTCCAACTACACTAGTAGAACATGACCAACCCTCTGAATCAGTCTCCAGTAGTCAACTACACTAGTAGGACATGACCAAGCCTCTGAAATAGTCTCCAACTACACTAGTATACCATGACCTCTGAATTAGTCTCCAGTAGTCAACTACACTAGTATGCCATGACCAAACCTCTGAATTAGTCTCCAACTACACTAGTATACCATGACCAACCCTCTGAATCAGTCTCCAGTAGTCAACTACACTAGTATACCATGACCAACCCTCTGAATTAGTCTCCAGTAGTCAACTACACTAGTATACCATGACCAACCCTCTGAATTAGTCTCCAACTACACTAGTAGGACATGACCAACCCTCTGAATTACTCTCCAACTACACTAGTATACCATGACCAACCCTCTGAATCAGTCTCCAGTAGTCAACTACACTGATAAACCATGAAAACATGATATAGGTCTACGCTACATAACCTCTTGTTTTGACAGATATTAGTTCTGCTTGGGAACCTGTGAACTGCAGCCCATGAGATTCTCCCTCGGAATGCAGTAACAATGGATCTAGAACTCTTCTTATACAATTACCTCACAATGACTTGAATACTTGAATAGGGGATTTTTCTTCATTAGCTATTAATGCTAATGATGAACACAAGGGGGATTCGAGTAGGTTGGGCATTCCAAATGGCACCCTATTCCCTATATAGTGCACTACTTTTGACCACGGCCCATAAGACATAGGGTATCATTTGTGATGCAAGCCTACTGTAGCTCTATAACAGCTAGTGTGATGTAGGCCACGGGGATGTGAAACTCTCTCTGGGTTCTGTTCTCTGCCTGCTCAACTAGCCCTTTCTGCCCTGAGAGGCAGCAGGAGGAAGCTATTAGCGATTAGCATTGCAAGTGCTCCCATCCGCAAACTAATGCAACATGACTTAGCGTTAGCTTAGCATTAGCTTAGCGTGTGCACCCATCCGTGAGTAATAGAGGCCCGGTTAGCGTTAGCTTAGCTTTAGCTTAGCGTGTGCACCCACCCGAAAGTAATTGGCCCTGACTAGCGCTGAAGGAAGAAAAACATTCTGTTGAAAAGGGAAGCCTAGGTCTGACCTATTAAGCGATGGAGCCAGCGGCTAACCCATGTGTTAGTAACGATGGCTTGTGTACAAAGAAGCCTCTATTTCGTTATTTAATTAATTAATGCCCCTTTTCTTTTGGTTTCTAACAAATTAACTCTGATTAATTCAACACGGACCAAACCTCAGGCGTTACGGAACTAGGCTACATCAAACGCTAAGTGGTACACTGATTGGACAGACGGGAGAATTGGCGGAAGCAATGTGTGCGGGTTTTTGTTCTTTTTCATATTGTAGGTGCTATCGAATCGTTAAATGTTGGATGTCACTGTTGAACTGCTACTTGCCGTATTCTACCTGGAGAGTAGCTGTGTGTCCCTGGGTAAATGAGCTTTCAAGACAATGGATGGGAAATGGATGGAAGTAATTGTGCTGGAAGCAGAAACAGATCTGTTGTCTACGAATACAAAACTGTTTATTTATATGAATATTTATCCTTTATTTTACAAGGGGGGATATACCTGGTCAAATGACACCATAGAGATGAGTACGACACTATGTAGACTACATAACAGCTGTTCAAGTAGCGAAGCTGTTGATGGGATCTCATCTCAACCATAGTTTGGGGTGTATCCAATATGATTAGG
>NC_092156.1:76335615-76338115 GCF_045791955.1 Oncorhynchus clarkii lewisi | reverse complement strand
TACTGTCTGAAGGCTCTTTCCCACTAGTAAAGCCCAGTGATAAATGACTTGTAGAGATACTGTCTGAAGGCTCTTTCCCACTAGTAAAGCCCAGTGTTAAATTACTTGTAGAGATACTGTCTGAAGGCTCTTTCCCACTAGTAAAGCCCTGTGTTAAATGACTTGTAGAGATACTGTCTGAAGGCTCTTTCCCACTAGTAAAGCCCTGTGATAAATGACTTGTAGAGATACTGTCTGAAGGCTCTTTCCCACTAGTAAAGCCCTGTGTTAAATGACTTGTAGAGATACTGTCTGAAGGCTCTTTCCCACTAGTAAAGCCCAGTGATAAATGACTTGTAGAGATACTGTCTGAAGGCTCTTTCCCTAAGGACCTGTCTGTTCTAACACTAAGGACCTCTCATCTCATTTTGTTCTGTCTGTTCTCTGCTGTTATCTTCTAGGGTTAGGAGTTACAGAACCTAAGCTCTCTCTCACTCTCTATCTCTCTGCCCTTTCCTCTCCTCCTGGGGGGAGAGTGAGAGAGAGAGAGAGAGAGAGAGAGAGAGAGAGAGAGAGAGAGAGAGAGAGACATGAGATGCAGAGAGGGAGAACAAGAGAAAGTGTGGAGCATACGGAAGCTCCTCTTCTCAGAAGTAGAGAGAGAAGGAAGAGAGAGAGATTGTATGGAGCATACGGGAGGGAGCTCCCCTCATTAAGTCTCTCCCTGAGAGAGAAGGGGAAGATGAGAGGTGGAGAGAAAGGAGGAGGGGAAGAATGAAAGGAGGAGGGGAAGAATGAAAGGAATGGACAGAGAGGGGTACACAGGGACGGAGAAGGGGGAGGAAGATTGCATGTGTCTAGAGGGAGAGAGAAACCCAAGTGATGAGGAGAAAAGAGGGGTACATAGAGATTAAGGGATAAGATGAATGAAAGAGAAAGAGAGAGACAGAGAATATATGAATGAAAGAGGAGACAGAGATGCCTGCGACCTGGTTCAGGTTATCAGTCCACCTCGCAGTTACAAACAGAACAGGAATGGAATCATCAACACGTATTGATCACATCTTTACTAATGCTGCAGAAATGTGCTTGAAAGCCGTATCCAGATGCATGGGATGTAATGATCACGATATAGCAGCCATATCTAGGAAAACCAAAGTTCCAAAGGCGGGGCCTAATGTAGTGTAGTGAGGTCATATAGTGAGGTCATCCAATACGTTTTTTTTGTGATTCCTGTGTTGATGTAAATAATATGTGTTGGTCTGTGGTGTGTAATGAGGAGCAAACAGACGCTGCACTTGACACATTTATGAAATGTCTTATCCCAGTTACTAATAAGCAGCTCCCGTTATGAAAAAGACAGTAAAAACTGTTACATCCCAGTGGATTGATGAGGAATTGATAAAATGGTATGGTTGAGAGGGGTGAGGAATGGCAAATAAGTCTCCCTTCTCCCTGTCCACTACATTGGCAAACGTACTGCAAATTGAGAAATCATGTGACTAAACTGAACAAAAAGACGAAGATGTCATAATAGACAGGAACTATGGGGATCTATAATAAACCCCAGGAAGAGTAGCTGCTGCCTTGACAGGAACTAATTTGGATCCATTATAAACCCCAGGAAGAGTAGCTGCTGCCTTGGCAGGAACTAATGGGGATCCATAATAAACCCCAGGAAGAGTAGCTGCTGCCTTGGCAGGAACTAATGGGGATCCATAATAAACCACAGGAAGAGTAGCTGCTGCCTTGACAGGAACTAATGGGGATCCATAATAAACCCCAGGAAGAGTAGCTGCTGCCTTGGCAGGAACTAATGGGGATCCATAATAAACCCCAGGAAGAGTAGCTGCTGCCTTGGCAGGAACTAATGGGGATCCATAATAAACCCCAGGAAGAGTAGCTGCTGCCTTGGCAGGAACTAATGGGGATCCATAATAAACCCCAGGAAGAGTAGCTGCTGCCTTGGCAGGAACTAATGGGGATCCATAATAAACCACAGGAAGAGTAGCTGCTGCCTTGACAGGAACTAATGGGGAGCCATAATAATCCCCAGGAAGAGTAGCTGCTACCTTGGCAGGAACTAATGGGGATCCATAATAAACCCCAGGAAGAGTAGCTGCTGCCTTGGCAGAAACTAATGGGGATCTATAATAAACCCCAGGAAGAGTATCTGCTGCCTTGGCAGGAACTAATGGGGATCCATAATAAACCCCAGGAAGAGTAGCTGCTGCCTTGACAGGAACTAATGGGGATCCATAATAAACCCCAGGAAGAGTAGCTGCTGCCTTGACAGGAACTAATGGGGATCCATAATAAACCCCAGGAAGAGTAGCTGCTGCCTTGACAGGAACTAATGGGGATCCATAATAAATCACAGGAAGAGTAGCTGCTGCCTTGACAGGAACTAATGGGGATCCATAATAAACCCCAGGAAGAGTAGCTGCTGCCTTGGCAGGAACTAATGGGGAGCCATAATGGATGGATAGAGAATTGGGGGATAGAGAGAGAGAGAGAAGAG
>NC_092156.1:76305615-76325615 GCF_045791955.1 Oncorhynchus clarkii lewisi | reverse complement strand
ATACTGTATATAACAAACATGGCTCTGATTGGATGGGACATGAATACTGTATATAACAAATAAGGCTCTGATTGGATAGGACCTGTATACTGTATATAACAAACAAGGCTCTGATTGGATAGGACCTGTATACTGTATATAACAAACAAGGCGATCCTCGTTAGATAAAAACCCTGGTGTGTGTTTGTTATGTAGGGGTGTCCTTGAGTATGTAGGTTCATATAGAGAGGGAGAGAGGAAAGGGGGAGGCGGGGGGAGAGAGAGAGAGAGGGGTAGATAGAGACAGACAGAGGGAGAGAGGGAGATGGAGAGAGAGGTACATGGATAGAGAGAGAGGGAGAGAGAGATAGATAGAGAGAGGGGGAGGTAGATAGAGACAGACAGAGGGAGAGAGGGAGATGGAGAGAGAGGTACAGGGATAGAGAGAGAGTGAGAGGGGGGTTAGATAGAGACAGACGGGGAGAGAGAGAGATAGAGGGAGAGAGCGAGAGAGAGAGGAGAGAGAGAGACAGAGAGAGAAAGGGGGTAGATAGAGACAGACAGAGGGAGAGAGGGAGAGAGAGAGGAGAGAGAGAGAGAGAGAGACAGAGAGAGAAAGGGGGTAGATAGAGACAGACAGAGGGAGAAAGAGAGACAGGGAGAGATCACAGCCAAATCACTGCCAGGGCCACAGTACATGGCCTACAGCAGAGCCTGGACCTGCTAGAGCAGTACTACCAGACCTGGGCCCTGGCAGTAAACCCTCACAGTACATGGTCTACAGCAGAGCCTGGACCTGATAGAGCAGTACTACCAGACCTGGGCCCTGGCAGTAAACCCCCACTGCACATGGCCTACAGCAGGGCCTGGACCTCCTAGAGCAGTACTACCAGACCGGGGCCCTGGCAGTAAACCCCCACAGTACATGGTCTACAGCAGAGCCTGGACCTGCTAGAGCAGTACTACCAGACCTGGGCCCTGGCAGTAAACCCCCACAGCACATGGCCTACAGCAGAGCCTGGACCTGCTAGAGCAGTACTACCAGACCTGGGCCCTGGCAGTAAACCCCCACAGCACATGGCCTACAGCAGAGCCTGGACCTGATAGAGCAGTACTACCAGACCTGGGCCCTGGCAGTAAACCCCCACAGTACATGGCCTACAGCAGAGCCTGGACCTGCTAGAGCAGTACTGCAGACCTGGGCCCTGGCAGTAAACCCCAAAAAGACTAAAATTGTGATTTTCCAGAGAAGATCCAGATCTCAGGGAATTAGACCAAAGTTTTCAATTGGTACAAAATATATAGTACTGAGAGTACTGCAGACACTACAATTAGTGAGGTTTAAAAAACAAGCTCAATTGGACACCTTAATGAGGCAGTGAATGAACTGAGAGAGAAAGCACGCAGGGCATTCTACGCCATTAAAAAGCCAATTCAAATTGATATACCTATTAAAATGTGGCTTAAACTAATTGAATGTGTCATTGAACCAATTGCACTTTATGGCAGCGAGGTGTGGGGTCCACTTGCAAAACAAGATTTCATCAAATGGGACAAACACCCCAGTTCTGTAAGATTCTCCTACATGTCCAGAGGAAAACTACAAACAATGCATGCAGGGCAGAATTAGGCCAATATCCACTAATAATAAAAACGAAATAAAAAAGCAATTATGTTTTGGAAACATCTAAAATACAGTGACCCCCTTCTCATATCATTACCAAGACCTGCAATGCCAAGAGCTGAGCAAAGAAAAGAGTCCCCTCATCCAGCTGGTCCTGGGGCTGAGTTCACAAACCTGTTCTACTAACACCACAGCAGAACCTGAGACGGAGCTGCACTTCCTGACAAAATGTCAAAAATATAAAACATTGCTGCCTGCCATAAGTTGAGGGACAGAGTCTGACAGACCAATCAACCTGCACATGTCCTCTACTGTATACTTATTGTTATTGTTGAATGTATGGTTAATTTGACACATGGTTATTGTTGTTACTGTTGTCCCGTTGACTATTTTGATTCTCATTTTTTTTCATATTGTAAATATCCAAAATAAGCTTTGGCAATATGTTCATTGTTACGTCATGCCAATAAAGCACATTTAATTTACTTTTATTTAATTGACAGAGAGACGGGGTGAGAGATAAAGAGGGAGAGAGAGAGACTTGGAGCGAGAGAGGGAGAGAGAAAGACGGAGAGAGAGAGGGAGAGAGAAAGAGAGGGAGAGAGAGACGTGGAGAGAGAAAGAGAGGGAGAGAGAAAGAGACGGAGAGAGTCTTTGAACAGCAGTTCTCCTCTCTTCAGTCTCATGCTATAAGTACTGTACTATAAGTACTGGAAAGCCTTATAGTGAGCAGAGTGATAATGGTTATAATGTCTGTTTAATCTACCTGGGGAAGCACAGCAACATGCTAAACAATACTATACTACACTATACTACACTATATTACACTATACTACACCATACTACACTATACCACACTATACTACACTATACTACACTATACTACACTATATTACGCTATACTACACCATGCTACACCATGCTACACTATACTACACTACACTATACTACACCATACTACACTATACCACACTATACCACACTATGCTACACCATAGTACACTATACTTGCCATACTACACTATACTACACTATACCATACTATACCACACTATGCCATACTATACTACACTATACCACTCTATACTACACTATACTACACCATAATACACTATACTACACTATACCATACTGTACCACACTATACTACAATATACCACACTATACTACACCATAATACACTATACACCACTATACTACACTATACTACACCACACTATACTACACTGTACTACACTATACTATGCCATAATATACTACACTGTACTAACTACGCTGTACCATACAACACTATACTACACTATACCATACTATACTACACTATACTACAATATACCACACTATACTACACCATAATACACTATACAGCACTATACTACACCACACTACACTATACCACACCACACTATACTATACTACACTATACTACACTATATCGCCCCATACTACACTAAACTACACAATACTACACTATACCATACTATACTACACTGTACCATACTATACTAAACTATACTAGACTATGCTACACTATACCATACTATACTGCACTATACCATACTATACCACCCTATACTACATCATACCAGACTATACCATATTATACTACACCATACTACACCATACTACACTATACTACACTATACTACACTATATTACCCTATACCACACTCTACTACACTATACCACACTATACTACACTATACCGTACCACATTATACTGCACGGTACTACACTATACCACACTATACCATACTATACTACGCCATACCACACTATACTACACTATACCACACTATACCATACTATACTACACTGTGCTAAACTATACCGTACCACACTATACTGCACTATACTATGCTATACTACACTACACCATACTATATTACACTATACTACGATATACTATACTATGCCTTGGTATACTACACTATACTAAACTATACCGTACCACACTGTGCTGCACTATACTATACTGCACTACCCCACCCCATGCTATACTCCGCTGTTCAATACTACACTATACTACACTATACTACGCTATACTACTCTTAACCGTACCACATTATACAGCACTATACTACACTATACTACACTATACCACACCACGCTATACTACACTATACCACGCCACACTATACTACACTATACTACAATATACTACACTATACTACACTATACTGCACTCAACCACACTGCACTATACCGGACCACACTATACTACACTATACCACATTATACTACACTATTCTACATTATACTACACTATACCCCACTATACTACACTATACCACATTATACTACACTATTCTACATTATACTACACTATACCACACTATACTACACTATACCATACTATACTACACAATACTACACTATACCATACCATACTACACTATACCATACTATACTACACTATACTACACTATACTGCACTCAACCACACTGCACTATACCGTACCACACTATACTACACTATACTACACTATTCTACATTATACTACACTATACTACAATATACCACACTATACTACAATATACCACACTATACTACACTATACTACACTAAACTACACTATACCGCACAATGCCGCACCACACTAGCCTACACTATACTATACTACACTATACCGCACCACACTATACTACACTATACTACACTATACCGTACCACACTATACTGCACTATACTGTACTGCACTACACCACCCCATGCTATACTCCGCTGTTCTATACTACACTATACTACTGTATTATACTATACTATGCCATGCTATACTATACTATACTATGCTATACTGTTGTATACTATTCTATGTTATACTATGCCATGCTATACTATACTATACTATGCTGTGGTATACTATTCTATGTTATACTATGCTATGCTATACTATGTTATACTATTCTATGCTGTACTATACTATTCTATACTACGGTATGTTATACTATACTATGCTATGCTACACTATGTTATACTGTACTATACTATGCTATACTATACTGACCTGGGGTGGCACTGCAACACACACACTATATTTATTGTTCTGTTTATTCTTTATTTATTTATGAATCAGAGAGAGAGTCATGACTCACTGAATCACTGGAACATGAGGGCAGTTGATTCATGAATCAGAGAGAGAGTCATGACTCACTGAATCACTGGAACATGAGGGCAGTTGATTCATGAATCAGAGAGAGAGTCATGACTCACTGAATCACTGGAACATGAGGGCAGTTTATTCATGAATCAGAGAGAGAGTCATGACTCACTGAATCACTGGAACATGAGGGCAGTTTATTAATGAATCAGAGAGAGAGTCATGACTCACTGAATCACTGGCAGTTTACTTCACTACTCTGATTCTATCCCAGTTGAATCAAATCTCGAATTAATCTCTCTGTGTCTCTCTCTGTGTTTCTCTCTGTGTTTCTCTCTGTGTCTCTCTCTGTGTCTCTCTCTGTGTCTCTCTCTGTGTCTCTCTCTGTGTCTTTGTGTCTCTCTCTCTCTCTCTCTCTCTCTCTCTCTCTCTGTGTGTGTCTCTCTCTCTCTCTCTCTCTCTCTCTGTGTCTCTCTGTCTCTCTCTCTCTCTCTCTCTCTCTCTCTCTCTCTCTCTCTCTCTCTCTGTGTCTCTGTGTCTCTCTGTCTCTCTCTCTCTCTCTCGCCTCCAGAGGATCAGCTCCCCTCGGGGTTCCCCACCATAGACATGGGTCCCCAGCTGAAGGTGGTGGAACGCTCTAGAACGGCCACCATGCTGTGTGCTGCTAGCGGCAACCCCGACCCAGAAATCACCTGGTTTAAAGACTTCCTCCCTGTCAACACCACCAATAACAACGGGCGAATCAAACAGCTCCGTTCAGGTATGGAGTGATCAGCGGGAAAATACGAGTGTCAAAGAAATGTTACCCCTCTCTTTCTCTTTCTAGTCCTCCGCTCCCCCTCTCTTTCTCTTTCTAGTCCTCCTCTCCCCCTCTCTTTCTCTTTCTAGTCCTCCTCTCCCCCTCTCTTTCTCTTTCTAGTCCTCCTCTCCCCCTCTCTTTCTCTTTCTAGTCCTCCTCTCCCCCTCTCTTTCTCTTTCTAGTCCTCCTCTCCCCCTCTCTTTCTCTTTCTAGTCCTCCGTTCCCCCTCTCTTTCTCTTTCTAATCCTCCTCTCCCCCTCTCTTTCTAATCCTCCTCTCCCCCTCTCTTTCTCTTTCTAATCCTCCTCTCCCCCTCTCTTTCTCTTTCTAGTCCTCTCCCCCTCTCTTTCTCTTTCTAGTCCTCCTCTCCCCCTCTCTTTCTCTTTCTAATCCTCCTCTCCCCCTCTCTTTCTCTTTCTAATCCTCCTCTCCCCCTCTCTTTCTCTTTCTAATCCTCCTCTCCCCCTCTCTTTCTCTTTCTAGTCCTCCTCTCCTCTCCCCCTCTCTTTCTCTTTCTAGTCCTCCTCTCCCCCTCTCTTTCTCTTTCTAATCCTCCTCTCCCCCTCTCTTTCTCTTTCTAGTCCTCCTTTCCCCCTCTCTTTCTCTTTCTAGTGCTCCTCTCCCCCTCTCTTTCTCTTTCTAGTCCTCCTCTCCCCCTCTCTTTCTCTTTCTACTCCTCCTCTCCCCCTCTCTTTCTCTTTCTAGTCCTCCTCTCCCCCTCTCTTTCTCTTTCTAGTCCTCCTCTCCCCCTCTCTTTCTCTTTCTAATCCTCCTCTCCCCCTCTCTTTCTCTTTCTAGTCCTCCTCTCCCCCTCTCTTTCTCTTTCTAGTCCTCCACTCCCCCTCTCTTTCTCTTTCTAATCCTCCTCTCCCCCTCTCTTTCTCTTTCTAGTCCTCCTCTCCCCCTCTCTTTCTAGTCCTCCTCTCCCCCTCTCTTTCTCTTTCTAATCCTCCTCTCCCCCTCTCTTTCTCTTTCTAGTCCTCCTCTCCCCCTCTCTTTCTCTTTCTAGTCCTCCGCTCCCCCTCTCTTTCTCTTTCTAATCCTCCACTCCCCCTCTCTTTCTCTTTCTAATCCTCCTCTCCCCCTCTCTTTCTCTTTCTAGTCCTCCTCTCCCCCTCTCTTTCTAGTCCTCCTCTCCCCCTCTCTTTCTCTTTCTAATCCTCCTCTCCCCCTCTCTTTCTCTTTCTAGTCCTCCTCTCCCCCTCTCTTTCTCTTTCTAGTCCTCCTCTCCCCCTCTCTTTCTCTTTCTAGTCCTCTCCCCCTCTCTTTCTCTTTCTAGTCCTCCACTCCCCCTCTCTTTCTCTTTCTAGTCCTCCTCTCCCCCTCTCTTTCTCTTTCTAATCCTCCTCTCCCCCTCTCTTTCTCTTTCTAATCCTCCTCTCCCCCTCTCTTTCTCTTTCTAATCCTCCTCTCCCCCTCTCTTTCTCTTTCTAGTCCTCCTCTCCCCCTCTCTTTCTCTTTCTAGTCGTCCTCTCCCCCTCTCTTTCTCTTTCTAGTCCTCCTCTCCCCCTCTCTTTCTCTTTCTAGTCCTCCTCTCCCCCTCTCTTTCTCTTTCTAGTCCTCCTCTCCCCCTCTCTTTCTCTTTCTAGTCCTCTCCCCCTCTCTTTCTCTTTCTAGTCCTCCACTCCCCCTCTCTTTCTCTTTCTAGTCCTCCTCTCCCCCTCTCTTTCTCATTCTAGTCCTCCTCTCCCCCTCTCTTTCTCTTTCTAGTCCTCCTCTCCCCCTCTCTTTCTCTTTCTATTCCTCCTCTCCCCCTCTCTTTCTCTTTCTAATCCTCCTCTCCCCCTCTCTTTCTCTTTCTAGTCGTCCTCTCCCCCTCTCTTTCTAGTCCTCCGCTCCCCCTCTCTTTCTCTTTCTAGTCCTCCTCTCCCCCTCTCTTTCTAGTCCTCCTCTCCCCCATCTTTCTCTTTCTAGTCCTCCGCTCCCCCTCTCTTTCTCTTTCTAATCCTCCTCTCCCCCTCTCTTTCTCTTTCTAATCCTCCTCTCCCCCTCTCTTTCTCTTTCTAGTCCTCCTCTCCCCCTCTCTTTCTCTTTCTAGTCCTCCTCTCCCCCTCTCTTTCTCTTTCTAGGCCTCCTCTCCCCCTCTCTTTCTCTTTCTAGTCCTCCTCTCCCCCTCTCTTTCTCTTTCTAGTCCTCCTCTCCCCCTCTCTTTCTCTTTCTAATCCTCCTCTCCCCCTCTCTTTCTCTTTCTAGTCCTCCTCTCCCCCTCTCTTTCTCTTTCTAGTCCTCCTCTCCCCCTCTCTTTCTCTTTCTAGTCCTCTCCCCCTCTCTTTCTCTTTCTAGTCCTCCACTCCCCCTCTCTTTCTCTTTCTAGTCCTCCTCTCCCCCTCTCTTTCTCTTTCTAATCCTCCTCTCCCCCTCTCTTTCTCTTTCTAGTCCTCCTCTCCCCCTCTCTTTCTCTTTCTAGTCCTCCTCTCCCCCTCTCTTTCTCTTTCTAGTCCTCTCCCCCTCTCTTTCTCTTTCTAGTCCTCCACTCCCCCTCTCTTTCTCTTTCTAGTCCTCCTCTCCCCCTCTCTTTCTCTTTCTATTCCTCCGCTCCCCCTCTCTTTCTCTTTCTAGTCCTCCTCTCCCCCTCTCTTTCTCTTTCTAATCCTCCTCTCCCCCTCTCTTTCTCTTTCTAATCCTCCTCTCCCCCTCTCTTTCTCTTTCTAGTCCTCCTCTCCCCCTCTCTTTCTCTTTCTAATCCTCCTCTCCCCCTCTCTTTCTCTTTCTAATCCTCCTCTCCCCCTCTCTTTCTCTTTCTAATCCTCCTCTCCCCCTCTCTTTCTCTTTCTAATCCTCCTCTCCCCCTCTCTTTCTAGTCCTCCGTTCCCCCTCTCTTTCTCTTTCTAGTCTTCTGTTCACTGCTTTTATTTTTGTTTGTTTTTCTCCTTTCCCTATTTCTCCTCTTTTGTTTGGTGTTCTGTTGTTTTTATTGAAATACCCCTCTTCTCCTCTCTCTCTCTCTCTCTCTCTCTCTCTCTCTCTATTGTTTTCTCCCTGTAAGTTGATGTCAGTTATTGTGTTGTATGGTTGTTCTATCTCCTGTCCTTTTGTTCCTGGTCCAAGGCTTTTCTCTCTCTCTAATCTCTCTGCTTTCCTCCAAACCCTGGAGGGTCTTCAGACACACTCACCATCGTGACAGACTTACCTCTTTATCTAACAACAAACTGCTTACCCCAAGGCCATGGTCTAAGCAATGATATAAGACACACTCGGAGTGACTGAGCAGCGCCCCTTTACTAAAAATACAGATAAGTCTTTCCATGTACGGTATGTTTGCGTACATTGTAATGTGAAGTACCACCTCCCTCTCCAGTGTAGAACACTGCTGTGATTGGTCTGAACCACCTCCCTCTCCAGTGTAGAACACTGCTGTGATTGGTCTGAACCACCTCCCTCTCCAGTGTAGAACACTGCTGTGATTGGTCTGAACCACCTCCCTCTCCAGTGTAGAACACTGCTGTGATTGGTCTGAACCACCTCCCTCTCCAGTGTAGAACACTGCTGTGATTGGTCTGAACCACCTCCCTCTCCAGTGTAGAACACTGCTGTGATTGGTCTGAACCACCTCCCTCTCCAGTGTAGAACACTGCTGTGATTGGTCGGAACCACCTCCCTCTCCAGTGTAGAACACTGCTGTGATTGGTCTGAACCACCTCCCTCTCCAGTGTAGAACACTGCTGTGATTGGTCTGAACCACCTCCCTCTCCAGTATAGACCACTGCTGTGATTGGTCTGAACCACCTCCCTCTCCAGTGTAGAACACTGCTGTGATTGGTCTGAACCACCTCCCTCTCCAGTGTAGAACACTGCTGTGATTGGTCTGAACCACCCCCCTCTCCAGTGTAGAACACTGCTGTGATTGGTCTGAACCACCTCCCTCTCCAGTGTAGAACACAGCTGTGATTGGTCGGAACCACCTCCCTCTCCAGTGTAGAACACTGCTGTGATTGGATGGCTGCTGTATTTTCTCAACTCTTCTTGGATTCCTTCAACTTTGTCCAGTCTGCCGACTTTGTTGACAAAAAGACATTAAAAAAGGTATTGATTCGTGACCTCTACAAGG
The DNA here is from genome assembly GCF_045791955.1 of Oncorhynchus clarkii lewisi. Classification (NCBI taxonomy): domain Eukaryota; kingdom Metazoa; phylum Chordata; class Actinopteri; order Salmoniformes; family Salmonidae; genus Oncorhynchus; species Oncorhynchus clarkii. The sequence continues at coordinate 76,316,064 of NC_092156.1, read as the reverse complement.
TCATCCGTTGAGCTGGACTTTCATTGTGAGCCTCATTGTTGCAGCCAGAACAACAACAATGTTAAAAGGCCTCTGTGCACCTAGACGATAGCAGAATGTCTACCTTCTGACAATGAAGATCCTGCTGCGTTAACCTTTACAAAACGATGCTTCCACCAATTAGAATAACCGCTGTGTTTGGGTCTCAGTGTGGAATAGGCACAGTAGTGTGAGACTCCAACCTCCAGTGTTAGCTCCCTCACCCTCTAATCGGTTGGGCTCAATTCCGGTCAATTCAGAAAAGTAAACCAAATTCTAACTCCACTTCCAGATTTTCCTGATGGGAACGCAATGAAGAGAATTAGAATTGGAATTTCCCTGTACTTCTTATTAAAGCTATTTTTGCTCCCTCCCTCCCTCCCTCTCCTCTGCTTTGGGGCAGACTCTGGACCCACAATCCCTCTGGCTTCTGTTTGAACTATGACCCTTGGCTTCTCTGTCTACCTCTGGCTCAGCCCCGGCACTTCCTTATTCAGAACCCTTATATTTCTATCCCCTGTTGTGACTGGACGGGTTATATTACTCTGCTGTCAAGACATCTCACTACTATTATAGCATCGCTGTTATTCACTTTTCAATTTTTGTCTGTCTGCTAACCAGAAATGTAAATCAATTTATTAAAGTTATACATGTTTAAATTATCCGATTATTGGACATTATTCGTCCTTGTTGGACCTTGAGTTTTAGCTATCGGACAACAATTACAAGTCATAGTTGCCGTTTCATCTGATCAGCGGCTCCATACGCTCTATTTGACCAATCAGCTGGTTGTTGAAAGGTTAAGTCAAGGTTGTGTAACTGTCTCTAATGAAAAGGACTGTAATGCTGTGTCTATGCTGTTTCTTCTTCTCTCTGTGTCTCTCTTAAACAACAGAGTCCTTTGGTAAGTGCTTTAACCTCTGAAAGATATCGCTACCCCCCCTCACCTGTCTGCTGTTACCTTTGTCTCACACTGTGGTCCCTCATGGCTCCCTATTCCCTATGTAGTGCTACACACATCAGGGCCCTCTGGTCAAAAGTAGTGCACTGGATAGGGAATAGGGTGTCATTTGGGATCAGAACACTGTCTGTACCCAACACTAATGCTGCTCGCTCACTGCTCACCGTACTGATTGCTGATGCGTTGTGGAGAACGACCACTGTAGTCACACACACTTAGATACACACACACACAAACACACACACACACACGCACACATACACACACACACACACACACACACACACACACACACACACACACACACACACACACACACACACACACTCACAGTACGAACACACACCTGACCACCCTACATCTTTCTATTGGACTAAAATGCTTTCTCCTGTTGACCCCTTCACTCATTCACTCACGTAATATATCTCTCTCTCCTTCACTCATTCACTCACTTATTATATCTCTCTCTCTTTCACTCATTCACTCAATTAATATATCTCTCTCTCCTTCACTCATTCACTCACTTAATATATCTCTCTCTCCTTCACTCATTCACTCACTTAATATATCTCTCTCTCCTTCGCTCATTCACTCACTTAATATATCTCTCTCTCCTTCACTCATTCACTCACTTAATATATCTCTCTCTCTCTTTCACTCATTCACTCACTTAATATATCTCTCTCTCCTTCACTCGTTCACTCACTAAATATATATATCTATCTCCTTCACTCACTCATTCACTCACTTAATATATCTCTCTCTCCTTCACTCATTCACTCACGTAATATATCTCTCTCTCCTTCTCTCATTCACTCACTTAATATATATCTCTCTCCTTCACTCATTCACTCACTTAATATATCTCTCTCTCCTTCACTCACTCACTCACTCACTTAATATATCTCTCTCTCCTTCACTCACTCACTTAATATATCTCTCTCTCCTTCACTCATTCACTAACTTAATATATCTCTCTCTCCTTCACTCATTCACTCACTTAATATATATCTCTCCCCTTCACTCATTCACTCACTCACTTAATATATCTCTCTCCTTCACTCATTCACTCACTTAATATATCTCTCTGTCCTTCACTCATTCACTCACTTAATATATCTCTCTCCTTCACTCATTCACTCACGTAATATATCTCTCTCTCCTTCACTCATTCACTCACTCACTTAATATATCTATCTCTCCTTCACTCATTCACTCACTTAATATATCTCTCTCCTTCACTCATTCACTCACTTAATATATCTCTCTCCTTCACTCATTCACTCCCCCATAACACTGTATAGTGTTTTCCTGTCTATACTCCCTAAACTGTAGATGACTGTCTCAAAAAAAAACAGTCCAGACACCAACCCAGTCCAGACACCAACCCAGTCCAGATACCAACCCAGTCCAGACACCAACCCAGTCCAGATACCAACCCAGTCCAGACACCAACACCAACCCAGTCCAGACACCAACCCAGTCCAGACACCAACACCAACCCAGTCCAGACACCAACCAAGCCCAGACACCAACACAGTCCAGACACCAACCCAGTCCAGACACCAACCCAGTCCAGATACCAACACCAACCCAGTCCAGATACCAACCCAGTCCAGACACCAACCCAGTCCAGACACCAACCCAGTCCAGACACCAACACAAACCCAGTCCAGACACCAACTCAGTCCAGACAACAACCCAGTCCAGACACCAACCCAGTCCAGACACCAACCAAGTCCAGACACCAACACCAACCCTGTCCAGACATCAACCCAGTCCAGACATCAACCCAGTCCAGACACCAACCCAGTCCAGATACCAACCCAGTCCAGTCACCAACCCAGTCCAGATACCAACCCAGTCCAGACACCAACCCAGTCCAGACATCAACCCAGTCCAGACATCATCTAAGTCCAGACATCAACCCAGTCCAGACACCAACCCAGTCCAGATACCAACCCAGTCCAGACATCAACCCAGTCCAGACCCTATGGATTCTCCCCTATGGACAACAACTACACAGAGCACTTGCAATAATCTATATTTGTAGCTCTCTCTGTCTCTATCTCTCTCTTTCTCTCTCTCTCTCTCACTTTGTCTCTCTCTCTGTCTATCTCTGTCTGTCTCTCTCTGTCTCTCCATCTCTCTCTCTCTTTTATTGACCTGATAATTGTGAGTATCTAATGTGATTCTTCTCCTCTCAAAGCCAACCACTTCCCTCTCTTCCTCTCCTTCTGTCTTCCTCCCCTCCCCACCTACTAACATTTCTTCTTCTTCTCTAATCTGATTTGCATTCATTGACCAATCAGGTGGCACGCCTATAAGAGGTAAGAGACGATTGTCTGGGAGGACCGCCACAGAACCAGGCTGTTTCCCAAATGGCACTAGTATTCCCTATAATAGTGCACTACTTTTTGACCAGAACCCTATGAGCCGTGTATGGGAAAATATAGTGCACAGTGTAGAGAATCAGGTGCCATTTGAGTCACATTCAGAGATAACAGACCTCGTCCCTCTTTTCCATTTCCACCATCGTTGTTCCGGTCATGAAACTCAAAGTACCCATCAATCGCTTCCTTGTCATTGTGTGACATGTTCTATGACCCTAAACTCCTTCCTGGTCTCCCCTACTCCCTTCATCCTAATTAACCTGATATGTAACCTAAACCCCTTCCTGGTCTCCCCTACTCCCTTCATCCTAATTAACCAGTTATATTACCTAAACCCCTTCCTGGTCTCCCCTATTCCCTTCATCCTAATTAACCTGATATATAACCTAAACCCCTTCCTGGTCTCCCCTACTCCCTTCATCCTAATTAACCTGTTATATAACCTAAACCCCTTCCTGGTCTCTCCTACTCCCTTCATCCTAATTAACCTGTTATATAACCTAAACCCCTTCCTGGTCTCCCCTACTCCCTTCATCCTAATTAACCTGATATATAACCTAAACCCCTTCCTGGTCTCCCCTACTCCCTTCATCCTAATTAACCTGATATATAACCTAAACCCCTTCCTGGTCTCCCCTACTCCCTTCATCCTAATTAACCTGATATATAACCTAAACCCCTTCCTGGTCTTCCCTACTCCCTTCATCCTAATTAACCTGTTATATAACCTAAACCCCTTCCTGGTCTCCCCTACTCCCTTCATCCTAATTAACCTGATATATGACCTAAACCCCTTCCTACTCCCTTCATCCTAATTAACCTGATATATAACCTAAACCCCTTCCTGGTCTCCCCTACTCCCTTCATCCTAATTAACCTGTTATATAACCTAAACCCCTTCCTGGTCTCCCCTACTCCCTTCATCCTAATTAACCTGATATATAACCTAAACCCCTTCCTGGTCTCCCCTACTCCCTTCATCCAAATTAACCTGATATATAACCTAAACCCCTTCCTGGTCTCCCCTACTCCCTTCATCCTAATTAACCTGTTATATAACCTAAACCCCTTCCTGGTCTCCCCTACTCCCTTCATCCTAATTAACCTGTTATATAACCTAAACCCCTTCCTGGTCTCCCCTACTCCCTTCATCCTAATTAACCTGTTATATTACCTAAACCCCTTCCTGGTCTCCCCTACTCCCTTCATCCTAGTTAACCTGTTATATAACCTAAACCCCTTCCTGGTCTCCCCTACTCCCTTCATCCTAATTAACCTGTTATATAACCTAAACCCCTTCCTGGTCTCCCCTCCTCCCTTCATCCTAATTAACCTGATATATAACCTAAACCCCTTCCTGGTCTCCCCTACTCCCTTCATCCTAATTAACCTGATATATAACCTAAACCCCTTCCTGGTCTCCCCTACTCCCTTCATCCTAATTAACCTGATATATAACCTAAACCCCTTCCTGGTCTCCCCTACTCCCTTCATCCTAATTAACCTGATATATAACCTAAACCCCTTCCTACTCCCTTCATCCTAATTAACCTGATATATAACCTAAACCCATTCCTGGTCTCCCCTACTCCCTTCATCCTATCAGCTTGCTCCGCTGTCTGCTTTGGTTTCCATAGTATTGCGTTGCTGTCATTTCCTGGTTGTGTCATGCCGTGGTTCTAAGTTGTGATGATGTCATAATGTATCAGATTCTAAGAAGACAAGTCTCTTCTGTTTCACTTCCTTGTCCTTTTGATGTATTTTTTCTTCATACACTTTTTTTTGGGGGGGGGGGGGTCTTGACGGAGTCTTGAACTCTTGACCTCACCACAATCCTCCTGTCGCCTTTGTCTATTTTCGTCCAATCAAACGACTCAGGCAACGTTCCAAAGGGCAAACTATTCCCAGTTTTGACCAGAGCCCCAATGGGACTATATAGGGAATAGGGGGCCATATGGGACTATATAGGGAATAGGGGGCCATATGGGACTCTATAGGGAATAGGGGGCCATATTGGTCTATATAGGGAATAGGGGGCCATATGGGACTATGTGGGGAATAAGGGGCCACATTGGACTATAAATAGGGAATAGGGGCCATATTGGACTATATATAGGGAATAGGGGCCATATGGGACTATGTAGGGAATAGGGGGCCACATTGGACTATATATAGGGAATAGGGGCCATATTGAACTATATATAGGGAATAGGGGCCATATGGGACTATGTAGGGAATAGGGGGCCACATTGGACTATATATAGGGAATAGGGGCCATATTGAACTATATATAGGGAATAGGGGCCATATGGGACTATGTAGGGAATAGAGGGCCACATTGGACTATATATAGGGAATAGGGGCCATATTGAACTATATATAGGGAATAGGGGCCATATGGGACTATATATAGGGAATAGGGGCCATATTGAACTATATATAGGGAATAGGGGCCATATGGGACTATGTAGGGAATAGGGGGCCACATTGGACTATATATAGGGAATAGGGGCCATATTGAACTATATATAGGGAATAGGGGCCATATGGGACTATGTAGGGAATAGGGGGCCACATTGGACTATATATAGGGAATAGGGGCCATATTGAACTATATATAGGGAATAGGGGCCATATGGGACTATGTAGGGAATAGAGGGCCATATTGAACTATATATAGGGAATAGGGGCCATATGGGACTATATATAGGGAATAGGGGCCATATTGAACTATATATAGGGAATAGGGGCCATATGGGACTATATATAGGGAATAGGGGCCATATGGGACTATGTAGGGAATAGGGGGCCACATTGAACTATATATAGGGAATAGGGGCCATATGGGACTATATATAGGGAATAGGGGCCATATTGAACTATATATAGGGAATAGGGGCCATATGGGACTATATATAGGGAATAGGGGCCATATGGGACTATATATAGGGAATAGGGGCCATATTGGACTATATATAGGGAATAGGGGCCATATTGAACTATATATAGGGAATAGGGCCATATGGGACTATGTAGGGAATAGAGGGCCATATTGAACTATATATAGGGAATAGGGGCCATATGGGACTATATATAGGGAATAGGGGCCATATTGAACTATATATAGGGAATAGGGGCCATATGGGACTATGTATAGGGAATAGGGGCCATATTGAACTATATATAGGGAATAGGGGCCATATGGGACTATGTAGGGAATAGAGGGCCATATTGAACTATATATAGGGAATAGGGGCCATATGGGACTATGTAGGGAATAGGGGGCCACATTGGACTATATATAGGGAATAGGGGCCATATTGAACTATATATAGGGAATAGGGGCCATATGGGACTATGTAGGGAATAGAGGGCCATATTGAACTATATATAGGGAATAGGGGCCATATGGGACTATATATAGGGAATAGGAGCCATATGGGACTATGTAGGGAATAGGGGGCCACATTGAACTATATATAGGGAATAGGGGCCATATGGGACTATATATAGGGAATAGGGGCCATATTGAACTATATATAGGGAATAGGGGCCATATGGGACTATATATAGGGAATAGGGGCCATATGGGACTATATATAGGGAATAGGGGCCATATTGGACTATATATAGGGAATAGGGGCCATATTGAACTATATATAGGGAATAGGGGCCATATGGGACTATGTAGGGAATAGAGGGCCATATTGAACTATATATAGGGAATAGGGGCCATATGGGACTATATATAGGGAATAGGGGCCATATTGAACTATATATAGGGAATAGGGGCCATATGGGACTATGTATAGGGAATAGGGGCCATATTGAACTATATATAGGGAATAGGGGCCATATGGGACTATGTAGGGAATAGAGGGCCATATTGAACTATATATAGGGAATAGGGGCCATATGGGACTATATATAGGGAATAGGGGCCATATTGAACTATATATAGGGAATAGGGGCCATTTGGGACTATGTAGGGAATAGGGGGCCACATTGGACTATATATAGGGAATAGGGGCCATATTGAACTATATATAGGGAATAGGGGCCATATGGGACTATGTAGGGAATAGGGGGCCACATTGGACTATATATAGGGAATAGGGGCCATATTGGACTATATATAGGGAATAGGGGCCATATGGGACTATGTAGGGAATAGGGGCCATATGGGACTATGTAGGGAATAGGGGCCATATGGGACTATATATAGGGAATAGAGGGCCATATGGGACTATGTAGGGAATAGGGGCCATATTGGACTATGTAGGGAATAGGGGCCATATGGGACTATGTAGGGAATAGGGGCCATATGGGACTATGTAGGGAATAGGGGCCATATGGGACTATGTAGGGAATAGGGGGCCATATTGGACTATGTAGGGAATAGGGGCCATATTGGACTATGTAGGGAATAGGGGCCATATGGGACTATGTAGGGAATAGGGGCCATATGGGACTATGTAGGGAATAGGGGCCATATGGGACTATGTAGGGAATAGGGGCCATATGGGACTATATAGGGAATAGGGGCCATATTGAACTATATATAGGGAATAGGGGCCATATGGGACTATATATAGGGAATAGGGGCCATATGGGACTATATAGGGAATAGGGGCCATATGGGACTATGTAGGGAATAGGGGCCATATGGGAACACGCATTCAGTCTTATTTTACTCCCAACTGTTCTGCTCAGCACTTAAAATCAAGATGGTGACATTTCACACACACACACACACACACACACACACACACACACACACACACTCCTGTATTTGGACTTCTTCTTTCTCTTTCTTTAACCCCCACTGATATTGAAAAGCCCCCAAACAACCACTTTTTTGACAAAGTTTTTCCGGGTGCATTTTGCCTCATTTTACTGTTGATTGTCTTTTTGACACTTTGTCTTTTTCCAGGGAGAAAGAAAACGGCTCTAATCCGTCCGTCTTCAGGGCGGGGCCTAACTGTTGGTGTTTTGGTCCTGTGACCTCATTGGAGGATGGTTGATGTCTTAACCTTTTTTTTTTTATTGGCTGGGGGAGGTTACTGTGACATCACACTCCTGATCCCATTGGTGGATTCTGTTGGGTGGGCGGGGGGGCGGGGATCTCGTATGTTTCAGTCACATTTGACCTTTGATTTCCCTAATAAAACTGCCTTTCAATTTTTAGCAAAAGAGATTTCAAAATGTTGTTCTCTAAGTGGAATTGCATATTTCTTTGCTTATTTTGTAGCTGCTTGCATGTCAAACCTTTTTCAGACATTTCTTTCTGGTTTTTTTTCGTATTATTTTCAAGAGGATGAATACAATTTTTAATTTTTTTTTTTTAGGAAGATCAACTCCCCATAAAGATAACAAAATGTTTTGTGTCCCCTTATACGATCCAGCTTATTTTGGCTGTGTTTTAATTATACCCAAGTCATCTTCCCATGAGGTATAGGAACACAACTCTATAATATCCTACTTTTTTATGAATTGTCTTTCTCGCCTCTCTCTCCCTCTCCTTCTCCCTCTCTCTCTCACCCCCCCTCTCTCTCACCCCCTCTCTCAATCTCTCCCTGTATCTCCCCCTCTATCTCTCCCTCTATCTCTCCCTCTATCGCTCCCTCTCTATCTCTCCCTCTCTATCTGCCCCTCTCTCTTTATCTCTTCCCCTCTCTCTATATATCTCTCCCTCTCTCTCTATATATATATATATATCTCTCCCCCTCTCTCTCTCTTCCTCTCTCCCACTCTCTCTCTCTCTCCCTCTATCTTTCCCTCTTTATCTCCCCCCTCTATCTCCCTCTCTCTCTCACTCCTTCTCTATCTGCCCCTCGCTCTATCCCTCTCTCTCCCTCTCTATCTTCCCTTCTCTATCTGCCCCTCGCTCTATCCCTCTCTCTCCCTCTCTATCTGCCCCCTCTCTATCTTCCTCTCTCTCTCTCTCTCTCGCTCTCTCTCTCTCTCTCTCTCTCTATGTCTCTCTCTCTCTTTCTGTCCCTCCCTCTCTCTCTCTCTCCCTCCCTCCCCCTTCCTCCCCCTGTCACCCTCGCTCTCTCTCTTTCTCTCTCTCTCTCTCTCTCTATATGTATATATATATATATTCCACCCTCCCCCTCTTTCTCTATCCCTCCCTCCCTCCCTCCCTCTCTCTCTCTCTCTCCCTCCCTCCCTCTCTCTCTCTCCCCCCCTCTCCTCTCCTTCCTCCAGGTGCCCTCCAGATAGAGTTGAGTGAGGAACAGGACCAGGGGAAATATGAATGTGTTGCCACCAACAGCGACGGAACCCGCTACTCCACCCCTGCTAACCTATATGTCAGAGGTACAGGATAAACACCCAATCTGGCAACTCATCTAGATACAGAGATATCCACCCCCTGCTAACCTATACATCAGAGGTACAGGATAAACACCCAATCTGGCAACTCATCTAGATACAGAGATATCCACCCCCTGCTAACCTATACGTCAGAGGTACAGGATAAACACCCAATCTGGCAACTCATCTAGATACAGAGATATCCACCCCCTGCTAACCTATATGTCAGAGGTACAGGATAAACACCCAATCTGGCAACTCATCTAGATACAGAGATATCCACCCCCTGCTAACCTATACGTCAGAGGTACAGGATAAACACCCAATCTGGCAACTCATCTAGATACAGAGATATCCACCCCCCGCTAACCTATACGTCAGAGGTACAGGATAAACACCCAATCTGGCAACTCATCTAGATACAGAGATATCCACCCCCTGCTAACCTATACATCAGAGGTACAGGATAAACACCCAATCTGGCAACTCATCTAGATACAGAGATATCCACCCCCCGCTAACCTATACGTCAGAGGTACAGGATAAACACCCAATCTGGCAACTCATCTAGATACAGAGATATCCACCCCCTGCTAACCTATATGTCAGAGGTACAGGATAAACACCCAATCTGGCAACTCATCTAGATACAGAGATATCCACCCCCTGCTAACCTATACGTCAGAGGTACAGGATAAACACCCAATCTGGCAACTCATCTAGATACAGAGATATCCACCCCCCGCTAACCTATACGTC
>NC_092156.1:76280615-76300615 GCF_045791955.1 Oncorhynchus clarkii lewisi | reverse complement strand
ATGATCCAAAACATAAAGCAAAATCTACAATGGAATGGTTCAAAAATAAACATATCCAGGTGTTAGAATGGCCAAGTCAAAGTCCAGACCTGAATCCAATCGAGAATCTGTGGAAAGAACTGAAAACTGCTGTTCACAAATGCTCTCCATCCAACCTCACTGAGCTCGAGCTGTTTTGCGAGGAGGAATGGGAAAAAATTTCAGTCTCTCGATGTGCAAAACTGATAGAGACATACCCCAAGCGACTTACAGCTGTAATCGCAGCAAAAGGGGCTGAATAATTTTGCACGCCCAATTTTTCAGTTTTTGATTTGTTAAAAAAGTTTGAAATATCCAATAAATGTTGTTCCACTTCATGATTGTGTCCCACTTGTTGTTGATTCTTCACAAAAAAATACAGTTTTATATCTTTATGTTTGAAGCCTGAAATGTGGCAAAAGGTCGCAAAGTTCAAGGTGGCCGAATACTTTCGCAAGGCACTGTATTTGTATTCATTAATCAGCTGTCATAACAGCAGCCGAACAGGCTGTCGTATCACTACAACAGGTTAGAGGATGTTGATCTATCATAACAACAGTAGAACAGTCCTCTCCTTAACCCCCATGACAGGTTAGTAGATCAGTCCTCTCTCTAACCCCTATGACAGGTTAGTGGAACAGTCCTCTTCTTAACCCCCATGACAGGTTAGTAGATCAGTCCTCTCCTTAACCCCCATGACAGGTTAGTAGATCAGTCCTCTCCCTAACCCCCATGACAGGTTAGTAGATCAGTCCTCTCTCTATCCCCATGACAGGTTAGTAGATCAGTCCTCTCCTTAACCCCCATGACAGGATAGTAGATCAGTCCTCTCCTTAACCCCCATGACAGGTTAGTAGATCAGTCCTCTCTCTAACCCCTATGACAGGTTAGTGGAACAGTCCTCTCCTTAACCCCCATGACAGGATAGTAGATCAGTCCTCTCCTAACCCCCATGACAGGTTAATAGAGGTTAGTAGATCAGTCCTCTCCCTAACCCCCATGACAGGTTAGTAGATCAGTCCTCTCCTTAACCCCCATGACAGGTTAGTAGATCAGTCCTCTCCCTAAACCCCATGACAGGTTAGTAGATCAGTCCTCTCCCTAACCCCCATGACAGGTTAGTAGAGGTTAGTATATCAGTCCTCTCCTTAACCCCCATGACAGGTTAAGAGATCAGTCCTCTCTCTAACCCCCATGACAGGTTAGTAGATCAGTCCTCTCCCTAACCCCCATGACAGGTTAGTAGATCAGTCCTCTCTCTAGCCCCATGACAGGTTAGTAGATCAGTCCTCTCTCTAGCCCCATGACAGGTTAGTAGATCAGTCCTCTCCTTAACCCCCATGACAGGTTAGTCGAACAGACCTCTCCTTAACCCCCATGACAGCTTAGTAGATCAGTCCTCTCTCTAGCCCCATGACAGGTTAAGAGATCAGTCCTCTCTCTAACCCCCATGACAGGTTAGTAGATCAGTCCTCTCTCTAACCCCCATGACAGGTTAGTAGAGGTTAGTAGATCAGTCCTCTCCCTAACCCCCACTACAGGTTAGTAGATCAGTCCTCTCTCTAACCCCCATGACAGGTTAGTAGATCAGTCCTCTCCCTAACCCCCATGACAGGTTAGTAGATCAGTCCTCTCCCTAACCCTCATGACAGGTTAGTAGATCAGTCCTCTCTCTAACCCCCATCTCTCTCGTTTTTCCTGTTCATAATGTGTCTGCTATCGTCATGTTTGTATTTTTTAATCAGCACAACATCAGGCTCTGGAGCTGCAGTTTTCCCCTTCCCCTTCAACACTTTAGATAAAAAGTGTTGTCCCTGTCTCTTTTTTAATGTCAGGGTTATTTTGGGGATGCTTTTCCAAATCAAATCAAATCAAATTTATTTATATAGCCCTTCGCACATCAGCTGATATCTCAAAGTGCTGTACAGAAACCCAGCCTAAAACCCCAAACAGCAAGCAATGCAGGTGTAGAAGCACGGTGGCTAGGAAAAACTCCCTAGAAAGGCCAAAACCTAGGAAGAAACCTAGAGAGGAACCAGGCTATGTGGGGTGGCCAGTCCTCTTCTGGCTGTGCCGGGTGGAGATTATAACAAAACATGGTCAAGATGTTCAAATGTTCATAAATGACCAACATGGTCGAATAATAATAAGGCAGAATAGTTGAAACTGGAGCAGCAGCACAGCCAGGTGGACTGGGGACAGCAAATAGTCATCATGTCAGGTATTCCTGGGGCATGGTCCTAGGGCTCAGGTCCTCCGAGAGAGAGAAAGAAAGAGAGAATTAGAGAACGCACACTTAGATTCACACAGGACACCAAATAGGACAGGAGAAGTACTCCAGATATAACAAACTGACCCTAGCCCCCCGACACATGAACTACTGCAGCATAAATACTGGAGGCTGAGACAGGAGGGGTCAGGAGACACTGTGGCCCACTCTGAGGACACCCCCGGACAGGGCCAAACAGGAAGGATATAACCCCACCCACTTTGCCAAAGCACAGCCCCCACACCACTAGAGGAATATCTTCAACCACCAACTTACCATCCTGAGACAAGGCTGAGTATAGCCCACAAAGACCTCCGCCACGGCACAACCCAAGCATTGCGGAGGATGTTGTAGGATATATCCTACCCAGGAAAGTGTGTTGAGATGTTACGGGTTTGATGTGATTTGAGTTCGAGTCTTGAGGTCGTATGCTGTGTGTTTTGCAAGTGAATCTTTTTAAATAAAGTTTGATTTGACTTGTTGCACACACACACACACACACACACACAGTGAGAAAGAGAGAGAGAGAGACATCCTAAACAGATCAGTGGTATTAGAGTTAATGATCTAGCGATCACTGTGGAATTCTGTTTTGCTTGTTTGTCATTGGTCCAGGTCAGAGGTCGTATGCTGAGTACCACCACAGCTATAATCCACTGGGATGGACCTGAGGAGGCTAACGGGCAGGTGGTGGGATACAGAGTCTACTATACAGACGACAACACACTGCAAGTCAACCAGGTATGTGGTGTGTGTGTGTGGGGGGGGGGGGTTCTGTGTGTGTATGTGAGTGGAGGTGGGGGGGGGGTGTAGGTTCTGTGTGTGTGTGTGTCCATATCTACGCTATTTACCCCTTCCTCTCCTCTCTCTATGCCTTTCTCTCCACCCTCCTCCTCTTGCTCTCTCTCCACCCTCCTCCTCTCTCGCTCTCTCTCCACCCTCCTCCTCTCTCTCTCTCCACCCTCCTCCTCTCTCTCTCTCTCTACCCTCCTCCTCTCTCGCTCTCTCTCCACCCTCCTCCTCTCTCTCTCTCTACCCTCCTCCTCGCTCTCTCTCTCCACCCTCCTCCTCTCTCTCTCTCCACCCTCCTCCTCTCTCGCTCTCTTTCCACCCTCCTCCTCTCTCTCTCTCTGCCCTCCTCCTCGCTCTCTCTCTCCACCCTCCTCCTCTTGCTCTCTCTCTCCACCCTCCTCTCTCTCTCCCTCTCTCTCTCCACCCTCCTCCTCTCTCTCCACCCTCCTCCTCTCTCTCTCTACTCTCCTCCTCTCTCTCTCTCTCTCCACCCTCCTCCTCGCTCTCTCTCTCCCTCTCCTCCTCTTGCTTTCTCTCTCCACCCTCCTCCCTCTCTCTCTCTCTCTCTCTCTCTCTCCACCCTCCTCTCTCTCTCTCCACCCTCCTCCTCTCACTCTCTCTCTCACTCTCTCTCTCTCTCTCTCTCCACCCTCCTCTCCACCCTCCTCCTCTCGCCCCCCCAGTGGGAGAAGCTGATGGTTCGTGGTGTGAACTTCATCACCATCCAGAGTCTGACCCCTAATAAGACCTATTACATCAGAGTCCTGGCCTTTACCTCTGTAGGAGACGGACCTCTCTCCCAGGACCTGCAGATCATAGCCAAGACTGGAGGTACAGGGGGGGCCTGGTGTGTGTCCGGGTTGGAGGGGGGGGGGGGCAGTCAATGAAGTAGCCAGCTATGTAAGGGTTAGTTGATAGTCCTTCACTCTACAGGGTTTCTGACATACTGTAGTCCTTCACTCTACAGGGTTTCTGACATAGTCCTTCACTCTACAGGGTTTCTGACATAGTCCTTCACTCTACAGGGTTTCTGACATAGTCCTTCACTCTACAGGGTTCCTGACATAGTCCTTCACTCTACAGGGTTTCTGACATAGTCCTTCACTCTACAGGGTTTCTGACATAGTCCTTCACTCTACAGGGTTTCTGACATACTGTAGTCCTTCACTCTACAGGGTTTCTGACATAGTCCTTCACTCTACAGGGTTTCTGACATAGTCCTTCACTCTACAGGGTTTCTGACATAGTCCTTCACTCTACAGGGTTTCTGACATACTGTAGTCCTTCACTCTACAGGGTTTCTGACATACTGTAGTCCTTCACTCTACAGGGTTTCTGACATAGTCCTTCACTCTACAGGGTTCCTGACATAGTCCTTCACTCTACAGGGTTTCTGACATAGTCCTTCACTCTACAGGGTTTCTGACATAGTCCTTCACTCTACAGGGTTTCTGACATACTGTAGTCCTTCACTCTACAGGGTTTCTGACATAGTCCTTCACTCTACAGGGTTTCTGACATAGTCCTTCACTCTACAGGGTTTCTGACATAGTCCTTCACTCTACAGGGTTTCTGACATAGTCCTTCACTCTACAGGGTTTCTGACATAGTCCTTCACTCTACAGGGTTTCTGACATAGTCCTTCACTCTACAGGGTTTCTGACATAGTCCTTCACTCTACAGGGTTTCTGACATACTGTAGTCCTTCACTCTACAGGGTTTCTGACATACTGTAGTCCTTCACTCTACAGGGTTTCTGACATACTGTAGTCCTTCACTCTACAGGGTTTCTGACATACTGTAGTCCTTCACTCTACAGGGTTTCTGACATACTGTAGTCCTTCACTCTACAGGGTTTCTGACATACTGTAGTCCTTCACTCTACAGGGTTTCTGACATACTGTAGTCCTTCACTCTACAGGGTTTCTGACATAGTCCTTCACTCTACAGGGTTCCTGACATAGTCCTTCACTCTACAGGGTTTCTGACATAGTCCTTCACTCTACAGGGTTTCTGACATACTGTAGTCCTTCACTCTACAGGGTTTCTGACATAGTTCTTCACTCTACAGGGTTTCTGACATAGTCCTTCACTCTACAGGGTTTCTGACATAGTCCTTCACTCTACAGGGTTCCTGACATAGTCCTTCACTCTACAGGGTTTCTGACATAGTCCTTCACTCTACAGGGTTTCTGACATACTGTAGTCCTTCACTCTACAGGGTTCCTGACATAGTCCTTCACTCTACAGGGTTTCTGACATACTGTAGTCCTTCACTCTACAGGGTTTCTGACATACTGTAGTCCTTCACTCTACAGGGTTTCTGACATACTGTAGTCCTTCACTCTACAGGGTTTCTGACATACTGTAGTCCTTCACTCTACAGGGTTTCTGACATAGTCCTTCACTCTACAGGTTTTCTGTTCTTTTACCCATCGTTCATTGTTTTCTGTGTGCATTTACTTATTTCATTAGACTTTTTTACTGTAAAGTTTGTTGTGTTAAATACACTTTAAATAAAGTTATATTTTTTTGTATTTGATACAATGGTGTATTGTGGGTAATGTAGTCCCTCTCTCTCCAGTGGTGTATTGTGGGCAATGCAGTCCCTCTATCTCCAGCAGTGTATTGTGGGTAATGTAGTCCCTATCTCGCCAGTTGTGTATTGTGGGTTGTGTAGTCCCCCTCTCTCCAGTAGTGTATTGTGGGTAGTGTAGTCCCTCTCTCACCAGTAGTGTATTATGTGTAATGTAGTCCCACTCTCTCCAGTAGTGTATTGTGGGTAATGTAGTATATCCTCTCTCCCAGTTCCGTCCCAGCCATCAGACTTCAAAGGAGAGGCCAAGTCAGAGACCAGTGTATTACTGTCATGGGTAGCTCCTCCACAGAGTGGGCCTGAAAACGTGATCACTGGATATGAACTGGTATACAGGAGGTCTGGTGACAACGAAGAGGTAAGAGATATATTTGTAAATTAGTTAAACCCCCGTTTCTTAAACCCATAGAGCTCAGTTGCTTTTCACAAAGTCTCAATACACTTTCATCTTTACAATCCACTGGGACCTTTCTGTGGTGATTTATAAACTCAGCAAAAAAAGAAATGGCCCTTTTTCAGGACCCTGTCTTTCAAAGATAATTCGTAAAAATCCAAATAACTTCACAGATCTTCATTGTAAAGGGTTTAAACACTGTTTCCAATGCTTGTTCAATGAACCATAAACAATTAATGAACCATAAACAATTAACCTGTGGAATGGTCGTAAAGACACTAACAGCTTACAGACGGTAGGCAAATTAAGGTCACAGTTATGAAAACTTAGGACACTAAAGAGGCCTTTCCTACTGACTCTGAAAAACACCAAAAGAAAGATGCCCAGGGTCCCTACTCATCTGCGTGAACATGCCTTAGGCATACTGCAAGGAGGCATGAGGACTGCAGATGTGGCCAGGGCAATAAATTGCAATGTCCGTATTGTGAGACGCCTAAGACAGCGCTACAGGGAGACAGGATGGACAGCTGGTCGTCCTCGCAGTGGCAGACCACGTGTAACAACACCTGCACAGGATCTGAACATCACACCTGCGGGACAGGTACAGGATGTATCACACCAGGAACGCACAATCCCTCCATCGGTGATCAGACTGTCCGCAATAGGCTGAGAGAGGCTGGACTGAGGGCTTGTAGGCCTGACATCACTGGCAACAACGTCGCCTATGGGCACAAACCCACCGTCGCTGGACCAGACAGGACTGGCAAAAAGTGCTCTTCACCGGGTGATGGTCGGATTCCCATTTATCATCGAAAGAATGAACGTTATATCGAGGCCAGTCCTCTTGAGCAGATCGATTTGGAGGTGGAGGGTCTGTCATGGTCTGGGGCGGTGTGTCACAGCATCATCGGACTGAGCTTGTTGTCATTGCAGGCAATCTCAATGCTGTGCGTTACAAGGGAAGACATCCTCCTCCCTCATCATTGCAGCATGCCTCATGTGGTACCCTTCCTGCAGGCTCATCCTGACATGATCCTCCAGCTTGACAATGCCACCAGCCATACTGCTCGTTCTGTGTGGGATTTCCTGCAAGACAGGAATGTCAGTGTTCTGCCATGGCCAGCAAAAGCCCGGATCTCAATCCTATTGAGCATGTCTGGGGCCTGTTGGATCGGAGGGTGAGGGCTATGGCCATTCCCCCCAGAAATGTCCGGGAACTTGCAGGTGCCTTGGTGGAAGAGTGGGGTAACATCTCACAGCAAGAACTGGCAAATCTGGTGCAGTACATGAGGAGGAGATGCACTGCAGTACTTAATGCAGCTGGTGGCCACACCAGATACTGACTGTTCCTTTTGATTTTGACCCCTTTTCCCTTTGTCTACCTGCTACAGCTACCTGCTACAGCTTAAACCTTAACCATTTGTCTACCTGCTACACCGTCCACCTTAACCCTCTGTCTACCTGTTACAGCTTAGACCTTAACCCTCTGTCTACCTGTTACACCTTCCACCTTAACCCTCTGTCTACCTGCTACACCTTCCACCTTATCCCTCTGTCTACCTGTTACACCTTCCACCTTAACCCTCTGTCCACCTGCTACACCTTCCACCTTAACCCTCTGTCCACCTGTTACACCTTCCACTTTAACCCTCTGTCTACCTGCTACACCTTCCACCTTATCCCTCTGTCTACCTGTTACACCTTCCACCTTAACCCTCTGTCCACCTGCTACACCTTCCACCTTAACCCTCTGTCCACCTGTTACACCTTCCACTTTAACCCTCTGTCTACCTGCTACACCTTCCACCTTAACCCTCTGTCTACCTGTTACAGCTTTGACCTTAACCCTCTGTCTACCTGTTACACCTTCCACCTTAACCCTCTGTCTACCTGCTACACCTTCCACCTTAACCCTCTGTCTACCTGCTACAGCTTAGACCTTAACCCACTGTCTACCTGCTACACCTTCCACCTTAACCCTCTGTCTACCTGTTACAACTTAGACCTTAACCCTAACCTTAACTATCTCTATCTCACTCTCTCCTTCATCTCTTTCCTCCATCGATCTCTCCTCCATCTCTCTCTCTCTCTCTCTCTCCTCCATCTCTCTCTCTTTTTCTCCTCTCTCTCTCTCCTCCATCTCTCTCTATCTCTCTCTTTTTCTCTCTCTCTCTCTCCTCCATCTCTCTCTCTCTCCTCCATCTCTCTCTCTCTCTCCTCCATCTCTCTCTCTCTCTCCTCCATCTCTTTCTCTCTCTTTTTCTCTCTCTCTCTCTTTTTTTCTCTCTCTTTCTAGAAGAAGCTGAATTTTGACCCCGCCTCCTCCTACCTTATAAAGAATTTGAAGCCATTCTCCTCCTACACCTTCCAGCTGGCAGCACGTAGCAAGCACGGCATCGGAGCGTATACCAACGAGGTTACCACAGATACACCACAGACACGTATGTCCCTAGCTACACTACTACTACTGCTGGTACTGCTCTACCAGAGGTAGAATCTGGATTAAACACAACTCATTATGTCATCTATCAGATACTATAGGGACCAGAGTTATAATCTGGATTAAACAGACCTCTAGTGTCATCTATCAGATACTCTGAGGACCAGAGTTGTAATCTGGATTAAACACAACTCATTATGTCATCTATCAGATACTAGAGGGACCAGAGGTATAATCTGGATTAAACACAACTCATTATGTCATCTATCAGATACTAGAGGGACCAGAGGTATAATCTGGATTAAACACAACTCATTATGTCATCTATCAGATACTCTGAGGACCAGCATTATAATCTGGATTAAACAGACCTCATATGTCATCTATCAGATATTCTGAGGACCAGAGTTATAATCTGGATTAAACAGACCTCTAGTGTCATCTATCAGCTTCTCTGAGGACCAGAGTTGTAATCTGGATTAAACAGACCTCTAGTGTCATCTATCAGATACTCTGAGGACCAGAATTGTAATCTGGATTAAACAGACCTCATATGTCATGGAATCACAAAATACAATTTGTGGAGAATAAGATCAACAGAATAAGATGACTTTATACAGTGAAACAATAGGTCAATATTTACAATTTATTCTTTAGATGTATATCTTTGGGTTTTTTTTCAAACTTCCACGAGTCTGAAGTCTGTCAGTCAGCTAGGGCTACAGTCAAGGTAAGGTGATCACAACGCACTAAGTAGTTTAGCAGTTAGAGATGTGAAGTGGATCAGTCTGGGGAGAAGCACTGAGACTGATAGAATGGGTTGGAGTGAGACTCGAGTCAAGGTAGGTTACGTGTTACACGTTGTCCCAGAGACTCAGTCCAGTGTCCTTTTCTGTTGTTTCCTCCTTTACAACTCGTCGTTCTTCTTCACTCCTTTTCAGTTGACAACATTTTCTATCCAAACAGATTTTGAATAGAGAGGGGTGTTAAATTACAATAACTTTCCCAAACTTTCCCCAAACCAGGATTTCTGGACATTACTTGGACATTTTGGGAAAGTTACCTACATTTTGCAACCCTGGATTTGGCGTTTTGCACCTGTGCTTGTCTTCTGGTCATTTGTCTTTCTAGAAAACATCGGTTCTAGACTTTTATTTTCATTTTGTGTTTTTTTTTGTCCCCTTTTTTTTATTTTCTGTCACCATCTTCCACTAAACACCTCACCAACCAATCACATCCACCAAACAACCCGTACTTCCTCAAACCTGGCCAATCAGAACCCTCGGCCCCTCCGCAGGAAGTCACATGCTCCAGCCCCAACTCCACCAGCATCCTGGTAAGTTGGGCTCCGCCCCTGGCGGAATTCCAGAACGGAATCATAACGGGATATTCCATCCAGTATTCTGTCACGGAACGGGACAACAGGACGTCCCAGCAAGTCAGCCGAATTCCACCGGGAAGCTCTCCGTACCTTCTGGAAAACCTGGAGAAATGGACCGAGTATGGAATCACGGTCAGAGCCCTGACGGAAGCCGGAGAAGGACCAGAGAGTCTACAACTACTAGTACGCACCGAAGAAGATGGTATGTCCCTTTCCCCTGCCTGTTGGTACTAAACACCCCTATCCTTGGTGAAAATGGTTCGCCCCACTAACAATGCCACCACCTGAGAACCTCTAGCCGGTAGGGTGCATCCCAAACGGCATCCTATTCCCAGCAACCCTAGCTGTCTTTTCTCCTTGACCTTCATTCTAAGAAAGAAACCTCCCCTGGCTATACCTCTACACAGTCATTTCATTCTAAAATCCTTCCTCTTTTCTTCTCTCTTCTCTCCCTGTACCAGAGGGGGGTTGATGCAGTGTATCCCACTGACAATGCCCTTTTGAACAATAATAGACAGCCCTGCGGGTGTGTCACTAAATACCCCTACATGAGGGGAATAATAGTACGCTCCATTAACCATGCGCCCCTGTGAACTGCTGCTGAACCCTATGGCTTAAACCATCTCTGTAAAAGGGGGGGTGGGGGATTCCACCTAGCCCTCAGTCTTTCCTTTCAACCCTGACTCGTCATGCTGAAGTTCACTTTACCTCTACAGAGCTGAACCTTTTTCTTGGTATGTGTTTGTATTGTACCTTCCTCTGTATAACTGAGGTTATATGATGTTCTGGGAACCACAGCCCCTTAGGATTCCTTGTATCGTCTGATCTCCCCTCTCTATTTTCCATTCACTCTCGCTCTCTGAAGGTCAGGCCAGTTTTTCAGGCCGTCTTTAGGTGCTTTTTGGTGCTTTCATCTCCTATATATTTATTGACATTTTGAACAGAACCCCAAAAAGCTTTCAACCCACCAACCTATCCTACCTCCAAACGCTCACCTCCCCCGGAGTATCTAAACCATCTAAGAGCCACCACAACTTTTGAACCCTGACCCTTGACCACGACCTATCCCACAATGCATTTCCAGTTCCCAGTGGTCCTCCGCGCGACGTGGCGTCGGAGGCGGTGAACTCGTCAGCAGTCAGGGTGGTGTGGCGGGCACCGGCCGTAGAGCGGCAACATGGTCAGGTCAGAGGTTACCAGGTCCACTACATGAAGATGAACTATGGAGAACCCGCTGGACCCAACCTCATCAAGGATATACTCCTAGACGACTCACAGGTAACAATGGAAGACAACTCAGACAGGTTGAATAGAATATTGATATAGAATGGAACGTTGATATAGAATGGAACGTTGATATAGAATGGAATGTTGGAATAGAATGGAATGTTGAAATATAATGTAATGTTGGATTAGAATGTAATGTTGGATTAGAATGGAATGTTGAAATATAATGGAATGTTGGACTAGAATGTAATGTTGGATTAGAATGTAATGTTGGATTGGAATGGAATGTTGAAATAGAATGTAATGTTGGATTAGAATGAAATGTTGGAATAGAATGGAATGTTGGATTAGAATGGAATGTTGGATTAGAATGGAATGTTGAAATA
The DNA here is from genome assembly GCF_045791955.1 of Oncorhynchus clarkii lewisi. NCBI lineage: Eukaryota > Metazoa > Chordata > Actinopteri > Salmoniformes > Salmonidae > Oncorhynchus > Oncorhynchus clarkii. The sequence continues at coordinate 76,289,112 of NC_092156.1, read as the reverse complement.
GAATGGAATGTTGGATTAGAATGGAATGTTGGATTAGAATGGAATGTTGAAATAGAATGGAATGTTGGATTAGAATGAAATGTTGGAATAGAATGGAATGTTGGATTAGAATGAAATGTTGGAATAGAATGGAATGTTGGAATAGAATGGAATGTTGGATTAGAATGGAATGTTGGATTAGAATGGAATATTGAAATAGAATGAAATGTTGAAATAGAATGGAACATTTAGATGTATCTGAAAACTCTACTGGAGAGAGACTGATTGCTCAGAATTACAAATATTTTTTTAAGAATAATATATATTATATATTTTACAAGCCTTTATCAGAATATGAGACTAATGTAAAAAAAAAAAAATATTTTTTTCTCTCCCTCCTCTTTGCTCTCTGCTTCGTTCTGTCGTTTAGTGGGAATACAATGAATCAGCAGAATATGTAAGTATATCTGTGAACTGGTATCTAAAAAACGGATTCATGTATGCTGTTGTCTTGACCTGTGTTTAGGTCCCATGGGCTAGTAGAAAAAAAGGATGGAATGGGACACAGCCTAGAATGGAACTATGGAATGAGATACAGCCTAGAATGGAACTATGGAATGGGACACAGCCTAGAATGGAACTATGGAATGAGATACAGCCTAGAATGGAACTATGGAATGGGACACAGTCTAGAATGGAACTATGGAATGGGATACAGTCTAGAATGGAACTATGGAATGAGATACAGCCTAGAATGGAACTATGGAATGGGATACAGTCTAGAATGGAACTATGGAATGGGACACAGTCTAAAATGGAACTATGGAATGAGATACAGCCTAGAATGGAACTATGGAATGGGACATAGTCTAGAATGAAACTATGGAATGGGATACAGTCTATAATGAAACTATGGAATGGGATACAGTCTAGAATGGAACTATGGAATGGGACACAGTCTAGAATGAAACTATGGAATGAGATACAGTCTAGAATGAAACTATGGAATGAGATACAGTCTAGAATGGAACTGTGGAATGAGATATAGCCTAGAATTGAACTATGGAATGAGATATAGCCTAGAATGGAACTATGGAATGAGATATAGCCTAGAATGGAACTATGGAATGGGACACAGTCTAGAATGAAACTATGGAATGGGATACAGTCTATAATGGAACTATGGAATGGGATACAGCCTAGAATGAAACTATGGAATGGGACACAGTCTAGAATGGAACTATGGAATGGGACACAGTCTAGAATGAAACTATGGAATGGGACACAGTCTAGAATGAAACTATGGAATGGTACACAGTCTAGAATGAAACTATGGAATGGGACACAGTCTAGAATGAAACTATGGAATGGGACACAGTCTAGAATGAAACTATGGAATGGGACATAGTCTAGAATGGAACTATGGAATGGGATACAGTCTAGAATGAAACTATGGAATGGGATACAGTCTAGAATGAAACTATGGAATGGGACACAGTCTAGAATGGAACTATGGAATGGGATACAGTCTAGAATGAAACTATGGAATGGGACACAGTCTAGAATGAAACTATGGAATGGGACACAGTCTAGAATGGAACTATGGAATGGGATACAGTCTAGAATGAAACTATGGAATGGGACACAGTCTAGAATGGAACTATGGAATGAGATACAGCCTAGAATGGAACTATGGAATGAGATGCAGCTTAGAATGGAACTATGGAATGGGACACAGTCTAGAATGGAACTATGGAATGGGATACAGCCTAGAATGGAACTATGGAATGGGACACAGTCTAGAATGGAACTATGGAATGGGACACAGCCTAGAATGGAACTATGGAATGAGATACAGCCTAGAATGGAACTATGGAATGGGACACAGTCTAGAATGGAACTATGGAATGGGATACAGCCTAGAATGGAACTATGGAATGGGACACAGTCTAGAATGGAACTATGGAATGGGACACAGCCTAGAATGGAACTATGGAATGAGATACAGCCTAGAATGGAACTATGGAATGGGACACAGTCTAGAATGGAACTATGGAATGGGATACAGTCTAGAATGAAACTATGGAATGGGACACAGTCTAGAATGAAACTATGGAATGGGATACAGTCTAGAATGGAACTATGGAATGAGATACAGTCTAGAATAGAACTATGGAATGGGATACAGTCTAGAATGGAACTATGTAATGAAGTAGAATGGAACTATGTAATGGGGTAGAATGGAACTATGTAATGAAGTAGAATGGAACTATGGAATGGAGTAGAATGGAACTATGTAATGAAGTAGAATGGAACTATGTAATGGGATACAGTCTAGAATGGAACTATGGAATGAGATACAGTCTAGAATAGAACTATGGAATGGGATACTGTCTAGAATGGAACTGTGGAATGGAGTAGAATGGAACTATGTAATGAAGTAGAATGGAACTATGTAATGGGGTAGAATGGAACTATGTAATGAAGTAGAATGGAACTATGTAATGGGGTAGAATGGAACTATGTAATGAAGTAGAATGGAACTATGGAATGGAGTAGAATGGAACTATGTAATGAAGTAGAATGGAACTATGTAATGAAGTAGAATGGAACTGTGGAATGGAGTAGAATGGAACTATGTAATGAAGTAGAATGGAACTATGTAATGGGGTAGAATGGAACTATGTAATGAAGTAGAATGGAACTATGTAATGGGGTAGAATGGAACTATGTAATGAAGTAGAATGGAACTATGTAATGGTATACAGTCTAGAATGGAACTATGGAATGAGATACAGTCTAGAATAGAACTATGGAATGGGATACAGTCTAGAATGGAACTGTGGAATGGAGTAGAATGGAACTATGTAATGAAGTAGAATGGAACTATGGAATGGGATACAGTCTAGAATGAAACTATGGAATGGGACACAGTCTAGAATGAAACTATGGAATGGGACACAGTCTATAATGGAACTATGGAATGGGATACAGCCTAGAATGAAACTATGGAATGGGACACAGTCTATAATGGAACTATGGAATGGGATACAGCCTAGAATGGAACTATGGAATGGGACACAGTCTAGAATGAAACTATGGAATGGGACACAGTCTAGAATGAAACTATGGAATGGGACACAGTCTAGAATGAAACTATGGAATGGGACACAGTCTAGAATGAAACTATGGAATGGGACACAGTCTAGAATGAAACTATGGAATGGGACACAGTCTAGAATGGAACTATGGAATGGGATACAGTCTAGAATGAAACTATGGAATGGGATACAGTCTAGAATGAAACTATGGAATGGGACACAGTCTAGAATGGAACTATGGAATGGGATACAGTCTAGAATGAAACTATGGAATGGGACACAGTCTAGAATGAAACTATGGAATGGGACACAGTCTAGAATGGAACTATGGAATGGGATACAGTCTAGAATGAAACTATGGAATGGGACACAGTCTAGAATGGAACTATGGAATGAGATACAGCCTAGAATGGAACTATGGAATGAGATGCAGCTTAGAATGGAACTATGGAATGGGACACAGTCTAGAATGGAACTATGGAATGGGATACAGCCTAGAATGGAACTATGGAATGGGACACAGTCTAGAATGGAACTATGGAATGGGACACAGCCTAGAATGGAACTATGGAATGAGATACAGCCTAGAATGGAACTATGGAATGGGACACAGTCTAGAATGGAACTATGGAATGGGATACAGTCTAGAATGAAACTATGGCATGGGACACAGTCTAGAATGAAACTATGGAATGAGATACAGTCTAGAATGGAACTATGGAATGGGATACAGTCTAGAATGGAACTATGGAATGAGATACAGTCTAGAATGAAACTATGGAATGGGATACAGTCTAGAATGGAACTATGGAATGAGATACAGTCTAGAATAGAACTATGGAATGGGATACAGTCTAGAATGGAACTATGTAATGAAGTAGAATGGAACTATGTAATGGGGTAGAATGGAACTATGTAATGAAGTAGAATGGAACTATGGAATGGAGTAGAATGGAACTATGTAATGAAGTAGAATGGAACTATGTAATGGGATACAGTCTAGAATGGAACTATGGAATGAGATACAGTCTAGAATAGAACTATGGAATGGGATACTGTCTAGAATGGAACTGTGGAATGGAGTAGAATGGAACTATGTAATGAAGTAGAATGGAACTATGTAATGGGGTAGAATGGAACTATGTAATGAAGTAGAATGGAACTATGTAATGGGGTAGAATGGAACTATGTAATGAAGTAGAATGGAACTATGGAATGGAGTAGAATGGAACTATGTAATGAAGTAGAATGGAACTGTGGAATGGAGTAGAATGGAACTATGTAATGAAGTAGAATGGAACTATGTAATGGGGTAGAATGGAACTATGTAATGAAGTAGAATGGAACTATGTAATGGGGTAGAATGGAACTATGTAATGAAGTAGAATGGAACTATGTAATGGTATACAGTCTAGAATGGAACTATGGAATGAGATACAGTCTAGAATAGAACTATGGAATGGGATACAGTCTAGAATGGAACTGTGGAATGGAGTAGAATGGAACTATGTAATGAAGTAGAATGGAACTATGGAATGGGATACAGTCTAGAATGAAACTATGGAATGGGACACAGTCTAGAATGAAACTATGGAATGGGACACAGTCTAGAATGGAACTATGGAATGGGATACAGTCTAGAATGAAACTATGGAATGGGACACAGTCTAGAATGGAACTATGGAATGAGATACAGCCTAGAATGGAACTATGGAATGAGATACAGCCTAGAATGGAACTATGGAATGGGACACAGTCTAGAATGGAACTATGGAATGGGATACAGCCTAGAATGGAACTATGGAATGGGACACAGTCTAGAATGGAACTATGGAATGGGACACAGCCTAGAATGGAACTATGGAATGAGATACAGCTTAGAATGGAACTATGGAATGGGACACAGTCTAGAATGGAACTATGGAATGAGATACAGCCTAGTATGGAACTATGGAATGGGACACAGTCTAGAATGAAACTATGGAATGGGACACAGTCTAGAATGGAACTATGGAATGGGATACAGTCTAGAATGAAACTATGGAATGGGACACAGTCTAGAATGAAACTATGGAATGGGACACAGTCTAGAATGGAACTATGGAATGGGATGCAGTCTAGAATGAAACTATGGAATGGGACACAGTCTAGAATGAAACTATGGAATGAGATACAGTCTAGAATGGAACTATGGAATGAGATACAGTCTAGAATGAAACTATGGAATGGGATACAGTCTAGAATGGAACTATGGAATGAGATACAGTCTAGAATAGAACTATGGAATGGGATACAGTCTAGAATGGAACTGTGGAATGGAGTAGAATGGAACTATGTAATGAAGTAGAATGGAACTATGTAATGGGGTAGAATGGAACTATGTAATGAAGTAGAATGGAACTATGTAATGGGGTAGAATGGAACTATGTAATGAAGTAGAATGGAACTGTGGAATGGAGTAGAATGGAACTATGTAATGAAGTAGAATGGAACTATGTAATGGGGTAGAATGGAACTATGTAATGAAGTAGAATGGAACTATGTAATGGGGTAGAATGGAACTATGTAATGAAGTAGAATGGAACTATGGAATGGAGTAGAATGGAACTATGTAATGAAGTAGAATGGAACTATGTAATGGTATACAGTCTAGATTGGAACTATGGAATGAGATACAGTCTAGAATAGAACTATGGAATGGGATACAGTCTAGAATGGAACTGTGGAATGGAGTAGAATGGAACTATGTAATGAAGTAGAATGGAACTATGTAATGGGGTAGAATGGAACTATGTAATGAAGTAGAATGGAACTATGTAATGGGGTAGAATGGAACTATGTAATGAAGTAGAATGGAACTATGGAATGGAGTAGAATGGAACTATGTAATGAAGTAGAATGGAACTATGTAATAGGGTAGAATGGAACTAAGTAATGAAGTAGAATGGAACTGTGGAATGGAGTAGAATGGAACTATGTAATGAAGTAGAATGGAACTATGTAATGGGGTAGAATGGAACTATGTAATGAAGTAGAATGGAACTATGTAATGGGGTAGAATGGAACTATGTAATGAAGTAGAATGGAACTATGGAATGGAGTAGAATGGAACTATGTAATGAAGTAGAATGGAACTATGTAATGGTATACAGTCTAGATTGGAACTATGGAATGAGATACAGTCTAGAATAGAACTATGGAATGGGATACAGTCTAGAATGGAACTGTGGAATGGAGTAGAATGGAACTAGGTAATGAAGTAGAATGGAACTATGTAATGGGGTAGAATGGAACTATGTAATGAAGTAGAATGGAACTATGTAATGGGGTAGAATGGAACTATGTAATGAAGTAGAATGGAACTATGGAATGGAGTAGAATGGAACTATGTAATGAAGTAGAATGGAACTATGTAATGGGGTAGAATGGAACTAAGTAATGAAGTAGAATGGAACTATGGAATGGAGTAGAATGGAACTATGTAATGAAGTAGAATGGAACTATGGAATGAAGTAGAATGGAACTATGTAATGAAGTAGAATGGAACTATGTAATGAAGTAGAATGGAACTATGGAATGAAGTAGAATGGAACTATGGAATGGGGTAGAATGGAACTATGTAATGAAGTAGAATGGAACTATGGAATGGAGTAGAATGGAACTATGTAATGAGGTAGAATGGAACTATGTAATGAAGTAGAATGGAACTATGGAATGGGACACAGTCTAGAATGGAACTATGGAATGAGATACAGCCTAGAATGGAACTATGGAATGAGATACAGCCTAGAATGGAACTATGGAATGGGACACAGTCTAGAATGGAACTATGGAATGGGATACAGCCTAGAATGGAACTATGGAATGGGACACAGTCTAGAATGGAACTATGGAATGGGACACAGCCTAGATTGGAACTATGGAATGAGATACAGCCTAGAATGGAACTATGGAATGGGACACAGTCTAGAATGGAACTATGGAATGAGATACAGCCTAGAATGGAACTATGGAATGGGACACAGTCTAGAATGAAACTATGGAATGGGACACAGTCTAGAATGGAACTATGGAATGGGATACAGTCTAGAATGAAACTATGGAATGGGACACAGTCTAGAATGAAACTATGGAATGGGACACAGTCTAGAATGGAACTATGGAATGGGATACAGTCTAGTTAAAACTATGGAATGGGACACAGTCTAGAATGAAACTATGGAATGAGATACAGTCTAGAATGGAACTATGGAATGGGATACAGTCTAGAATGGAACTATGGAATGAGATACAGTCTAGAATGAAACTATGGAATGGGATACAGTCTAGAATGGAACTATGGAATGAGATACAGTCTAGAATAGAACTATGGAATGGGATACAGTCTAGAATGGAACTTTAGAATGGAGTAGAATGGAACTATGTAATGAAGTAGAATGGAACTATGTAATGGGGTAGAATGGAACTATGTAATGAAGTAGATTGGAACTATGTAAAGGGGTAGAATGGAACTATGTAATGAAGTAGAATGGAACTATGGAATGGAGTAGAATGGAACTATGTAATGAAGTAGAATGGAACTATGTAATGGGATACAGTCTAGAATGGAACTATGGAATGAGATACAGTCTAGAATAGAACTATGGAATGGGATACAGTCTAGAATGGAACTGTGGAATGGAGTAGAATGGAACTATGTAATGAAGTAGAATGGAACTATGTAATGGGGTAGAATAGAACTATGTAATGAAGTAGAATGGAACTATGTAATGGGGTAGAATGGAACTATGTAATGAAGTAGAATGGAACTATGGAATGGGGTAGAATGGAACTATGTAATGAAGTAGAATGGAACTATGGAATGGAGTAGAATGGAACTATGTAATGAAGTAGAATGGAACTATGTAATGGGGTAGAAGGGAACTAAGTAATGAAGTAGAATGGAACTGTGGAATGGAGTAGAATGGAACTATGTAATGAAGTAGAATGGAACTATGTAATGAAGTAGAATGGAACTATGGAATGGAGTAGAATGGAACTATGTAATGAAGTAGAATGGAACTATGTAATGGTATACAGTCTAGAATGGAACTATGGAATGAGATACAGTCTAGAATAGAACTATGGAATGGGATACAGTCTAGAATGGAACTGTGGAATGGAGTAGAATGGAACTATGTAATGAAGTAGAATGGAACTATGTAATGGGGTAGAATGGAACTATGTAATGAAGTAGAATGGAACTATGTAATGGGGTAGAATGGAACTATGTAATGAAGTAGAATGGAACTATGGAATGGAGTAGAATGGAACTATGTAATGAAGTAGAATGGAATTATGTAATGGGGTAGAATGGAACTAAGTAATGAAGTAGAATGGAACTATGGAATTGAGTAGAATGGAACTATGTAATGAAG
>NC_092156.1:76245615-76275615 GCF_045791955.1 Oncorhynchus clarkii lewisi | reverse complement strand
TCTATAGATCCTGTATGGTAAGGGTCAGGGTGTTGATTATCTCTCTCTCTCTCTATAGATCCTGTATTGAAAGGGTCAGGGTGTTGATTATCTCTCTCTCTCTATAGATCCTGTATGGTAAGGGTCAGGGTGTTGATTATCTCTCTCTCTCTCTCTCTAGATCCTGTATGGTAAGGGTCAGGGTGTTGATTATCTCTCTCTCTCTCTCTATAGATCCTGTATGGTAAGGGTCAGGGTGTTGATTATCTCTCTCTCTCTCTATAGATCCTGTATGGTAAGGGTCAGGGTGTTGATTATCTCTCTCTCTATAGATCCTGTATGGTAAGGGTCAGGGTGTTGATTATCTCTCTCTCTCTATAGATCCTGTATGGTAAGGGTCAGGGTGTTGATTATCTCTCTCTCTCTATAGATCCTGTATGGTAAGGGTCAGGGTGTTGATTATCTCTCTCTCTCTATAGATCCTGTATGGTAAGGGTCAGGGTGTTGATTATCTCTCTCTCTCTATAGATCCTGTATGGTAGGGGTCAGAGTGTTGATTATCTCTCTCTCTCTCTATAGATCCTGTATGATAAGGGTCAGAGTGTTGATTATCTCTCTCTATAGATCCTGTATGGTAAGGGTCAGGGTGTTGATTATCTCTCTCTCTCTATAGATCCTGTATGGTAGGGGTCAGAGTGTTGATTATCTCTCTCTCTCTCTATAGATCCTGTATGGTAGGGGTCAGAGTGTTGATTATCTCTCTCTCTCTCTATAGATCCTGTATGATAAGGGTCAGAGTGTTGATTATCTCTCTCTATAGATCCTGTATGGTAAGGGTCAGGGTGTTGATTATCTCTCTCTCTCTATAGATCCTGTATGGTAGGGGTCAGAGTGTTGATTATCTCTCTCTCTCTCTATAGATCCTGTATGATATGGGTCAGAGTGTTGATTATCTCTCTCTATAGATCCTGTATGGTAAGGGTCAGGGTGTTGATTATCTCTCTCTCTCTATAGATCCTGTATGGTAGGGGTCAGAGTGTTGATTATCTCTCTCTCTCTATAGATCCTGTATGGTAAGGGTCAGAGTGTTGATTATTTCTCTCTCTATAGATCCTGTATGGTAATGGTCAGAGTGTTGATTATCTCTCTCTCTATATAGATCCTGTATTGTAAGGGTTAGGGTGTTGATTATCTCTCTCTCTCTATAGATCCTGTATGGTAGGGGTCAGAGTGTTGATTATCTCTCTCTCTCTCTCTATAGATCCTGTATGATAAGGGTCAGAGTGTTGATTATCTCTCTCTATAGATCCTGTATGGTAATGGTCAGAGTGTTGATTGTCTCTCTCTCTCTCTCTCTATAGATCCTGTATGGTAAGGGTCAGAGTGTTGATTATCTCTCTCTCTCTATAGATCCTGTATGGTAGGGTCAGAGTGTTGATTATCTCTCTCTCTCTCAATAGATCCTGTATGGTAAGGGTCAGAGTGTTGATTATCTCTCTCTCTCTATAGATCCTGTATGGTAAGGGTCAGGGTGTTGATTATCTCTCTCTCTCTATAGATTCTGTATGGTAAGGGTCAGGGTGTTGATTATCTCTCTCTCTCTATAGATCCTGTATGGTAAGGGGCAGAGTGTTGATTGTCTCTCTCTCTCTATAGATCCTGTATGGTAAGGGTCAGAGTGTTGATTATCTCTCTCTCTCTATAGATCCTGTATGGTAAGGGTCAGGGTGTTGATTATCTCTCTCTCTCTCTATAGATCCTGTATGGTAAGGGTCAGGGTGTTGATTATCTCTCTCTCTCTATAGATCCTGTATGGTAAGGGTCAGAGTGTTGATTGTCTCTCTCTCTCTATAGATCCTGTATGGTAAGTGTCAGAGTGTTGATTATCTCTCTCTCTCTATAGATCCTGTATGGTAAGGGTCAGGGTGTTGATTATCTCTCTCTCTCTATAGATCCTGTATGGTAAGGGTCAGGGTGTTGATTATCTCTCTCTCTCTATAGATCCTGTATGGTAAGGGTCAGGGTGTTGATTATCTCTCTCTCTCTATAGATCCTGTATGGTAAGGGTCAGGGTGTTGATTATCTCTCTCTCTCTCTATAGATCCTGTATGGTAACGGTCAGAGTGTTGATTATCTCTCTCTCTCTCTATAGATCCTGTATGGTAAGGGTCAGGGTGTTGATTATCTCTCTCTCTCTCTATAGATCCTGTATTGTAAGGGTCAGGGTGTTGATTATCTCTCTCTCTCTATAGATCCTGTATGGTAAGGGTCAGGGTGTTGATTATCTCTCTCTCTCTCTCTAGATCCTGTATGGTAAGGGTCAGGGTGTTGATTATCTCTCTCTCTCTCTCTATAGATCCTGTATGGTAAGGGTCAGAGTGTTGATTATCTCTCTCTCTCTATAGATCCTGTATGGTAAGGGTCAGGGTGTTGATTATCTCTCTCTCTCTATAGATCCTGTATGGTAAGGGTCAGGGTGTTGATTATCTCTCTCTCTCTCTATAGATCCTGTATGGTAACGGTCAGAGTGTTGATTATCTCTCTCTCTCTCTATAGATCCTGTATGGTAAGGGTCAGGGTGTTGATTATCTCTCTCTCTCTCTATAGATCCTGTATTGAAAGGGTCAGGGTGTTGATTATCTCTCTCTCTCTATAGATCCTGTATGGTAAGGGTCAGGGTGTTGATTATCTCTCTCTCTCTCTCTCTAGATCCTGTATGGTAAGGGTCAGGGTGTTGATTATCTCTCTCTCTCTCTCTATAGATCCTGTATGGTAAGGGTCAGGGTGTTGATTATCTCTCTCTCTCTCTATAGATCCTGTATGGTAAGGGTCAGGGTGTTGATTATCTCTCTCTCTCTATAGATCCTGTATGGTAAGGGTCAGGGTGTTGATTATCTCTCTCTCTCTATAGATCCTGTATGGTAAGGGTCAGGGTGTTGATTATCTCTCTCTCTCTATAGATCCTGTATGGTAAGGGTCAGGGTGTTGATTATCTCTCTCTCTCTATAGATCCTGTATGGTAAGGGTCAGGGTGTTGATTATCTCTCTCTCTCTCTATAGATCCTGTATGGTAATGGTCAGAGTGTTGATTATCTCTCTCTCTCTCTATAGATCCTGTATGGTAAGGGTCAGGGTGTTGATTATCTCTCTCTCTCTCTATAGATCCTGTATTGTAAGGGTCAGGGTGTTGATTATCTCTCTCTCTCTATAGATCCTGTATGGTAAGGGTCAGGGTGTTGATTGTCTCTCTCTCTCTCTCTAGATCCTGTATGGTAAGGGTCAGGGTGTTGATTATCTCTCTCTCTCTCTATAGATCCTGTATGGTAAGGGTCAGAGTGTTGATTATCTCTCTCTCTCTCTATAGATCCTGTATGGTAAGGGTCAGGGTGTTGATTATCTCTCTCTCTCTATAGATCCTGTATGGTAAGGGTCAGGGTGTTGATTATCTCTCTCTCTCTCTCTAGATCCTGTATGGTAAGGGTCAGGGTGTTGATTATCTCTCTCTCTCTATATAGATCCTGTATGGTAAGGGTCAGAGTGTTGAGGTGGATGGTAAACAGAACCAGAAGCTGATAACAGGTCTGCAGCCGGAAACACAGTACTCCTTCCTGTTGACTAACCGTGGCAACAGTGCCGGAGGTCTACAGCACCGCGTAACCGTGACAACCGCCCCGGACGTGCTGCGTTCCAAACCCACGCTGGTGGGGAAGACCAACGCAGACGGGATGGTGACGGTTCAACTACCGCCCGTACAGACCACCACTACCGTCAGGTGAGGGAGGGAGGGAGGGAGGGAGGGAGGGAGGGAGGGAGGGAGGGAGGGAGGGAGGGAGGGAGGGAGGGAGGGAGGGAGGGAGGGAGGGACAGTACATCAGGAGGGAGGGAGGGACAGTACATCAGGAGGGAGGGAGGGACAGTACATCAGGGTTCCCCAACTGGTGGCCTGCTTGTGATTTTATTTATTTGGTCCCTCCAACATTTTAGGACCAATTATAAAAATAAAAAAAACAGCAGCATATCAGCGCCAAGTGATTTTAATGTAGGAAATGTGTTCCAATGTATTCCCACGTATAATAGAGAGATTCTGTATATGGTTGTTTGTATTTATTGAACCCTTATTTTACCAGATCAGTTGACTGAGACAACGTTCTCATTTACAGCAACGACCTGGGGAATAGTTACAGGGGAGAGGAGGGGGAATGAATGAGCCAATTGGAAGCTGAGGATGATTAGGTGACCGTGATGGTTTGAGGGCCAGATTGGGAATTTAGCCAGGACATCGGGGGTTAACAACCCTACTCTTACGATAAGTACCATGGGATCTTTAGTGACCACAGAGAGTCAGAATACCTGTTTAACGTCCCATCCGAAAGACATCATCCTACACAGGGCAATGTCCCCAATCACTGCCATGGGGCATTGGGATATTTCTTTATTTTTTATACCAGAGGAAAGTGCGCCTCCTACTGGCCCTCCAACACCAAATGGGCTCCTTGCGGTCAATTTGCAGTCTATAAATTATTTGTAATTATGTTCCGGGGTCCCTGACCATCCGCTCAAGAAAAAATTAGCCTGAGGCTGAATCTAGTTGATGATCTCTGTCGTCAACCATCATTAAGGTGAATCTAGTTGATGATCTCTGTCGTCAACCATCATTAAGGTGAATCTAGTTGATGATCTCTGTAGTCGACCATCATTAAGGTGAATCTAGTTGATGATCTCTGTCGTCGACCATCATTAAGGTGAATCTAGTTGATGATCTCTGTAGTCGACCATCATTAAGGTGAATCTAGTTGATGATCTCTGTAGTCGACCATCATTAAGGTGAATCTAGTTGATGATCTCTGTAGTCGACCATCATTAAGGTGAATCTAGTTGATGATCTCTGTAGTCGACCATCATTAAGGTGAATCTAGTTGATGATCTCTGTACTGTAGTTGACCATCATTAAGGTGAATCTAGTTGATGATCTCTGTAGTCGACCATCATTAAGGTAAATCTAGTTGATGATCTCTGTACTGTAGTCGACCATCATTAAGGTAAATCTAGTTGATAATCTCTGTAGTCGACCATCATTAAGGTAAATCGAGTTGATGATCTCTGTACTGTAGTCGACCATCATTAAGGTAAATCTAGTTGATGATCCCTGTAGTCGACCATCATTAAGGTGAATCTAGTTGATGATCTCTGTACTGTAGTTGACCATCGTTAAGGTGAATCTAGTTGATGATCCCTGTAGTCGACCATCATTAAGGTGAATCTAGTTGATGATCTCTGTAGTCAACCATCATTAAGGTGAATCTAGTTGATGATCTCTGTAGTCAACCATCATTAAGGTGAATCTAGTTGATGATCTCTGTCGTCGACCATCATTAAGGTAAATCTAGTTGATGATCTCTGTAGTCGACCATCATTAAGGTGAATCTAGTTGATAATCTCTGTAGTCGACCATCATTAAGGTGAATCTAGTTGATGATCTCTGTAGTCAACCATCATTAAGGTGAATCTAGTTGATGATCCCTGTAGTCGACCATCATTAAGGTGAATCTAGTTGATGATCTCTGTAGTCAACCATCATTAAGGTGAATCTAGTTGATGATCTCTGTCGTCGACCATCATTAAGGTAAATCTAGTTGATGATCTCTGTACTGTAGTCGACCATCGTTAAGATGAATCTAGTTGATGATCCCTGTAGTCGACCATCATTAAGGTGAATCTAGTTGATGATCCCTGTAGTCGACCATCGTTAAGGTGAATCTAGTTGATGATCCCTGTAGTCGACCATCATTAAGGTGAATCTAGTTGATGATCCCAGCTGTACATGATAACTGAGGTGTTGTGTTGTTGTTGCCAGGGGCTACTATGTGGTGGTGGTTCCTCTGAAGAAACAGAGAGGAGGGAAGTTCATGAAGCCTGGTGACAACCCTGATCAGATGAACCTAGATGAGGTGAGATACTGCATGATGATGGAGATGATAACGATAACACAATATGAAGATGATAATAATTGGGTAATAACCAGATAACACAATATGAAGATGATAATAATTGGGTAATAACCAGATAACACAATATGAAGATGATAATGATTGGTAATAACCAGATAACACAATATGAAGATGATAATGATGGGTAATAACCAGATAACACAATATGAAGATGATAATGATTGGTAATAACCAGATAACACAATATGAAGATGATAATGATGGGTAATAACCAGATAACACAATATGAAGATGATAATGATGGGTAATAACCAGATAACACAATATGAAGATGATAATGATTGGTAATAACCAGATAACACAATATGAAGATGATAATAATTGGGTAATAACCAGATAACACAATATGAAGATGATAATGATTGGTAATAACCAGATAACACAACATGAAGATGATAATAATGGGGGAATAACCAGATAACACAATATGAAGATGATAATGATGGGTAATAACCAGATAACACAATATGAAGATGATAATAAGGGGGTAATAACCAGATAACACAATATGAAGATGATCATGATGGGTAATAACCAGATAACACAATATGAAGATGATAATGATGGGGTAATAACCAGATAACACAATATGAAGATGATAATGATGGGTAATAACTAGACAACACAATATGAAGATGATGATGATAACACAATATGAAGATGATAATGATGGGTAATAACCAGATAACACAATATGAAGATGATAGTGATGGGTAATAACCAGATAACACAACATGAAGATGATAATGATTGGTAATAACCAGATAACACAACATGACGATGATAATAATGGGGTAATAACCAGATAACACAATATGAAGATGATAATAATGGGGTAATAACCAGATAACACAATATGAATATGATAATGATGGGTAATAACCAGATAACACAATATGAAGATGATAGTGATGGGTAATAACCAGATAACACAATATGAATATGATAATGATGGGTAATAACCAGATAACACAATATGAAGATGATAATGATGGGTAATAACTAGACAACACAATATGAAGATGATGATGATAACACAATATGAAGATGATAATGATGGGTAATAACCAGATAACACAATATGAAGATGATAGTGATGGGTAATAACCAGATAACACAACATGAAGATGATAATGATTGGTAATAACCAGATAACACAACATGACGATGATAATAATGGGGTAATAACCAGATAACACAATATGAAGATGATAATAATGGGGTAATAACCAGATAACACAATATGAATATGATAATGATGGGTAATAACCAGATATTTATTTTTACCTTTATTTAACCAGGCAAGTCAGTTAAGAACACATTCTTATTTTCTTATTTTCAATGACGGCCTAGGAACAGTGGGTTAACTGCCTGTTCAGGGGCAGAACGACAGATTTGTACCTTGTCAGCTCGGGGGTTTGAACTTGCAACCTTCCGGTTACTAATCCAACGCTCTAACCACTAGGCTACCCTGCCGCCCCCTAACACAATATGAAGATGATAATGATGGGTAATAACCAGATAACACAATATGAAGATGATAATGATGGGTAATAACCAGATAACACAATATGAAGATGATAATGATAACACAATATGAAGATGATGATGATGATGATGATGGGTAAAAACCAGATACCATTGTTAATAACATTTAACCTCCTCTCTCTCTCCTCCTCTCCTCTCCTCCCCTCTCTCTATCCATCTCTATCCCCTCTCTCTATCTTCTCCTCCCCTCTCTCTATCCTCTCCTCCCCTTTCTCTATCCATCTCTATCCCCTCCTCCCCTGTCTCTATCCTCTCCTCCCCTCTCTCTATCCTCTCCTCCCCTCTCTCTATCCTCTTCTCCCCTTTCTCTATCCTCTCCTCCACTTTCTATATCCTCTCCTCCCCTCTCTCTATCCTCTCCTCCCCTCTCTCTATCCCCTCCTCCCCTCTGTCTATCCATCTCTATCCTCTCCTCCCCTCTCTCTATCCCCTCCTCCCCTCTGTCTATCCATCTCTATCCTCTCCTCCCCTCTCTCTATCCTCTCCTCCCCTCTCTCTATCCTCTCCTCCCTTCTCTATCCTCTCCTCCCCTCTCTCTATCCCCTCCTCCCCTCTCTCTATCCCCTCCTCCCCTCTCTCTATCCTCTCCTCCTCTCTCTCTATCCTCCCCTCTCTCTATCCTCTTCTCCCCTCTCTCTATCCATCTCTATCCTCTCCTCCCCTCTCTCTATCCTCTCTTCCCCTCTCTCTATCCTCTCCTCCCCTCTGTCTATCCATCTCTACTCCCCCCTCTCCTCCAGCTCCTGAAAGAGATCAACAGGACCAGTGTGAGCCAGGCGCTGCGTGTCCATCGCCAGGTCCCGGCCAGCCAATCAGATCCCAGGGCCTATGTTTCCGCCCACTTTAAGATCCTCCCCCAGGAGTTCACCCTCGGTGATGGGAGGAGCTATGGAGAGTTCCGGAACCGCCCCCTGCAAAACGGACAGGAATATGTGTTCTTCGTGCTGGCGCTGCTAGACCTGTCTAATAATGTGGGTTTGGGCTGGGAGTGGACACACACACACACTCACACACACACACACACATACACATACACACATACACACACACACATTAGCAGACACACACCAGAAGCATGTGTTCTTCGTGCTGGCCTGGGGTCAAACCTGGGTCTCTCTGTTAGCCCACTGAGCTAAAGCCTCGTCATTAGCTAACAAGTCTTCAGGTTTTTAAGTTACTCATCACACGAGTATGCCTCAGATAACACACACTCTCTCTAACCAAACACACACGCGCGCGTGCACACACACACACACACACACACACACAACCTCTCTCTCTCTCTCTCCCTCTCTCTCTAGACAATGTATTCAACCAGCCCCTATTCTGACCCCGTGACCTCCAATGACGTGGACCCTCAGCCAATCGTAGATGAGGAGGAGGGGCTTCTGTGGGTGGTGGGGCCGGTAATGGCTGTCATCTTCATTGTCTGCATCGTCATCGCCATCCTACTCTTCAAGAGGTGAGGAGAGGAGAGGAGAGGAGAGGAGAGGAGAGGAGTAAAGGAGGAGGGAGAGGAGAGGAGAGGAGAGGAGAGGAGAGGAGAGGAGAGGAGAGGAGAGGAGAGGAGAGGAGAGGAGAGGAGAGGAGAGGAGAGGAGAGGAGGAAAGCACTACTAATGTACAGACAGTTTCAGGTTTCTGATCAACTCTGTCATAACATGATATTTCTTTCTCTTGTTCTGCTCACTCTGCTTCGTTGACCCAGTAAACCAGACAGGTAAGAAGAAGGATACACTCATTACTATCCCGTTAGAGATTCTGATTACCATCATGTTACCTAGGTTACAGCTGTTAGAATCATGCTATGTTGAAACTATAGTGGGAAGAAATGAAACTGAAGCAGAATATTTAGTATATAGTTTTCCCTCCCTACACCTGGTAATATGTAGCCTGGGTACCAGTCAGTTTACTCCCAACACCTGGTAATATGTAGCCTGGGTACCAGTCAGTTTACTCCCTACACCTGGTAATATGTAGCCTGGGTACCAGTCAGTTTACTCCCTACACCTGGTAATATGTAGCCTGGGTACCAGTCAGTTTACTCCTTACACCTGGTAATATGTAGCCTGGGTACCAGTCAGTTTACTCCCTACACCTGGTAATATGTAGCCTGGGTACCAGTCAGTTTACTCCCTACACCTGGTAATATGTAGCCTGGGTACCAGTCAGTTTACTCCATACACCTGGTAATATGTAGCCTGGGTACCAGTCAGTTTACTCCCTACACCTGGTAATATGTAGCCTGGGTACCAGTCAGTTTACTCCCTACACCTGGTAATATGTAGCCTGGGTACCAGTCAGTTTACTCCCTACACCTGGTAATATGTAGCCTGGGTACCAGTCAGTTTACTCCCTACACCTGGTAATATGTAGCCTGGGTACCAGTCAGTTTACTCCCTACACCTGGTAATATGTAGCCTGGGTACCAGTCAGTTTACTCCCTACACCTGGTAATATGTAGCCTGGGTACCAGTCAGTTTACTCCCTACACCTGGTAATATGTAGCCTGGGTACCAGTCAGTTTACTCCCTACACCTGGTAATATGTAGCCTGGGTACCAGTCAGTTTACTCCCTACACCTGGTAATATGTAGCCTGGGTACCAGTCAGTTTACTCCCTACACCTGGTAATA
This sequence comes from Oncorhynchus clarkii lewisi, assembly GCF_045791955.1. NCBI lineage: Eukaryota > Metazoa > Chordata > Actinopteri > Salmoniformes > Salmonidae > Oncorhynchus > Oncorhynchus clarkii. Next base: position 76,265,446 of record NC_092156.1, on the reverse strand, counting down.
TGTAGCCTGGGTACCAGTCAGTTTACTCCCTACACCTGGTAATATGTAGCCTGGGTACCAGTCAGTTTTACTCCCTACACCTGGTAATATGTAGCCTGGGTACCAGTCAGTTTACTCCCTCCACCTGGTAATATGTAGCCTGGGTACCAGTCAGTTTACTCCCTACACCTGGTAATATGTAGCCTGGGTACCAGTCAGTTTACTCCCTACACCTGGTAATATGTAGCCTGGGTACCAGTCAGTTTACTCCCTACACCTGGTAATATGTAGCCTGGGTACCAGTCAGTTTACTCCCTACACCTGGTAATATGTAGCCTGGGTACCAGTCAGTTTACTCCCTACACCTGGTAATATGTAGCCTGGGTACCAGTCAGTTTACTCCCTACACCTGGTAATATGTAGCCTGGGTACCAGTCAGTTTACTCCCTACACCTGGTAATATGTAGCCTGGGTACCAGTCAGTTTACTCCCTACACCTGGTAATATGTAGCCTGGGTACCAGTCAGTTTACTCCCTACACCTGGTAATATGTAGCCTGGGTACCAGTCAGTTTACTCCCTACACCTGGTAATATGTAGCCTGGGTACCAGTCAGTTTACTCCCTACACCTGGTAATATGTAGCCTGGGTACCAGTCAGTTTACTCCCTACACCTGGTAATATGTAGCCTGGGTACCAGTCAGTTTACTCCCTACACCTGGTAATATGTAGCCTGGGTACCAGTCAGTTTACTCCCTACACCTGGTAATATGTAGCCTGGGTACCAGTCAGTTTTACTCCCTACACCTGGTAATATGTAGCCTGGGTACCAGTCAGTTTACTCCCTCCACCTGGTAATATGTAGCCTGGGTACCAGTCAGTTTACTCCCTACACCTGGTAATATGTAGCCTGGGTACCAGTCAGTTTACTCCCTCCACCTGGTAATATGTAGCCTGGGTACCAGTCAGTTTACTCCCTACACCTGGTAATATGTAGCCTGGGTACCAGTCAGTTTACTCCCTACACCTGGTAATATGTAGCCTGGGTACCAGTCAGTTTACTCCCTACACCTGGTAATATGTAGCCTGGGTACCAGTCAGTTTACTCCCTACACCTGGTAATATGTAGCCTGGGTACCAGTCAGTTTTACTCCCTACACCTGGTAATATGTAGCCTGGGTACCAGTCAGTTTACTCCCTCCACCTGGTAATATGTAGCCTGGGTACCAGTCAGTTTACTCCCTACACCTGGTAATATGTAGCCTGGGTACCAGTCAGTTTACTCCCTCCACCTGGTAATATGTAGCCTGGGTACCAGTCAGTTTACTCCCTACACCTGGTAATATGTAGCCTGGGTACCAGTCCGTTTACTCCCTCCACCTGGTAATATGTAGCCTGGGTACCAGTCAGTTTACTCCCTACACCTGGTAATATGTAGCCTGGGTACCAGTCCGTTTACTCCCTACACCTGGTAATATGTAGCCTGGGTACCAGTCAGTTTACTCCCTACACCTGGTAATATGTAGCCTGGGTACCAGTCAGTTTACTCCCTACACCTGGTAATATGTAGCCTGGGTACCAGTCAGTTTACTCCCTACACCTGGTAATATGTAGCCTGGGTACCAGTCAGTTTTACTCCCTACACCTGGTAATATGTAGCCTGGGTACCAGTCAGTTTACTCCCTCCACCTGGTAATATGTAGCCTGGGTACCAGTCAGTTTACTCCCTACACCTGGTAATATGTAGCCTGGGTACCAGTCAGTTTACTCCCTCCACCTGGTAATATGTAGCCTGGGTACCAGTCAGTTTACTCCCTACACCTGGTAATATGTAGCCTGGGTACCAGTCCGTTTACTCCCTACACCTGGTAATATGTAGCCTGGGTACCAGTCAGTTTACTCCCTACACCTGGTAATATGTAGCCTGGGTACCAGTCCGTTTACTCCCTACACCTGGTAATATGTAGCCTGGGTACCAGTCAGTTTACTCCCTACACCTGGTAATATGTAGCCTGGGTACCAGTCAGTTTACTCCCTACACCTGGTAATATGTAGCCTGGGTACCAGTCAGTTTACTCCCTACACCTGGTAATATGTAGCCTGGGTACCAGTCAGTTTACTCCCTACACCTGGTAATATGTAGCCTGGGTACCAGTCAGTTTACTCCCTACACCTGGTAATATGTAGCCTGGGTACCAGTCAGTTTACTCCCTACACCTGGTAATATGTAGCCTGGGTACCAGTCAGTTTTACTCCCTACACCTGGTAATATGTAGCCTGGGTACCAGTCAGTTTACTCCCTCCACCTGGTAATATGTAGCCTGGGTACCAGTCAGTTTACTCCCTACACCTGGTAATATGTAGCCTGGGTACCAGTCAGTTTACTCCCTCCACCTGGTAATATGTAGCCTGGGTACCAGTCAGTTTACTCCCTACACCTGGTAATATGTAGCCTGGGTACCAGTCCGTTTACTCCCTCCACCTGGTAATATGTAGCCTGGGTACCAGTCAGTTTACTCCCTACACCTGGTAATATGTAGCCTGGGTACCAGTCCGTTTACTCCCTACACCTGGTAATATGTAGCCTGGGTACCAGTCAGTTTACTCCCTACACCTGGTAATATGTAGCCTGGGTACCAGTCAGTTTACTCCCTACACCTGGTAATATGTAGCCTGGGTACCAGTCAGTTTACTCCCTCCACCTGGTAACATGTAGCCTGGGAACCAGTCAGTTTACTCCCTCCACCTGGTAATATGTAGCCTGGGTACCAGTCAGTTTACTCCCTACACCTGGTAACATGTAGCCTGGGTACCAGTCAGTTTACTCCCTACACCTGGTAATATGTAGCCTGGGTACCAGTCAGTTTACTCCCTACACCTGGTAATATGTAGCCTGGGTACCAGTCAGTTTACTCCCTCCACCTGGTAATATGTAGCCTGGGTACCAGTCAGTTTACTCCCTACACCTGGTAATATGTAGCCTGGGTACCAGTCAGTTTACTCCCTCCACCTGGTAATATGTAGCCTGGGTACCAGTCAGTTTACTCCTTACACCTGGTAATATGTAGCCTGGGTACCAGTCAGTTTACTCCCTCCACCTGGTAATATGTAGCCTGGGTACCAGTCAGTTTACTCCCTCCACCTGGTAATATGTAGCCTGGGTACCAGTCAGTTTACTCCTTACACCTGGTAATATGTAGCCTGGGTACCAGTCAGTTTACTCCCTCCACCTGGTAATATGTAGCCTGGGTACCAGTCAGTTTACTCCCTACACCTGGTAATATGTAGCCTGGGTACCAGTCAGTTTACTCCCTACACCTGGTAATATGTAGCCTGGGTACCAGTCAGTTTACTCCCTACACCTGGTAATATGTAGCCTCGGTACCAGTCAGTTTACTCCCTACACCTGGTAATATGTAGCCTGGGTACCAGTCAGTTTACTCCCTCCAGCTGGTAATATGTAGCCTGGGTACCAGTCAGTTTACTCACTACACCTGGTAATATGTAGCCTGGGTACCAGTCAGTTTACTCCCTACACCTGGTAATATGTAGCCTGGGTACCAGTCAGTTTACTCCCTACACCTGGTAATATGTAGCCTGGGTACCAGTCAGTTTACTCCCTACACCTGGTAATATGTAGCCTGGGTACCAGTCAGTTTACTCCCTACACCTGGTAATATGTAGCCTGGGTACCAGTCAGTTTACTCCCTACACCTGGTAATATGTAGCCTGGGTACCAGTCAGTTTTACTCCATACACCTGGTAATATGTAGCCTGGGTACCAGTCAGTTTTACTCCCTACACCTGGTAATATGTATCCTGGGTACCAGTCAGTTTTACTCCCTACACCTGGTAATATGTAGCCTGGGTACCAGTCAGTTTACTCCCTACACCTGGTAATATGTAGCCTGGGTACCAGTCAGTTTACTCCCTACACCTGGTAATATGTAGCCTGGGTACCAGTCAGTTTACTCCCTACACCTGGTAATATGTAGCCTTGGTACCAGTCAGTTTACTCCCTACACCTGGTAATATGTAGCCTGGGTACCAGTCAGTTTACTCCCTACACCTGGTAATATGTAGCCTGGGTACCAGTCAGTTTACTCCCTACACCTGGTAATGTGTAGCCTGGGTACCAGTCAGTTTACTCCGTGTAGCCTGGGTACCAGTCAGTTTACTCCCTACACCTGGTAATATGTAGCCTGGGTACCAGTCAGTTTACTCCCTACACCTGGTAATGTGTAGCCTGGGTACCAGTCAGTTTACTCCCTACACCTGGTAATATGTAGCCTGGGTACCAGTCAGTTTACTCCCTACACCTGGTAATGTGTAGCCTGGGTACCAGTCAGTTTACTCCCTACACCTGGTAATATGTAGCCTGGGTACCAGTCAGTTTACTCCCTACACCTGGTAATATGTAGCCTGGGTACCAGTCAGTTTACTCCATACACCTGGTAATATGTAGCCTGGGTACCAGTCAGTTTACTCCCTACACCTGGTAATATGTAGCCTGGGTACCAGTCAGTTTACTCCCTACACCTGGTAATATGTAGCCTGGGTACCAGTCAGTTTACTCCCTACACCTGGTAATATGTAGCCTGGGTACCAGTCAGTTTACTCCCTACACCTGGTCATATGTAGCCTGGGTACCAGTCAGTTTACTCCCTACACCTGGTAATATGTAGCCTGGGTACCAGTCAGTTTACTCCCTACACCTGGTAATATGTAGCCTGGGTACCAGTCAGTTTACTCCCTACACCTGGTAATATGTAGCCTGGGTACCAGTCAGTTTACTCCCTACACCTGGTAATATGTAGCCTGGGTACCAGTCAGTTTACTCCCTACACCTGGTAATATGTAGCCTGGGTACCAGTCAGTTTACTCCCTACACCTGGTAATATGTAGCCTGGGTACCAGTCAGTTTACTCCCTACACCTGGTAATATGTAGCCTGGGTACCAGTCAGTTTTACTCCCTACACCTGGTAATATGTAGCCTGGGTACCAGTCAGTTTACTCCCTCCACCTGGTAATATGTAGCCTGGGTACCAGTCAGTTTACTCCCTACACCTGGTAATATGTAGCCTGGGTACCAGTCAGTTTACTCCCTCCACCTGGTAATATGTAGCCTGGGTACCAGTCAGTTTACTCCCTACACCTGGTAATATGTAGCCTGGGTACCAGTCAGTTTACTCCCTACACCTGGTAATATGTAGCCTGGGTACCAGTCAGTTTACTCCCTACACCTGGTAATATGTAGCCTGGGTACCAGTCAGTTTACTCCCTACACCTGGTAATATGTAGCCTGGGTACCAGTCAGTTTTACTCCCTACACCTGGTAATATGTAGCCTGGGTACCAGTCAGTTTACTCCCTCCACCTGGTAATATGTAGCCTGGGTACCAGTCAGTTTACTCCCTACACCTGGTAATATGTAGCCTGGGTACCAGTCAGTTTACTCCCTCCACCTGGTAATATGTAGCCTGGGTACCAGTCAGTTTACTCCCTACACCTGGTAATATGTAGCCTGGGTACCAGTCAGTTTACTCCCTACACCTGGTAATATGTAGCCTGGGTACCAGTCAGTTTACTCCCTACACCTGGTAATATGTAGCCTGGGTACCAGTCAGTTTACTCCCTCCACCTGGTAATATGTAGCCTGGGTACCAGTCAGTTTACTCCCTACACCTGGTAATATGTAGCCTGGGTACCAGTCAGTTTACTCCCTACACCTGGTAATATGTAGCCTGGGTACCAGTCAGTTTACTCCCTACACCTGGTAATATGTAGCCTGGGTACCAGTCCGTTTACTCCCTACACCTGGTAATATGTAGCCTGGGTACCAGTCAGTTTACTCCCTACACCTGGTAATATGTAGCCTGGGTACCAGTCAGTTTACTCCCTACACCTGGTAATATGTAGCCTGGGTACCAGTCAGTTTACTCCCTACACCTGGTAATATGTAGCCTGGGTACCAGTCAGTTTACTCCCTACACCTGGTAATATGTAGCCTGGGTACCAGTCAATTTACTCCCTCCACCTGGTAATATGTAGCCTGGGTACCAGTCAGTTTACTCCCTACACCTGGTAATATGTAGCCTGGGTACCAGTCAGTTTACTCCCTCCACCTGGTAATATGTAGCCTGGGTACCAGTCAGTTTACTCCCTACACCTGGTAATATGTAGCCTGGGTACCAGTCCGTTTACTCCCTACACCTGGTTATATATAGCCTGGGTACCAGTCAGTTTACTCCCTACACCTGGTAATATGTAGCCTGGGTACCAGTCCGTTTACTCCCTACACCTGGTAATATGTAGCCTGGGTACCAGTCAGTTTACTCCCTACACCTGGTAATATGTAGCCTGGGTACCAGTCAGTTTACTCCCTACACCTGGTAATATGTAGCCTGGGTACCAGTCAGTTTACTCCCTACACCTGGTAATATGTAGCCTGGGTACCAGTCAGTTTACTCCCTACACCTGGTAATATGTAGCCTGGGTACCAGTCAGTTTACTCCCTACACCTGGTAATATGTAGCCTGGGTACCAGTCAGTTTACTCCCTACACCTGGTAATATGTAGCCTGGGTACCAGTCAGTTTTACTCCCTACACCTGGTAATATGTAGCCTGGGTACCAGTCAGTTTACTCCCTCCACCTGGTAATATGTAGCCTGGGTACCAGTCAGTTTACTCCCTACACCTGGTAATATGTAGCCTGGGTACCAGTCAGTTTACTCCCTCCACCTGGTAATATGTAGCCTGGGTACCAGTCAGTTTACTCCCTACACCTGGTAATATGTAGCCTGGGTACCAGTCCGTTTACTCCCTCCACCTGGTAATATGTAGCCTGGGTACCAGTCAGTTTACTCCCTACACCTGGTAATATGTAGCCTGGGTACCAGTCCGTTTACTCCCTACACCTGGTAATATGTAGCCTGGGTACCAGTCAGTTTACTCCCTACACCTGGTAATATGTAGCCTGGGTACCAGTCAGTTTACTCCCTACACCTGGTAATATGTAGCCTGGGTACCAGTCAGTTTACTCCCTCCACCTGGTAACATGTAGCCTGGGAACCAGTCAGTTTACTCCCTCCACCTGGTAATATGTAGCCTGGGTACCAGTCAGTTTACTCCCTACACCTGGTAACATGTAGCCTGGGTACCAGTCAGTTTACTCCCTACACCTGGTAATATGTAGCCTGGGTACCAGTCAGTTTACTCCCTACACCTGGTAATATGTAGCCTGGGTACCAGTCAGTTTACTCCCTCCACCTGGTAATATGTAGCCTGGGTACCAGTCAGTTTACTCCCTACACCTGGTAATATGTAGCCTGGGTACCAGTCAGTTTACTCCCTCCACCTGGTAATATGTAGCCTGGGTACCAGTCAGTTTACTCCTTACACCTGGTAATATGTAGCCTGGGTACCAGTCAGTTTACTCCCTCCACCTGGTAATATGTAGCCTGGGTACCAGTCAGTTTACTCCCTACACCTGGTAATATGTAGCCTGGGTACCAGTCAGTTTACTCCCTACACCTGGTAATATGTAGCCTGGGTACCAGTCAGTTTACTCCCTACACCTGGTAATATGTAGCCTCGGTACCAGTCAGTTTACTCCCTACACCTGGTAATATGTAGCCTGGGTACCAGTCAGTTTACTCCCTCCAGCTGGTAATATGTAGCCTGGGTACCAGTCAGTTTACTCACTACACCTGGTAATATGTAGCCTGGGTACCAGTCAGTTTACTCCCTACACCTGGTAATATGTAGCCTGGGTACCAGTCAGTTTACTCCCTACACCTGGTAATATGTAGCCTGGGTACCAGTCAGTTTACTCCCTACACCTGGTAATATGTAGCCTGGGTACCAGTCAGTTTACTCCCTACACCTGGTAATATGTAGCCTGGGTACCAGTCAGTTTTACTCCATACACCTGGTAATATGTAGCCTGGGTACCAGTCAGTTTTACTCCCTACACCTGGTAATATGTATCCTGGGTACCAGTCAGTTTTACTCCCTACACCTGGTAATATGTAGCCTGGGTACCAGTCAGTTTACTCCCTACACCTGGTAATATGTAGCCTGGGTACCAGTCAGTTTACTCCCTACACCTGGTAATATGTAGCCTGGGTACCAGTCAGTTTACTCCCTACACCTGGTAATATGTAGCCTTGGTACCAGTCAGTTTACTCCCTACACCTGGTAATATGTAGCCTGGGTACCAGTCAGTTTACTCCCTACACCTGGTAATATGTAGCCTGGGTACCAGTCAGTTTACTCCCTACACCTGGTAATGTGTAGCCTGGGTACCAGTCAGTTTACTCCGTGTAGCCTGGGTACCAGTCAGTTTACTCCCTACACCTGGTAATATGTAGCCTGGGTACCAGTCAGTTTACTCCCTACACCTGGTAATGTGTAGCCTGGGTACCAGTCAGTTTACTCCCTACACCTGGTAATATGTAGCCTGGGTACCAGTCAGTTTACTCCCTACACCTGGTAATGTGTAGCCTGGGTACCAGTCAGTTTACTCCCTACACCTGGTAATATGTAGCCTGGGTACCAGTCAGTTTACTCCCTACACCTGGTAATATGTAGCCTGGGTACCAGTCAGTTTACTCCCTACACCTGGTAATATGTAGCCTGGGTACCAGTCAGTTTACTCCCTACACCTGGTAATATGTAGCCTGGGTACCAGTCAGTTTACTCCCTACACCTGGTAATATGTAGCCTGGGTACCAGTCAGTTTACTCCCTACACCTGATCATATGTAGCCTGGGTACCAGTCAGTTTACTCCCTACACCTGGTAATATGTAGCCTGGGTACCAGTCAGTTTACTCCCTACACCTGGTAATATGTAGCCTGGGTACCAGTCAGTTTACTCCCTACACCTGGTAATATGTAGCCTGGGTACCAGTCAGTTTACTCCCTCCACCTGGTAATATGTAGCCTGGGTACCAGTCAGTTTTACTCCCTACACCTGGTAATATGTAGCCTGGGTACCAGTCAGTTTACTCCCTCCACCTGGTAATATGTAGCCTGGGTACCAGTCAGTTTACTCCCTACACCTGGTAATGTGTAGCCTGGGTACCAGTCAGTTTACTCCCTCCACCTGGTAATATGTAGCCTGGGTACCAGTCAGTTTACTCCCTACACCTGGTAATATGTAGCCTGGGTACCAGTCAGTTTACTCCCTACACCTGGTAATATGTAGCCTGGGTACCAGTCAGTTTACTCCCTACACCTGGTAATATGTAGCCTGGGTACCAGTCAGTTTACTCCCTACACCTGGTAATATGTAGCCTGGGTACCAGTCAGTTTACTCCCTCCACCTGGTAACATGTAGCCTGGGAACCAGTCAGTTTACTCCCTCCACCTGGTAATATGTAGCCTGGGTACCAGTCAGTTTACTCCCTACACCTGGTAATATGTAGCCTGGGTACCAGTCAGTTTACTCCCTACACCTGGTAATATGTAGCCTGGGTACCAGTCAGTTTACTCCCTCCACCTGGTAATATGTAGCCTGGGTACCAGTCAGTTTACTCCCTACACCTGGTAATATGTAGCCTGGGTACCAGTCAGTTTACTCCCTACACCTGGTAATATGTAGCCTGGGTACCAGTCAGTTTACTCCCTACACCTGGTAATATGTAGCCTGGGTAGCAGTCAGTTTACTCCCTACACCTGGTAATATGTAGCCTGGGTACCAGTCAGTTTACTCCCTACATCTGGTAATATGTAGCCTGGGTACCAGTCAGTTTACTCCCTACACCTGGTAATATGTAGCCTGGGTACCAGTCAGTTTACTCCCTACACCTGGTAATATGTAGCCTGGGTACCAGTCAGTTTTACTCCCTACAACTGGTAATATGTAGCCTGGGTACCAGTCAGTTTTACTCCCTACACCTGGTAATATGTAGCCTGGGTACCAGTCAGTTTTACTCCCTACACCTGGTAATATGTAGCCTGGGTACCAGTCAGTTTTACTCCCTACACCTGGTAATATGTAGCCTGGGTACCAGTCAGTTTACTCCCTACACCTGGTAATATGTAGCCTGGGTACCAGTCAGTTTACCCCCTACACCTGGTAATATGTAGCCTGGGTACCAGTCAGTTTACTCCCTACACCTGGTAATATGTAGCCTGGGTACCAGTCAGTTTACTCCCTACACCTGGTAATATGTAGCCTGGGTACCAGTCAGTTTACTCCCTCCACCTGGTAATATGTAGCCTGGGTACCAGTCAGTTTTACTCCCTACACCTGGTAATATGTAGCCTGGGTACCAGTCAGTTTACTCCCTCCACCTGGTAATATGTAGCCTGGGTACCAGTCAGTTTACTCCCTACACCTGGTAATATGTAGCCTGGGTACCAGTCAGTTTACTCCCTCCACCTGGTAATATGTAGCCTGGGTACCAGTCAGTTTACTCCCTACACCTGGTAATATGTAGCCTGGGTACCAGTCAGTTTACTCCCTACACCTGGTAATATGTAGCCTGGGTACCAGTCAGTTTACTCCCTACACCTGGTAATATGTAGCCTGGGTACCAGTCAGTTTACTCCCTACACCTGGTAATATGTAGCCTGGGTACCAGTCAGTTTACTCCCTCCACCTGGTAACATGTAGCCTGGGAACGAGTCAGTTTACTCCCTCCACCTGGTAATATGTAGCCTGGGTACCAGTCAGTTTACTCCCTAAACCTGGTAACATGTAGCCTGGGTACCAGTCAGTTTACTCCCTACACCTGGTAATATGTAGCCTGGGTACCAGTCAGTTTACTCCCTACACCTGGTAATATGTAGCCTGGGTACCAGTCAGTTTACTCCCTCCACCTGGTAATATGTAGCCTGGGTACCAGTCAGTTTACTCCCTACACCTGGTAATATGTAGCCTGGGTACCAGTCAGTTTACTCCCTCCACCTGGTAATATGTAGCCTGGGTACCAGTCAGTTTACTCCCTACACCTGGTAATATGTAGCCTGGGTACCAGTCAGTTTACTCCCTACACCTGGTAATATGTAGCCTGGGTACCAGTCAGTTTAATCCCTACACCTGGTAATATGTAGCCTGGGTACCAGTCAGTTTACTCCCTACACCTGGTAATATGTAGCCTGGGTACCAGTCAGTTTACTCCCTACACCTGGTAATATGTAGCCTGGGTACCAGTCAGTTTACTCCCTACACCTGGTAATATGTAGCCTGGGTACCAGTCAGTTTACTCCCTCCACCTGGTAATATGTAGCCTGGGTACCAGTCAGTTTACTCCCTACACCTGGTAATATGTAGCCTGGGTACCAGTCAGTTTACTCCCTCCACCTGGTAATATGTAGCCTGGGTACCAGTCAGTTTACTCCCTACACCTGGTAATATGTAGCCTGGGTACCAGTCAGTTTACTCCCTACACCTGGTAATATGTAGCCTGGGTACCAGTCAGTTTTACTCCCTACACCTGGTAATATGTAGCCTGGGTACCAGTCAGTTTTACTCCCTACACCTGGTAATATGTAGCCTGGGTACCAGTCAGTTTTACTCCCTACACCTGGTAATATGTATCCTGGGTACCAGTCAGTTTTACTCCCTACACCTGGTAATATGTAGCCTGGGTACCAGTCAGTTTACTCCCTACACCTGGTAATATGTAGCCTGGGTACCAGTCAGTTTACTCCCTACACCTGGTAATATGTAGCCTGGATACCAGTCAGTTTACTCCCTACACCTGGTAATATGTAGCCTGGGTACCAGTCAGTTTACTCCCTACACCTGGTAATATGTAGCCTGGGTACCAGTCAGTTTACTTCCTACACCTGGTAATATGTAGCCTGGGTACCAGTCAGTTTACTCCCTACACCTGGTAATATGTAGCCTGGGTACCAGTCAGTTTACTCCCTACACCTGGTAATATGTAGCCTGGGTACCAGTCAGTTTACTCCCTACACCTGGTAATATGTAGCCTGGGTACTAGTCAGTTTTACTCCCTACACCTGGTAATATGTAGCCTGGGTGCCAGTCAGTTTTCCTCCATGCACCTGGTAATATGTAGCCTGGGTGCCAGTCAGTTTTCCTCCATGCACCTGGTAATATGTAGCCTGGGTACCAGTATGTTTAGCTAAAATTCCACTCCTTGTTCTCCGTTTCATATGCTAAAGTCTGTCATTACAGACATCATTACATTGAAAGGATTGGAATGATAGCCAAACAGATGGGTAGCCAGACTAGACCAAGGAGTGGAATGATAGCTGACTGGTATCCAGATGAGACCAAGGAGTGGAATGATAGCTGACTGGTATCCAGACGAGACCAAAGAGTGGAATGATAGCTGACTGATACCAGACTAGACCAAGGAGTGGAATGATAGCTGACTGGTATCCAGGCTAGACCAAGGACTGGAATGATAGCTGACTGGTAGCCAGGCTAGACCAAGGAGTGGAATGATAGCTGACTGGTATCCAGGCTAGACCAAGGAGTTTAATGATAGCTGACTGGTATCCAGGCTAGACCAAGGAGTGGAATGATAGCTGACTGGTATCCAGACTAGACCAAGGAGTGGAATGATAGCTGACTGGTATCCAGACTAGACCAAGGAGTAGAATGATAGCTGACTGGTAGCCAGACTAGACCAAGGAGTGGAATGATAGCTGACTGGTATCCAGATGAGACCAAGGACTGGAATGATAGCTGACTGGTAGCCAGGCTAGACCAAGGAGTGGAATGATAGCTGACTGGTATCCAGGCTAGACCAAGGAGTGGAATGATAGCGGACTGGTATCCAGGCTAGACCAAGGAGTGGAATGATAGCTGACTGATATCCAGGCTAGACCAAGGAGTGGAATGATAGTGGACTGGTATCCAGGCTAGACCAAGGAGTGGAATGATAGCTGACTGGTATCCAGGCTAGACCAAGGACTGGAATGATAGCTGACTGGTAGCCAGGCTAGACCAAGGAGTGGAATGATAGCTGACTGGTCTCCAGGCTAGACCAAGGAGTGGAATGATAGCTGACTGGTATCCAGGCTAGACCAAGGAGTGGAATGATAGCTGACTGGTATCCAGACTAGACCAAGGAGTGGAATGATAGCTGACTGGTATCCAGACTAGACCAAGGAGTGGAATGATAGCTGACTGGTATCCAGACTAGACCAAGGAGTGGAATGATAGCTGACTGGTATCCAGACTAGACCAAGGAGTGGAATGATAGCTGACTGGTATCCATACTAGACCAAGGAGTGGAACGATAACTGACTGGTATCCAGGCTAGACTAAGGAGTGGAATGATAGCTGACTGGTATCCAGACGAGACCAAGGAGTGGAATGATAGGTGACTGGTATTCAGATGGGATCAAGGAGTGGAATGATAGCTGACTGACTGGTATCCAGGCTAGACCAAGGAGTGGAATGATAGCTGACTGGTCTCCAGGCTAGACCAAGGAGTGGAATGATAGCTGACTGATACCAGACTATACCAAGGAGTGGAATGATAGCTGACTGGTACCAGGCTAGACCAAGGACTGGAATGATAGCTTACTGGTAGCCAGGCTAGACCAAGGAGTGGAATGATAGCTGACTGGTATCCAGGCTAGTCCAAGGAGTGGAATGATAGCTGACTGGTATCCAGGCTAGACCAAGGAGTGGAATGATAGCTGACTGGTATCCAGACTAGACCAAGGAGTGGAATGATAGCTGACTGGTATCCAGACTAGACCAAGGAGTAGAATGATAGCTGACTGGTACCCAGACTAGACCAAGGAGTGGAATGATAGCTGACTGGTATCCAGATGAGACCAAGGAGTGGAATGATAGCGGACTGGTATCCAGGCTAGACCAAGGAGTGGAATGATAGCTGACTGATATCCAGGCTAGACCAAGGAGTGGAATGATAGCGGACTGGTATCCAGGCTAGACCAAGGAGTGGAATGATAGCTGACTGGTATCCAGGCTAGACCAAGGAGTGGAATGATAGCTGACTGGTATCCAGGTTAGACCAAGGACTGGAATGATAGCTGACTGGTAGCCAGGCTAGACCAAGGAGTGGAATGATAGCTGTCTGGTCTCCAGGCTAGACCAAGGAGTGGAATGATAGCTGACTGGTATCCAGGCTAGACCAAGGAGTGGAATGATAGCTGACTGGTATCCAGACTAGACCAAGGAGTGGAATGATAGCTGACTGGTATCCAGACTAGACCAAGGAGTGGAATGATAGCTGACTGGTATCCAGACTAGACCAAGGAGTGGAATGATAGCTGACTGGTATCCATACTAGACCAAGGAGTGGAATGATAACTGACTGGTATCCAGGCTAGACCAAGGAGTGGAATGATAACTGACTGGTATCCAGACGAGACCAAGGAGTGGAATGATAGCTGACTGGTATCCAGATGAGATCAAGGAGTGGAATGATAGCGGACTGGTATCCAGGCTAGACCAAGGAGTGGAATGATAGCTGACTGGTATCCAGATGAGACCAAGAGTGGAATGATAGCTGACTGGTATCCAGACTAGACCAAGGAGTGGAATGATATCTGACTGGTATCCAGACTAGACCAAGGAGTGGAATGATAGCTGACTGACTGGTATCCAGACGAGACCATGGAATGGAATGATAGCTGACTGGTATCCAAACGAGACCAAGGAGTGGAATGATAGCTGACTTGTATCCAGGCTAGACCAAGGAGTGGAATGATAGCTGACTGGTATCCAGGCTAGACCAAGGAGTGGAATGATAGCTGACTGACTGGTATCCAGACGAGACCAAGGAGTGGAATGATAGCTGACTGGTATCCAGACGAGACCATGGAGTGGAATGATAGCTGACTGGTATCCAGATGAGACCAAGGAGTGGAATGATAGCTGACTTGTATCCAGACTAGACCAAGGAGTGGAATGATATCTGACTGGTATCCAGACTAGACCAAGGAGTGGAATGATAGCTGACTGACTGGCATCCAGACGAGACCAAGGAGTGGAATGATAGCTGACTGGTATCCAGACGAGACCATGGAGTGGAATGATAGCTGACTGGTATCCAGACTAGACCAAGGAGTGGAATGATAGCTGACTGACTGGTATCCAGACGAGACCAAGGAATGGAATGATAGCTGACTGGTATCCAGACGAGACCAAGGAGTGGAATGATAGCTGACTGACTGGTATCCAGACGAGACCAAGGAGTGGAATGATAGCTGACTGACTGGTATCCAGACGAGACCAAGGAGTGGAATGATAGCTGACTGACTGGCATCCAGACGAGACCAAGGAGTGGAATGATATCTGACTGGTATCCAGACGAGACCATGGAGTGGAATGATAGCTGACTGACTGGTATCCAGACGAGACCAAGGAGTGGAATGATAGCTGACTGGTATCCAGACGAGACCAAGGAGTGGAATGATAGCTGACTGACTGGCTTCCAGACGAGACCAAGGAGTGGAATGATAGCTGACTGGTATCCAGACGAGACCAAGGAGTGGAATGATAGCTAGACTGACTGGTATCCAGACTAGACCAAGGAGTGGAATAATATCTGACTGGTATCCAGACTAGACCAAGGAGTGGAATTATAGCTAGACTGACTGGTATCCAGACTAGACCAAGGAGTGGAATTATATCTGACTGGTATCAGACTAGACCAAGGAGTGGAATGATAGCTGACTGTTACCCAGACTAGACCAAGGAGTGGAATGATAGCTGACTGGTACCCAGACTAGACCATGGAGTGGAATGATAGCTGACTGGTACCCAGACTAGACCAAGGAGTGGAATGATAGCTAGACTGATGGGTAGCCAGACAAGGTCATATTCAAGTTCATACCAGACTTGGTCATATCAGATTAGAGTTAGATAGACTAGGTCATGTGATAGGTTAGAGTTAGATAGACTAGGTCATGTGATAGGTTAGAGTTAGATAGACTAGGTCATGTGATAGGTTAGAGTTAGATAGACTAGGTCATGTGATAGGTTAGAGCTAGATAGACTAGGTCATGTGATATGTTAGAGTTAGATGGTTTGGTTTTTCCTTTTTTATAGAGCAAACCTGAGGCAGTGTGTGTAACTCCCAGTGTGTGTGTGCATCTGTGTGTGTGTGCGTGTGTGTGTGTGTGTGTGTGTGTGTGTGTGTGTGTGTGTGTGTGTGTGTGTGTGTGTGTGTGTGTGTGTGTGTGTGTGTGTGTGTGTGTGTGTTTCAGGAAAAGAGCTGAGGCAGAGGGAAGGAAGGCTAGTTTCCCCTGCAGCAAGGCCATGTCCTCTCACCATCCTACAGATCCTGTGGAGCTACGCAGAATCAACTTCCAGACCCCAGGTAGACTATACACACAGACACACACACACACACACCATCCTACTGTTGCTGTGGAGCCATGCATAATCAACTTCCAGACGCCAGGTAGGCTATACACACAGACACACACACTCACACACACAGGTCTTCAGTGAGTTTTCTGGCTTGTTTCTTTTCCTTTCAGGAAGTTACCGTGTATCAGCTTTCCGCGGCTACAGACGATTGTCAAGTTAGTCGATCTTTGTCCCCCCTCTCTCTCTTTCTCTCTCTCACTCTCTCTCTCTCTCTCTCTCTCTCTCTCTCTCTCTCTCTCTCTCTCTCTCTCTCTCTCTCTCTCTCTCTCTCTCTCTCTCTCTCTGTCTCTCTCTCTCTCTCTCTCTCTCTTCTCTCTCTCTCTCTCTCTCTCTCTGTCTCTCTCTCTCTCTCTCTCTCTCTCTCTGTCTCTCTCTCTCTCTCTCTCTCTCTCTCTCTCTCTCTCTCTCTCTCTCTCTCTCTCTCTCTCTCTCTCTCTGGCTAACTAACCTTCATATTGTTCATTCCATCCCCATTTCAGGAACAACCGCTTTGGATAAATGGCTGAGTAATTTTAACATCCAAGGTGCCCGCTTAATATTTTGTCATGCAGAATAAGTTTGTTCTGTTTTGTTGCTGACGTCTCCTGAATAATTTATGATGTCATTATGAAGTCATTTGCTTTCATGACGTCTCCAGGACCTGGATGTTTGGAGGCGTCTTCCTGACTTTGGCCTGGAGTTTTCCCCGAATACATCTTTAGTACTAAATTCACGGTTAAACCCTTCGTAGGAGCGTCGTTAAATCTCAGCCGCTGATAACTTCAGAACGAAGATGAACACAAATGCAAAGGTTACAATCGAGTGAAGGACAATAAAATGGTTCACATGGAAACCCAGACACCTGGATTACCATATAAAAACACGACAGGCTTCATAAACCAATACATTTAAATAATATGGAAATCAATTTCTTGATCAATAAATGGTTGTATTTGTTCATTTTAGATTACTGGCTGTCATTTGGTCCAAAAATATATTTTATGATGTGGAACAAGATGTGCACAATGATGTTCCGAATCTGTGATTTGGTGTATTATTCTAGGGTAGGGCCTCATCCTCAGCATTATAATCTGTGATCTAGTGTATTATTCTAGGGTAGGGCCTCATCCTCAGCATTATAATCTGTGATTTAGTGTGTTATTCTAGGGTAGGGCCTCATCCTCAGCATTATAATCTGTGATCTAGTGTATTATTCTAGGGTAGGGCCTCATCCTCAGCATTATAATCTGTGATTTAGTGTATTATTCTAGGGTAGGGCCTCATCCTCAGCATTATAATCTGTGATCTAGTGCATTATTCTAGGGTAGGGCCTCATCCTCAGCATTATAATCTGTGATCTAGTGCATTATTCTAGGGTAGGGCCTCATCCTCAGCATTATAATCTGTGATCTAGTGTATTATTCTAGGGTAGGGCCTCATCCTCAGCATTATAATCTGTGATCTAGTGTATTATTCTAGGGTAGGGCCTCATCCTCAGCATTAAAATATGTGATCTAGTGTATTATTCTAGGGTAGGGCCTCATCCTCAGCATTATAATCTGTGATCTAGTGTATTATTCTAGGGTAGGGCCTCATCCTCAGCATTAAAATATGTGATCTAGTGTATTATTCTAGGGTAGGGCCTCATCCTCAGCATTATAATCTGTGATCTAGTGTATTATTCTAGGGTAGGGCCTCATCCTCAGCATTATAATCTGTGATCTAGTGCATTATTCTAGGGTAGGGCCTCATCCTCAGCATTAAAATATGTGATCTAGTGTATTATTCTAGGCTTGGGCCTCATCCTCAGCATTATAATCTGTGATCTAGTGTATTATTCTAGGCTTGGGCCTCATCCTCAGCATTATAATCTTTGATCTAGTGTATTATTATAGGGTAGGCTAGGGCCTCATCCTCAGCATTATAATCTGTGATCTAGTTTATTATTCTAGGCTTGGGCCTCATCCTCGGCATTATAATCTGTGATCTAGTGCATTATTATAGGGTAGGCTAGGGCCTCATCCTTAGCAATATAGTCTGTGATCTAGTGTATTATTATAGGGTAGGCTAGGGCCTCATCCTCAGCATTATAATCTGTGATCTAGTTTATTATTCTAGGCTTGGGCCTCATCCTCGGCATTATAATCTGTGATCTAGTGCATTATTATAGGGTAGGCTAGGGCCTCATCCTTAGCAATATAATCTGTGATCTAGTGCATTATTCTAGGGTAGGCTAGGGCCTCATCCTCAGCATTATAATCTGTGATCTAGTGTATTATTCTAGGCTTGGGCCTCATCCTCAGCATTATAATCTGTAATTTAGTATATTATTATAGGGTAGGCTAGGGCCTCATACTCAACATAATAATCTGCCTCAATATTTGCAGCCATAGCCTATAGGTGATAATATCTCTCTAGGAGCTGATCTGTCGTCAGCACTGTGGTATAATTATAATTAAAAGGTCAGATCTGAATGGAGAAAGCTGACCCGAGATCAGCGCTGCCTTTCCATGAATATCGATCGACACGTGGGCCAACAAAGGCACTTAGTGAAAGTTCTCCCTCGGTAGTGTTTTTGGGAAACGCACACAAGTTCTTCGGCCGTTGCAGGAACGATGCATCGTTAAAACACTCCTAAACGTAAGTTCCATTGCTACCGGGATGCCGGGCCCAGGAAAGACTCCAGGCCCCATGTGAGGCTGTTGCCTTGAAAATATCTGCTGGACAAGATGTCTTCAGCATCAACACTATTCTTCATCACCACTACTCTTCATCAACACTACTCTTCATCAACACTCCTCTTCATCACCACTACTCTTCATCAACACTACTCTTCATCAACAGAACACTACTCTTCATCAACAGACCACTACTCTTCATCAACACTACTCTTCATCAACAGACCACTACTCTTCATCAACAGACCACTACTCTTCATCAACACTACTCTTCATCAACAGACCACTACTCTTCATCAACACTACTCTTCATCAACACTACTCTTCATCAACACTCCTCTTCATCAACACTACTCTTCATCAACACTCCTCTTCATCAACACTCCTCTTCATCAACACTACTCTTCATCAACAGACCACTACTCTTCATCAACAGACCACTACTCTTCATCAACAGACCACTACTCTTCATCAACAGACCACTACTCTTCATCAACACTACTCTTCATCAACACTCCTCTTCATCAACACTACTCTTCATCAACACTACTCTTCATCAACACTCCTCTTCATCAACACTACTCTTCATCAACACTACTCTTCATCAACAGACCACTACTCTTCATCAACACTACTCTTCATCAACACTACTCTTCATCAACACTCCTCTTCATCAACACTACTCTTCATCAACACTACTCTTCATCAACACTACTCTTCATCAACACTCCTCTTCATCAACACTACTCTTCATCAACACTACTCTTCATCAACGCTCCTCTTCATCAACACTACTCTTCATCAACACTACTCTTCATCAACACTACTCTTCATCAACACTACTCTTCATCAACA
>NC_092156.1:76188115-76238115 GCF_045791955.1 Oncorhynchus clarkii lewisi | reverse complement strand
GGAGGGGTGTTTGGTAGTTGTGTATTTGATAGTGTCGGTACCAGGGAGGGGTGTTTGGTAGTTATATCTTTGATAGTGTCGGTACCAGGGAGGGGTGTTTGGTAGTTGTGTATTTGATAGTGTTGGTACCAGGGAGGGGTGTTTGGTAGTTATATCTTTGATAGTGTTGGTACCAGGGAGGGGTGTTTGGCAGTTGTGTATTTGATAGTGTTGGTACCAGGGAGGGGTGTTTGGTAGTTGTGTATTTGATAGTGTTGGTACCAGGGAGGGGTGTTTGGTAGTTATATCTTTGATAGTGTTGGTACCAGGGAGGGGTGTTTGGTAGTTATATCTTTGATAGTGTTGGTACCAGGGAGGGGTGTTTGGTAGTTATATCTTTGATAGTGTTGGTACCAGGGAGGGGTGTTTGGTAGTTATATCTTTGATAGTGTTGGTACCAGGGAGGGGTGTTTGGTAGTTATATCTTTGATAGTGTTGGTACCAGGGAGGGGTGTTTGGTAGTTGTGTATTTGATAGTGTTGGTACCAGGGAGGGGTGTTTGGTAGTTATATCTTTGATAGTGTTGGTACCAGGGAGGGGTGTTTGGTAGTTGTGTATTTGATAGTGTTGGTACCAGGGAGGGGTGTTTGGTAGTTATATCTTTGATAGTGTTGGTACCAGGGAGGGGTGTTTGGTAGTTATATCTTTGATAGTGTTGGTACCAGGGAGGGCTGTTTGTTAGTTATATCTTTGATAGTGTTGGTACCAGGGAGGGGTGTTTGGTAGTTGTGTATTTGATAGTGTTGGTACCAGGGAGGGGTGTTTGTTAGTTATATCTTTGATAGTGTTGGTACCAGGGAGGGGTGTTTGGTAGTTATATCTTTGATAGTGTTGGTACCAGGGAGGGGTGTTTGGTAGTTATATCTTTGATAGTGTTGGTACCAGGGAGGGGTGTTTGGTAGTTATATCTTTGATAGTGTTGGTACCAGGGAGGGGTGTTTGGTAGTTGTGTATTTGATAGTGTTGGTACCAGGGAGGGGTGTTTGGTAGTTGTGTATTTGATACTGTTGTTATCAAGGAGGGCTGTTTGTTAGTTTATATAAACTGACCTCATAAGAAACATCAAGAGCTTTGTGACCTGCTTTCTGACTCACTAGAATCAGGTCAGGGGAGTGTGTGTGTGTGTGTGTGTGTGTGTGTGTGTGTGTGTGTGTGTGTGTGTGTGTGTGTGTGTGTGTGTGTGTGTGTGTGTGTGTGTGTGTGTGTGTGTGTGTGTGTGTGTGTGTGTGTGTGTGTGTGTGTGAGAGAGAGAGAGAGAGAGAGACACACAGTGATTTGGGGGATTATGGGCATAAGGCCCAGATGAACATGACTGATCCTGAATGAAACAGACCCAATCCCCTCTCATACAAGCTTGGTAACAGCTGAGATAGTTGACACAATCCCCTCCCATACAAACTGGTTATCAGCTGAGATAGTTGACACAATCCCCTCTCATACAAACTGGTTATCAGCTGAGATAGTTGACACAATCCCCTCTCATACAAACTGGTTATCAGCTGAGATAGTTGACACAATCCCCTCCCATACAAACTGGTTATCAGCTGAGATAGTTGACACAATCCCCTCCCATACAAACTGGTTATCAGCTGAGATAGTTGACACAATCCCCTCCCATACAAACTGGTTATCAGCTGAGATAGTTGACACAATCCCCTCCCATACAAACTGGTTATCAGCTGAGATAGTTGACACAATCCCCTCTCATACAAGCTTGGTATCAGCTGAGATAGTTAACACCATCCCCTCCCATACAAACTGGTTATCAGCTGAGATAATTGACACCATCCCCTCCCATACAAACTGGTTATCAGCTGAGATAGTTGACACCACCCCCTCCCATACAAACAGGTTATCAGCTGAGATAGTTGACACAATCCCCTCCTATACAAACTGGTTATCATCAGAATTAGTTGACTCCATCCCCTCTCATACAAGCTTGGTAACAGCTGAGATAGTTGACACAATCCCCTCTCATACAAACTGGTTATCAGCTGAGATAGTTGACACAATCCCCTCCCATACAAACTGGTTATCAGCTGAGATAGTTGACACAATCCCCTCCCATACAAACTGGTTATCAGCTGAGATAGTTGACACAATCCCCTCCCATACAAACTGGTTATCAGCTGAGATAGTTGACACAATCCCCTCCCATACAAACTGGTTATCAGCTGAGATAGTTGACACAATCCCCTCTCATACAAGCTTGGTATCAGCTGAGATAGTTAACACCATCCCCTCCCATACAAACTGGTTATCAGCTGAGATAATTGACACCATCCCCTCCCATACAAACTGGTTATCAGCTGAGATAGTTGACACCACCCCCTCCCATACAAACAGGTTATCAGCTGAGATAGTTGACACAATCCCCTCCTATACAAACTGGTTATCATCAGAATTAGTTGACTCCATCCCCTCTCATACAAGCTTGGTAACAGCTGAGATAGTTGACACAATCCCCTCTCATACAAACTGGTTATCAGCTGAGATAGTTGACACAATCCCCTCCCATACAAACTGGTTATCAGCTGAGATAGTTGACACAATCCCCTCCCATACAAACTGGTTATCAGCTGAGATAGTTGACACAATCCCCTCCCATACAAACTGGTTATCAGCTGAGATAGTTGACACAATCCCCTCCCATACAAACTGGTTATCAGCTGAGATAGTTGACACAATCCCCTCCCATACAAACTGGTTATCAGCTGAGATAGTTGACACAATCCCCTCCCATACAAACTGGTTATCAGCTGAGATAGTTGACACAATCCCCTCCCATACAAACTGGTTATCAGCTGAGATAGTTGACACAATCCCCTCTCATACAAGCTTGGTATCAGCTGAGATAGTTAACACCATCCCCTCCCATACAAACTGGTTATCAGCTGAGATAATTGACACCATCCCCTCCCATACAAACTGGTTATCAGCTGAGATAGTTGACACCACCCCCTCCCATACAAACAGGTTATCAGCTGAGATAGTTGACACAATCCCCTCCTATACAAACTGGTTATCATCAGAATTAGTTGACTCCATCCCCTCTCATACAAGCTTGGTAACAGCTGAGATAGTTGACACAATCCCCTCTCATACAAACTGGTTATCAGCTGAGATAGTTGACACAATCCCCTCCCATACAAACTGGTTATCAGCTGAGATAGTTGACACAATCCCCTCCCATACAAACTGGTTATCAGCTGAGATAGTTGACACAATCCCCTCCCATACAAACTGGTTATCAGCTGAGATAGTTGACACAATCCCCTCCCATACAAACTGGTTATCAGCTGAGATAATTGACACCATCCCCTCCCATACAAACTGGTTATCAGCTGAGATAGTTGACACCACCCCCT
Organism: Oncorhynchus clarkii lewisi; assembly: GCF_045791955.1. Classification (NCBI taxonomy): domain Eukaryota; kingdom Metazoa; phylum Chordata; class Actinopteri; order Salmoniformes; family Salmonidae; genus Oncorhynchus; species Oncorhynchus clarkii. Next base: position 76,234,708 of record NC_092156.1, on the reverse strand, counting down.
CCCATACAAACAGGTTATCAGCTGAGATAGTTGACACAATCCCCTCCTATACAAACTGGTTATCATCAGAATTAGTTGACTCCATCCCCTCCCATACAAGCTTGGTATCAGCTGAGATAGTTGACTCCATCCCCTCCCATACAAACTGGTTATCAGCTGAGATAGTTAAAACTTCTTAGGGCTGAAATCCCGTTAACGGGATCGATATGACAACAGCCAGTGAAAGTGCAGGGCGCCAAATTGAAAACAGAAATCTCATAATTAAAATTCCTCAAACATACATGTATCTTATACCTTTTTAAAAGGTAATCTTGTTTTTAATCCCACCACGGTGTCCGATTTCAAATAGGCTTTAGAGTGAAAGCACCACAAACGATTATGTTAGGTCACCACCAACTCACAGAAAAACACAGCCATTTTTCCAGCCAAAGAGAGGAGTCACAAAAAGCACAAATAGAGATAAAATGAATCACTAACCCATCAGATGACACTCATAGGACTTCATGTTACACAATATATGTATGTTTTGTTTGATAAAGTTCATATTTATATAAAAAAAATCTCAGTATACATTGGCGCGTTATGTTCACTAGTTCCAAAAACATCTGGTGATATTGCAGAGAGCCACATCATTTTACAGAAATACTCATTATAAATGTCGATGAAAATACAATTGTTAGACATGGAATTATAGATATACCTCTCCTTAATGCAACCGCTGTGTCAGATTTCAAAGCAAACCATGCAATGATCTGAGAACGGCGCTAGGATATTTTATTTTAATTATCCGCCATGTTGGAGTCAACAGAAATCAGAAATAACATTATAAATATTCCCTTACCTTTGATGATCTTCATCAGAATGCACTCCCAGGAATCCTAGTTCCACAATAAACGTTTGATTTGTTCGATAATGTCCATTATTTATGTCCAAGTAGCTACTTTTGTTAGGGCGTTTAGTACACAAATCCAAACGCTCGTGCAGGTCCAGCCGAACGTCGGACGAAAACTTCAAAAAGTCATATTACAGGTCGTAGAAACAAAGTATAGAATCAATCTTTAGGATGTTTTTATCATAAATCTTCAATAACGTTCCAACCGGAGAATTCCATTGTCTGTAGAAAAGCCATGGAACGCAGGTCGCTATCATGTGAAATGCGTGTGACCAGGACCTGGCTCTCTGCCAGACCTCTGACTCATTCCTCTCTCATCCGGCTCCACATCACAGTAGAAGCCTCATTCAAGTTTCTAAAGACGGTTGACATCTAGTGGAAGCCTTAGGAAGTGCAACATAACCAATATCCCCCTGTGTATTCAATAGGGGCTGGGTTGAAAATCGACCAACCTCAGATTTCTCACTTCCTGTTTGGATTTCTTCTCAGGTTTTTGCCTGCCATATGAGTTCTGTTTTACTCACAGGCGTCATTCAAACAGTTTTAGAAACGTCAGAGTGTTTCCGATCCAATACTACTAATACTATGCATATATTAGCAACTGGGACTGAGGAGCAGGCTGTTTACTCTGGGCACCTCTGGGCACCTTTCATCCCAAGCTACTCAATACTGCCCCTGCAGCCATAAGAAGTTAACACAATCCCCTCCAATACAAACTGGTTATCAGCTGAGACAGTTGACACACATCCACTAACCAACACATCGACTGTACATGCAGATTGATTGATTGGTTGATTGATTGACACTTTGATAATCCCCAAGGGGCTGCTGATCTGATTTTCTGAAAGAATTAACAGTAAACGTTACACACAGAAGTCTGAAAACCATAAGGACATTACAAATGTATCTCTCCCTCCCCCCACTTCTCTCTCTTTCCCTCTCTCTCCCTCCCCTCTTTCTCCCTCTCTCTCCCCCCTCCAGGTATCCCAGGCAGTGACTACATCAATGCCAACTACATTGATGGCTACCGTCGTCAAAACGCCTACATCGCGACGCAGGGCTCTCTCCCCGAGACCTTCTGTGACTTCTGGAGACTGGTTTGGGAACAGCACACGGCCAACATCGTCATGATGACCAAGCTAGAGGAGAAGTCTCGGGTAAGGACTGAGATCCCTTGTTTAATACAGTGAAGATTGATAGAAATGACATTTTTTTACATGTTAGTGATTTTTTAACAGACACATTTATCCAGAGCAGTTAGTGTCAGATCATTGTAATGATTTGGGGTGAAGGAGGACGGATCAGTTGACGGCCAATGGGGATGGAGAGATAGAACTAGACTATGTCCTGTACAGCGTTGTACCCACTAATGTCAACGTACAGTGTAGATAGAATGTCTTCTGGTGTGGATGGTCAAGGGGGGAACAGGGAACATAACTGCCTAATCATTTTGTAGACTGTAAAAGTGACTACAACAAGTCCAAACAGATACAGTATAATAATAAGACTTTAAACAGAATCATTTCAAACGTTGTTTACATTTTTAAAACCGATATGATGACATATATCTCTTTATTATGCGTTTGAATACTTTTTAGAACAGGTTAACAGACTCCAAAATAAAAATCAGTTGGAGCTGATTTGCTATTTTCCAAGAATAAATAAATAAATATCTATATTGGTTTTTTTTGGGGGGGGGGCTTAGAAAACTTGAGGGGCCCAAATAACATGCAGGGGGCCAGTTGGTGAACCTTGTTGTATATTATGTGTGTAAACAGCAGTATGACTCTCCTTATTAGGACTTCAAATAATTATGTATTTTCTCCCTCTAACGTGTTTCTAACATGGTGCTGTCACCTTTAGTCTTCTGTCTCTCTTCTTACCCCATGTAGAAACTAGGTACAACTTTCTCTTTCCACCATGCTTCTACTGATACTATGCTTATACTGTAGTACTGTCTTGTACTATGTAGTACCATGGCTAATAGAACTAACATGTACTATGTAGTACCATGGCTAGTAGTACTAACATGTACTATGTAGTACTATAACTAGTAGAACTAACATTTACTATGTAGTACCATGACTAGTAGAACTAACATGTACTATGTAGTACCATGACTAGTATAATTAACATGTGCTATGTAGTACCATGGCTAGTAGAACTAACATGTACTATGTAGTATCATTACTAGAACTACCATGTACTATGTAGTACCATGACTAGTAGTACTATCATGTACTATGTAGTTTCATGACTAGTAGTAATACCATGTAATACTTAGTACCATGACTAGTAGTACTAACATGTACTATGTAGTACCATGACTAGTAGTACTAACATGTACTATGTAGTACCATGACTAGTAGTATTACCATGTAATACTTAGTACCATGACTAGTAGTACTAACATGTACTATGTAGTACCATGACTAGTAGTACTAACATGTACTATGTAGTACCATGACTAGTAGTACTACCATGTAGTACCCAGACTATATATCCATGTACATAAATGGCAATGTAGTACCATGACTAGTAGTACTACCATGCACTATGTAGTACCATGACTAGTAGTACTACCATGTACTTTGTAGTTTCTTGACTAGTATAATTATCATGTAGTGCCCAGACTATATATCCATGTAAATATATGGCTATGTAGTACCATGACTAGTAGTACTACCATGTAGTGCCCAGACTATATATCCATGTAAATATATGGCTATGAGTACCATGATAATACTAATAGTTTAGGTAGTTTAGTAGAAACCTCTTCTAGGCTACTACTAATACTATACTTATACTGTGGTATCACCATAGTATTACCATGACTAGTAGTATTGCCATGTAGTACCCAGAGTATGTAAATATATATATATTCATGTAAATATATAGATAAATACATCTATATTTATAAATATATGGTCATATATGGATCAATATATGGTTATACAGTGGGGCAAAAGAGTATTTAGTCAGCCACCAATTGTGCAAGTTCTCCCACTTAAAAAGATGAGAGAGGCCTGTAATTTTCATCATAGCTACACTGTCTGTGAGATCCAGAAATCTTGCTTGTTTGTAGGTAACCAAATACTTATTTTCCACCATAATTTGCAAATAAATTCATTAAAAATCCTACAATGTGATTTGCTGTATTTTTTTTTCTCATTTTGTCTGTCATAGTTGAAGTGTACCTATGATGAAAATTACAGGCCTCTCTCATCTTTTTAAGTGGGAGAACTTGCACAATTTTTTGTAATTTTTTTTTATTTAACCTTTATTTAACTTGGCAAGTCAGTTAAGAACACATTCTTATTTTCAATGACGGCCTAGGAACAGTGGGTTAACTGCCAGTTCAGGGGCAGAACGACAGATTTTTACTTTTTTGCCCCACTGTATACATAGTTAAATATGGATAAATATATGGTTGTATATGGATAAATATATGGTTATATATGGATAAATATATGGTTATATATGGATAAATATGTGGTTATATATGGATAAATATATGGTTATATACCTGTATATAGTTAAATATGGATAAATATATGGTCATATATGGATCAATATATGGTTATATATGGATAAATATATGGTCATATATGGATAAATATATGGTTATATATGGATAAATATATGGATATGTATGACTAAATATATGGCTCTGGTAGTACCATGCTAATACTAACAATAATACTAATATTGTAGTATTACCATGTACTATATAGTACCATTTTAATAGCAGTACTAATACTGTGGTAGTAATGTACTGTAGTGCTGTGTGGTAGCTGCTGCGGTGACTCTTTTTCAACTCTCTCTCTCTCTCTCTCTCTCTCTCTCTCTCTCTCTCTGTGTGTCTGTTTCAGATGCCCTCTTATTTCTTCTCCAAGGCAAGACATCCCTCTCTCCTTCCCTCCCTCCTTTTCCCTCCCCCTATCCCTCTCTCCTTCCCTCCCTCCTTTACCCTCCCCCTATCCCTCTCTCCTTCCCTCCCTCCTTTACCCTCCCCCTATCCCTCTCTCCTTCCCTCCCTCCTTTACCCTCCCCCTATCCCTCTCTCCTTCCCTCCCTCCTTTACCCTATCCCTATCCCTCTCTCCTTCCCTCCCTCCTTTACCCTCCCCCTATCCCTCTCTCCTTCCCTCCCTCCTTTACCCTATCCCTCTCTCCTTCCCTCCCTCCTTTACCCTCCCCCTATCCCTCTCTCCTTCCCTCCCTCCTTTACCCTCCCCCTATCCCTCTCTCCTTCCCTCCCTCCTTTACCCTCCCCCTATCCCTCTCTCCTTCCCTCCCTCCTTTACCCTCCCCCTATCCCTCTCTCCTTCCCTCCCTCCTTTACCCTCCCCCTATCCCTCTCTCCTTCCCTCCCTCCTTTACCCTCCCCCTATCCCTCTCTCCTTCCCTCCCTCCTTTTCCCTCCCCCTATCCCTCTCTCCTTCCCTCCCTCCTTTACCCTCCCCCTATCCCTCTCTCCTTCCCTCCCTCCTTTACCCTCCCCCTATCCCTCTCTCCTTCCCTCCCTCCTTTACCCTATCCCTATCCCTCTCTCCTTCCCTCCCTCCTTTTCCCTCCCCCTATCCCTCTCTCCTTCCCTCCCTCCTTTACCCTCCCCCTATCCCTCTCTCCTTCCCTCCCTCAATTACCCTCCCCCTATCCCTCTCTCCTTCCCTCCCTCCTTTACCCTCCCCCTATCCCTCTCTCCTTCCCTCCCTCCTTTACCCTCCCCCTATCCCTCTCTCCTTCCCTCCCTCCTTTACCCTCCCCCTATCCCTCTCTCCTTCCCTCCCTCCTTTACCCTCCCCCTATCCCTCTCTCCTTCCCTCCCTCCTTTACCCTATCCCTATCCCTCTCTCCTTCCCTCCCTCCTTTACCCTCCCCCTATCCCTCTCTCCTTCCCTCCCTCCTTTACCCTCCCCCTATCCCTCTCTCCTTCCCTCCCTCCTTTACCCTCCCCCTATCCCTCTCTCCTTCCCTCCCTCCTTTACCCTATCCCTCTCTCCTTCCCTCCCTCCTTTACCCTCCCCCTATCCCTCTCTCCTTCCCTCCCTCCTTTACCCTCCCCCTATCCCTCTCTCCTTCCCTCCCTCCTTTACCCTATCCCTCTCTCCTTCCCTCCCTCCTTTACCCTCCCCCTATCCCTCTCTCCTTCCCTCCCTCCTTTTCCCTCCCCCTATCCCTCTCTCCTTCCCTCCCTCCTTTTCCCTCCCCCTATCCCTCTCTCCTTCCCTCCCTCCTTTACCCTATCCCTCTCTCCTTCCCTCCCTCCTTTACCTTCCCCCTATCCCTCTCTCCTTCCCTCCCTCCTTTTCCCTCCCCCTATCCCTCTCTCCTTCCCTCCCTCCTTTACCCTCCCCCTATCCCTCTCTCCTTCCCTTCCTCCTTTACCCTCCCCCTATCCCTCTCTCCTTCCCTCCCTCCTTTTCCCTCCCCCTATCCCTCTCTCCTTCCCTCCCTCCTTTACCCTCCCCCTATCCCTCTCTCCTTCCCTCCCTCCTTTTCCCTCCCCCTATCCCTCTCTCCTTCCCTCCCTCCTTTACCCTCCCCATATCCCTCTCCCTCCCTCCTTTACCCTCCCCCTATCCCTCTCCCTCCCTCCTTTACCCTCCCCCTATCCCTCTCCCTCCCTCCTTTACCCTCCCAATATCCCTCTCCCTCCCTCCTTTACCCTCCCCCTATCCCTCTCCCTCCCTCCTTTACCCTCCCCCTATCCCTCTCCCTTTACTCTCTTACTTCATCTCTGCAACCTCTGCTCACGTGGTTTTCTGATCACACAATATATTATTTTCTGCCTGGTTTTTAAAACACACTGAGAATGACTGAAATGCTCCTCTAAAAAAAACACTTTTGGAGACTCAACAAAATGCACGTTGTCCGTTAGTTCACGTTGTCCGTTAGTTCACGTTGTCCGTTAGTTCACGTTGTCCGTTAGTTCACGTTGTACGTTAGTTCACGTTGCATGTTGTTGTGTGTTGTGTTCTTTGGATCTCGTTCAAGGTTGGGGTCGAGATACAGGAGATGTCCAGGGGGTGTCTTGTCTCTCCCTACAGAAACAGGAGATAGACTAGTGTCCTGTCCAGGGGGTGTCCTGTACATCAAGCTGTCTCACTAGAGAAACAGGAGATAGACTAGTGTCCTGTCCAGGGGGTGTCCTGTACGTCAAGCTGTCTCACTACAGAAACAGGAGATAGACTAGTGTCCTGTACATCAAGCTGTCTCACTATGTGAAGCTGTCTCAGCCCTGTGGAAAGCAGTACAGTATAATGAGGTATTATAATCTCAGCGTTTCAGGGAAAGAGAACAGTTAATTACAGAGTAGCAATGGCCAGAAACACCAGAATCCAGTCTGGACGAGTGGAATGCAGAGCAGGCCTCCCCACTGGCTTTGATGTGAAACTGGATGGATCAGCTCATCCTCATCGTTTGGTTTGGCCTGACTCTGCTATGGGCTCTCCGGGGGATTTCTGTGATTTTGTTCCCTTAGCTCCCTGTGGTTTCTGAGGCTGGAAAAGAACTACAAATCTGTCTGCTTGTTATGTGGAATTTGATGTGGTGCAGGGCTAAAGCATGCTGGGGTTTGGTGTTTGCATATTTGTAGAGGTTAGCACAACATCCTGTGACCACTTATAGCTAGTTCAGTATCTGATAGATAACTTAGAATAACACCTGTCTGTCTCTCACACACTGTACCTACACACACACACACTCTCTCTCTCCGTCTCTCTCTCTCTCATATTCTCTCTCTCTCTCTCTCTCTCTCTCTCTCTCTCTCTCTCTCTCTCTCTCTCTTCTCTCATTATCTCTCCCTCTCTTCTCTCATTATCTCTCTCTCTCTCATTATCTCTCTCTCTCCTATCTCTTCTCTCATTATCTCTGTCTCTCTCTCTCTCACACACATTCTCTCTCTCGCTCTCTCATATTCTCTGTAAAAAACACACACATTCTCATACACATTCGGTCTCTCTTTCATTCTCTGTTTCTCTCTCTCTCTCTTTTGTTCTCAGTCTTTTTACCCCCTCCGCCCCCCTCTGACGTTGTCTCTCTGTCTCTGCAGGTAAAATGTGATCAGTACTGGCCTACCAGAGGAACAGAGACATATGGGCTGATACAGGTTACTCTGCTGGACACTGTAGAGCTGGCTACATACTCTGTTAGGACCTTCGCTCTCTACAAGGTGTGTGTGGGGGGGGGTTGTGTGTGTGTGTGTGGGGGGGGTGTGTGTGTGTGTGTGTGTGTGTGTGTGTGTGTGTGTGTGTGTGTGTGTGTGTGTGTGTGTGTGTGTGTGTGTGAGAGAGAGAGACACAGAGAGACAGACAGACGGACGTGTGTTTTATGTGTATACTTTTTGTGTAACCTCCTCTCCTCTCTCTCCTCTCCTCTCCTCTCCTCTCCTCTCCTCTCCTCTCCTCTCCTCTCCTCTCCTCTCCTCTCCTCTCCCCTCCCCTCCCATCCTCTCCTCTCCTCTCCCTGGTCCTTTCTCTCCTCTCTCTCTCCTCTCTCCCCTCCCCTCTCATCTTCTCCTCACCTCTCCTCTCCTCTCCTCTCCCTGGTCCTTTCTCTCCTCTCCTCTCCTCTCCTCTCCTCTCCTCTCCTCTCCTCTCCTCTCCTCTCCTCTCCTCTCCTCTCCTCTCCTCTCCTCTCCTCTCCTCTCCTCTCCCCCCCCACTCCCCTCCTCTCCTCTCCCCTCCCCTCCTCTCCTCTCCTCTCCCCTCCTCCAGAGTGGCTCCAATGAGAAGCGTGAGATTCGTCAGTTCCAGTTTACAGCCTGGCCGGACCACGGGGTCCCCGAACACCCCACCCCCTTCCTGGCCTTCCTACGACGGGTCAAGGCCTGCAACCCTCCAGACGCAGGACCCATGGTCGTACACTGCAGGTGCCACCTTTCTTCTTCTTCTCTTCTTCTTTACAGCTTCTGTTACTTGAAGTTTCCTGTTTCCTGGGACGAGGAATATTTTTCGGGAATTTTCAAGTCCCTCCGTCGATTCCCATTTTTTTTTTTTGAAGCTGGGCTGAAGCCCGTCTGGGTATGCTTTCTTCCCATTGATCTGTTACAGTCTGTTTGACCTTCGTTCACCTATAGGTCAACACTGGAGGCTTAGTCAGAAACACAGTGCAGAAATATGGATCAGTTGAAGACGATTCTGTTTTGTACAGTGATTCATTGGTATATTGGAAGGTGCCGGAAACAGAAAGTAGAGTGGCTCTGATTTACCTGGAACGCCGAGCAGAAAAACCCCTTTATAATAAATCATTATCATGACTCTGGTATAGTGATGTAGAACAGTAGAGTACATGACTCTGGTATAGTGATGTAGAACAGTAGAGTACATGACTCTGGTATAGTGATGTAGAACAGTAGAGTACATGACTCTGGTATAGTGATGTAGAACAGTAGAGTACATGACTCTGGTATAGTGATGTAGAACAGTAGAGTACATGACTCTGGTATAGTGATGTAGAACAGTAGAGTACATGACTCTGGTGTAGTGATGTAGAACAGTAGAGTACATGACTCTGGTATAGTGATGTAGAACAGTAGAGTACATGACTCTGGTATAGTGGTGTAGAACAGTAGAGTACATGACTCTGATATAGTGATGTAGAACAATAGAGTACATGACTCTGGTATAGTGATGTAGAGTACATGACTCTGGTATAGTGATGTAGAACAGTAGAGTACATGACTCTGGTATAGTGATGTAGAACAGTAGAGTACATGACTCTGGTATAGTGATGTAGAACAGTAGAGTACATGACTCTGGTATAGTGATGTAGAACAGTAGAGTACATGACTCTGGTATAGTGATGTAGAACAGTAGAGTACATGACTCTGGTATAGTGATGTAGAACAGTAGAGTACATGACTCTGGTATAGTGATGTAGAGTACATGACTCTGGTATAGTGATGTAGAACAGTAGAGTACATGACTCTGGTATAGTGATGTAGAGTACATGACTCTGGTATAGTGATGTAGAGTACATGACTCTGGTAAAGTGATGTAGAACAGTAGAGTACATGACTCAGGTATAGTGATGTAGAACAGTAGAGTACATGACTCTGGTATAGTAACGTAGAACAGTAGAGTACATGACTCTGGTATAGTGATGTAGAACAGTAGAGTACATGACTCTGGTATAGTGATGTAGAGTACATGACTTGGGTATAGTGATGTAGAACAGTAGAGTACATGACTTGGGTATAGTGATGTAGAACAGTAGAGTACATGACTCTGGTATAGTGATGTAGAACAGTAGAGTACATGACTCTGGTATAGTGATGTAGAACAGTAGAGTACATGACTCTGGTATAGTGATGTAGAACAGTAGAGTACATGACTCTGGTATAGTGATGTAGAACAGTAGAGTACATGACTCTGGTATAGTGATGTAGAACAGTAGAGTACATGACTCTGGTATAGTGATGTAGAACAGTAGAGTACATGACTCTGGTATAGTGATGTAGAACAGTAGAGTACATGACTCTGGTGTAGTGATGTAGAACAGTAGAGTACATGACTCTGGTATAGTGATGTAGAACAGTAGAGTACATGACTCTGGTATAGTGGTGTAGAACAGTAGAGTACATGACTCTGATATAGTGATGTAGAACAGTAGAGTACATGACTCTGGTATAGTGATGTAGAACAGTAGAGTACATGACTCTGGTGTAGTGATGTAGAACAGTAGAGTACATGACTCTGGTATAGTGATGTAGAACAGTAGAGTACATGACTCTGGTATAGTGGTGTAGAACAGTAGAGTACATGACTCTGATATAGTGATGTAGAACAATAGAGTACATGACTCTGGTATAGTGATGTAGAGTACATGACTCTGGTATAGTGATGTAGAACAGTAGAGTACATGACTCTGGTATAGTGATGTAGAACAGTAGAGTACATGACTCTGGTATAGTGATGTAGAACAGTAGAGTACATGACTCTGGTATAGTGATGTAGAACAGTAGAGTACATGACTCTGGTATAGTGATGTAGAACAGTAGAGTACATGACTCTGGTATAGTGATGTAGAACAGTAGAGTACATGACTCTGGTATAGTGATGTAGAACAGTAGAGTACATGACTCTGGTATAGTGATGTAGAACAGTAGAGTACATGACTCTGGTATAGTGATGTAGAACAGTAGAGTACATGACTCTGGTATAGTGATGTAGAACAGTAGAGTACATGACTCTGGTATAGTGATGTAGAACAGTAGAGTACATGACTCTGGTGTAGTGATGTAGAACAGTAGAGTACATGACTCTGGTATAGTGATGTAGAACAGTAGAGTACATGACTCTGGTATAGTGGTGTAGAACAGTAGAGTACATGACTCTGATATAGTGATGTAGAACAGTAGAGTACATGACTCTGGTATAGTGATGTAGAACAGTAGAGTACATGACTCTGGTGTAGTGATGTAGAACAGTAGAGTACATGACTCTGGTATAGTGATGTAGAACAGTAGAGTACATGACTCTGGTATAGTGGTGTAGAACAGTAGAGTACATGACTCTGATATAGTGATGTAGAACAATAGAGTACATGACTCTGGTATAGTGATGTAGAGTACATGACTCTGGTATAGTGATGTAGAACAGTAGAGTACATGACTCTGGTATAGTGATGTAGAACAGTAGAGTACATGACTCTGGTATAGTGATGTAGAACAGTAGAGTACATGACTCTGGTATAGTGATGTAGAACAGTAGAGTACATGACTCTGGTATAGTGATGTAGAACAGTAGAGTACATGACTCTGGTATAGTGATGTAGAACAGTAGAGTACATGACTCTGGTATAGTGATGTAGAGTACATGACTCTGGTATAGTGATGTAGAACAGTAGAGTACATGACTCTGGTATAGTGATGTAGAGTACATGACTCTGGTATAGTGATGTAGAGTACATGACTCTGGTAAAGTGATGTAGAACAGTAGAGTACATGACTCAGGTATAGTGATGTAGAACAGTAGAGTACATGACTCTGGTATAGTAACGTAGAACAGTAGAGTACATGACTCTGGTATAGTGATGTAGAACAGTAGAGTACATGACTCTGGTATAGTGATGTAGAGTACATGACTTGGGTATAGTGATGTAGAACAGTAGAGTACATGACTCTGGTATAGTGATGTAGAACAGTAGAGTACATGACTCTGGTATAGTAACGTAGAACAGTAGAGTACATGACTCTGGTATAGTGATGTAGAGTACATGACTCTGGTATAGTGATGTAGAGTACATGACTCTGGTAAAGTGATGTAGAACAGTAGAGTACATGACTCTGGTATAGTGATGTAGAACAGTAGAGTACATGACTCTGGTATAGTGATGTAGAGTACATGACTCTGGTATAGTGATGTAGAACAGTAGAGTACATGACTCTGGTATAGTGATGTAGAGTACATGACTCTGGTATAGTAACGTAGAACAGTAGAGTACATGACTCTGGTATAGTGATGTAGAACAGTAGAGTACATGACTCTGGTATAGTGATGTAGAGTACATGACTTGGGTATAGTGATGTAGAACAGTAGAGTACATGACTCTGGTATAGTGATGTAGAACAGTAGAGTACATGACTCTGGTATAGTGATGTAGAACAGTAGAGTACATGACTCTGGTATAGTGATGTAGAACAGTAGAGTACATGACTCTGGTATAGTGATGTAGAGTACATGACTCTGGTATAGTAACGTAGAACAGTAGAGTACATGACTCTGGTATAGTGATGTAGAACAGTAGAGTACATGACTCTGGTATAGTGATGTAGAGTACATGACTTGGGTATAGTGATGTAGAACAGTAGAGTACATGACTCTGGTATAGTGATGTAGAACAGTAGAGTACATGACTCTGGTATAGTGATGTAGAACAGTAGAGTACATGACTCTGTTATAGTGACGTAGAACAGTAGAGTACATGACTCTGGTATAGTGATGTAGAACAGTAGAGTACATGACTCTGGTATAGTGATGTAGAGTACATGACTCTGGTATAGTGATGTAGAGTACATGACTCTGGTAAAGTGATGTAGAACAGTAGAGTACATGACTCTGGTATAGTGATGTAGAACAGTAGAGTACATGACTCTGGTATAGTAACGTAGAACAGTAGAGTACATGACTCTGGTATAGTGATGTAGAACAGTAGAGTACATGACTCTGGTATAGTGATGTAGAGTACATGACTTGGGTATAGTGATGTAGAACAGTAGAGTACATGACTCTGGTATAGTGATGTAGAACAGTAGAGTACATGACTCTGGTATAGTAACGTAGAACAGTAGAGTACATGACTCTGGTATAGTGATGTAGAGTACATGACTCTGGTATAGTGATGTAGAGTACATGACTCTGGTAAAGTGATGTAGAACAGTAGAGTACATGACTCTGGTATAGTGATGTAGAACAGTAGAGTACATGACTCTGGTATAGTGATGTAGAGTACATGACTTGGGTATAGTGATGTAGAACAGTAGAGTACATGACTCTGGTATAGTGATGTAGAACAGTAGAGTACATGACTCTGGTATAGTGATGTAGAGTACATGACTCTGGTATAGTAACGTAGAACAGTAGAGTACATGACTCTGGTATAGTGATGTAGAGTACATGACTTGGGTATAGTGATGTAGAACAGTAGAGTACATGACTCTGGTATAGTGATGTAGAACAGTAGAGTACATGACTCTGGTATAGTGATGTAGAACAGTAGAGTACATGACTCTGGTATAGTGATGTAGAACAGTAGAGTACATGACTCTGTTATAGTGACGTAGAACAGTAGAGTACATGACTCTGGTATAGTGATGTAGAACAGTAGAGTACATGACTCTGGTATAGTGATGTAGAACAGTAGAGTACATGACTCTGGTATAGTGATGTAGAACAGTAGAGTACATGACTCTGGTATAGTGATGTAGAACAGTAGAGTACATGACTCTGGTATAGTGGTGTAGAACAGTAGAGTACATGACTCTGGTATAGTGATGTAGAACAGTAGAGTACATGACTCTGGTATAGTGATGTAGAACAGTAGAGTACATGACTCTGGTATAGTGATGTAGAACAGTAGAGTACATGACTCTGGTATAGTGATGTAGAACAGTAGAGTACATGACTCTGGTATAGTGATGTAGTGTACATGACTCTGGTATAGTGATGTAGAACAGTAGAGTACATGACTCTGGTATAGTGATGTAGAACAGTAGAGTACATGACTCTGGTATAGTGATGTAGAACAGTAGAGTACATGACTCTGGTATAGTGATGTAGAGTACATGACTCTGGTATAGTGATGTAGAGTACATGACTCTGGTATAGTGACGTTGAACAGTAGAGTACATGACTCTGGTATAGTGATGTAGAACAGTAGAGTACATGACTCTGGTATAGTGATGTAGAACAGTAGAGTACATGACTCTGGTATAGTGATGTAGAACAGTAGAGTACATGACTCTGGTATAGTGATGTAGAACAGTAGAGTACATGACTCTGGTATAGTGATGTAGAACAGTAGAGTACATGACTCTGGTATAGTGATGTAGAACAGTAGAGTACATGACTCTGGTATAGTGATGTAGAACAGTAGAGTACATGACTCTGGTGTAGTGATCTAGAACAGTAGAGTACATGACTCTGGTATAGTAATAGACTAGTCTGTTCGTTCAACAGGCCTCTCTGTTAGTCTCTAGACAATGCCTTGTGATTGGTCAACACACAATCCACAGCTAGGCTGTAATTATCACATTCACCGTCCGTTCCCGTCTCTAGACAATGCCTTGTGATTGGTCGACACACAATCCACAGCTAGGCTATAATTATCACATGTTTTTAATTATAATTATAACCATGAATCCTCTGTGTCTAAATTATAGACCTTCTCCTGGTATGGTAATCAGAATGATTTGATTTCTTTCTGAACAGACGGCAGGAATTCTGTAACGTTGACACATGTACTTCACTGCTGGAGAGATGAGAGGTTAGAATCATCTCTATTAGAGACAGAGAGACAGAGAAACAGACAGACAGAGATGAGAGGTTAGGGTCATCTCTATTAGAGACAGAGAGACAGAGAGATAGACAGACAGAGATGAGAGGTTAGGGTCATCTCTATTAGAGACAGAGAGACAGACAGACAGAGATGAGAGGTTAGGGTCATCTCTATTAGAGACAGACAGACAGAGATGAGAGGTTAGGGTCATCTCTATTAGAGACAGAGAGACAGACAGACAGAGATGAGAGGTTAGGGTCATCTCTATTAGAGACAGAGAGACAGACAGACAGACAGACAGACAGACAGACAGACAGACAGACAGTCAGACAGGCAGGCAGTCAGGCAGGCAGGCAGACAGACAGACAGACATTGAGAGGTACCGGATCCTGGTAAATGGGTTCCGAGAGGCTCAAATGAAGCGGTGGTTTTGTAGAACACTGGTTCTGTAGAACACTGGTTCTGTAGAACACTGGTTTTGTAGAACACTGGTTCTGTAGAACACTGGTTTTGTAGAACACTGGTTCTGTAGAACACTGGTTTTGTAGAACACTGGTTCTGTAGAACACTGGTTCTGTAGAACACTGGTTTTGTAGAACACTGGTTCTGTAGAACACCGTCTCTGCACACATCAATCCAGGTTTCAGTGATTTCATTTTCCAAAGACCAAATCTCCTGCCTTTGTTCACCACTGGCCAAGTTCATGACAGCAGTGTAAACAACAACATACAGTAATACCCAGGAAACCCAGAGAAGGACTGAGGTATGGGTCACCTTCAGTTCTGTCAACTCAAATTCCATTCAAACTATGGAAATCATATATATATACTATATATATATATGAATCTCCTGAGCTTAAATGAGATTGACCTTTAACCCAGACAGAAACTCCCAACACTTCTCATTGGCTAAACAAGCTGCATCCCTCCATAACAATATTGGTTTACGACGATCAACGAGATATTTTACAGTTTACTATGTACTCTCTAAGCTACACACACACACACACACACACACACACACACACACACACACACACACACACACTCACACTCACACGCACGCACGCACACACACACACACACATATTTGGGTTCAGGAGTTGACAGTCCCAGTGCGTTGTCTAAACGGTATGCTGTGCTTTACGAACCCTGTCATTAGAATGCTGGCCTGGCTCCCACTGTGGAATGAAATAGACATGGAGAATACTTATCTTCCTCTTACTCAGGAGGGAGGGAGGGGAGGGAGGGAGGGAGGGAGGGAGGGAGGGAGGGAGGGAGGGGGGGCTGGCCTGGCTCCCACTGTGGAATGAAATAGACATGGAGAATACTTATCTTCCTCTTACTCAGGAGGGAGGGAGGGAGGGAGGGGGGGAGGGAGGGTGGAGGGAGGGAGGGGGGGAGGGGGGGCTGGCCTGGCTCCCACTGTGGAATGAAATAGACATGGAGAATACTTATCTTCCTCTTACTCAGGAGGGAGGGAGGGAGGGAGGGAGGGGAGGGAGGGGAGGGAGGGAGGGTGCTGGCCTGGCTCCCACTGTGGAATGAAATAGACATGGAGAATACTTATCTTCCTCTTACTCAGGAGGGGAGGGAGGGAGGGAGGGAGGGGGGGAGGGAGGGAGGGTGCTGGCCTGGCTCCCACTGTGGAATGGAATAGACATGGAGAATACTTATCTTCCTCTTACTCAGGAGGGGAGGGAGGGAGGGAGGGAGGGAGGGAGGGAGGGAGGGAGGGAGGGGGGGAGGGAGGGAGGGGGGAGGGAGGGAGGGTGCTGGCCTGGCTCCCACTGTGGAATGGAATAGACATGGAGAATACTTATCTTCCTCTTACTCAGGAGGGGAGGGAGGGAGGGAGGGAGGGGGGAGGGAGGGAGGGAGGGAGGGGGGAGGGAGGGTGCTGGCCTGGCTCCCACTGTGGAATGGAATAGACATGGAGAATACTTATCTTCCTCTTACTCAGGAGGGGAGGGAGGGGGGAGGGAGGGGGGAGGGGGGAGGGAGGGAGGGAGGGAGGGAGGGAGGGTGCTGGCCTGGCTCCCACTGTGGAATGAAATAGACATGGAGAATACTTATCTTCCTCTTACTCAGGAGGGAGGGAGGGAGGGAGGGAGGGAGGGAGGGAGGGGGGAGGGAGGGAGGGAGGGAGGGGGGAGGGAGGGAGGGAGGGAGGGAGGGAGGGAGGGAGGGAGGGAGGGAGGGAGGGAGGGAGGGAGGGAGGGAGGGAGGGAGGGGGGGAGGGAGGGAGGGGGGGCTGGCCTGGCTCCCACTGTGGAATGAAATAGACATGGAGAATACTTATCTTCCTCTTACTCAGGAGGGGAGGGAGGGAGGGTGGAGGGAGGGGGGAGGGAGGGAGGGAGGGAGGGAGGGAGGGAGGGTGTGTGTGTGTGTGTAACCAGGAAGCTGCCAGTGAGATGGAGTGTGTAACAGGAAGGGGGGGAGGGAGGGAGGGAGGGAGGGAGGGAGGGAGGGAGGGAGGGAGGGAGGGAGGGAGGGAGGGAGGGAGGGAGGGAGGGAGGGAGGGGGGAGGGAGGGGGGAGGGAGGGAGGGAGGGAGGGGGGGAGGGAGGGAGGGAGGGGGGGAGGGAGGGAGGGGGGGCTGGCCTGGCTCCCACTGTGGAATGAAATAGACATGGAGAATACTTATCTTCCTCTTACTCAGGAGGGGAGGGAGGGAGGGTGGAGGGAGGGGGGAGGGAGGGAGGGTGTGAGGGAGGGAGGGAGGGAGGGAGGGTGTGTGTGTGTGTGTAACCAGGAAGCTGCCAGTGAGATGGAGTGTGTAACAGGATTATAGGTGAATTAAAGTAGCTTATTTACAGTAACAATAGTCAGTCTCTCTCTCTCTCTCTCGCTCTCTCTCTGTCTCTCTCTCTCTTTGTGACTCTCTCTCTGTCTCTCAATTCAGTTCAAGGGGCTTTATTGACATGGGAAACATGTGTTAACATTGCCAAAACAAGTGAGGTACATAATATACAAAATTGAAATAAACAATACAAATGAACAGTAAACATTACACATACAGAAGTTTCAAAACAATAAAGACATTACAAATGTTATATAATGTTTATATACAGTGTTGTAACAATGTACAAATGGTTAAAGTACACAAGATAAAATAAATAAGCATAAATATGGGTTGTATTTACAATGGTGTGTGTTCTTCACTAGTTGCCCTTTTCTTGTGGCAACAGGTCACACATCTTGCTGCTGTGATGTCACACTGTGGAATTTCACCCAGTAGATATGGGAGTTTATCAAAATTGGATTTGTTTTTGAATTCTTTGTTGATCTGTGTAATCTGAGGGAAATATGTCTCTCTAATATGGTCATACATTGGACAGGAGGTCAGGAAGTGCAGCTCAGTTTCCACCTCATTTTGTGGGCAGTGAGCACATAGCCTGTCTTCTCTTGAGAGCCATGTCAGCCTACGGCGGCCTTTCTCAATAGCAAGGCTATGCTCACTGAGTCTTTACATAGTCAAAGAGCATAGTCAAAATCTCTCTCTCTCTCTCTCTCTCTCTCTCTCTCTCTCTCTTCTCTCTCTCTCTCTCTCTCTCTCTCTCTTTCTCTCTCTCTTTCTCTCTCTTTTCTCTCTCTCTCTCTTTCTCTCTCTTTCTCTCTTTCTCTCTGTCTCTCTCCCTCTTCCATAAGCCAGGTTTATAGGAGAGGAGGGAAAGTGTGTGTGTTGGACCAGCCAGGCTAGAGTGTCTGTCTGTATCAACACAGCATAACAGTAATGAGTATGTTTACATACACACTAATATTAAACTGATAATGGCAGTAGGTTGATTATACAATAGACCATGTAAACATCTTACATCAGCGTAAACAAGGTCATAACCACAGTAAGTATAGGCCTGGTTTTTAAATGACTAGGACATGTAAACATCTTACATCAGCGTAAACAAGGTCATAACCACAGTAAGTATGGGCCTGGTTTTTAAATGATTAGGACATGTAAACATCTTAAATCAGCGTAAACAAGGTCATAACCACAGTAAGTATGGGCCTTGTTTTTAAATGACTAGGACATGTAAACATCTTACATCAGCGTAAACAAGGTCATAACCACAGTAAGTATAGGCCTGGTTTTTAAATGATTAGGACATGTAAACATCTTAAATCAGCGTAAACAAGGTCATAACCACAGTAAGTATAGGCCTGGTTTTTAAATGATTAGGACATGTAAACATCTTAAATCAGCGTAAACAAGGTCATAACCACAGTAAGTATAGGCCTGGTTTTTAAATGATTAGGACATGTAAACATCCTAAATTCCAGAGGTGTATTTGATCTGAACATGTGCCAGCATCAGCCGAGCGAGTTCAGAACAACTTTAGATATCCATCTTAGAAATAGTTCACACAAATAAAGTTTACGTCCAAACTCAGAATCAAATATCACAAATAAACTGTAGGTGGTCCTCTTGTCCAGGTGGGGGAGGGCAGTGTGGAGAGATATTGAGATTGTGTCATCTGTGGATCTGCTGGGGAGGTATGCAAATTGGAGTGGGTCTAGGGTTTCTAGTGTTTCTGGAGATGACGTGTGCCATAACCAGCCTCTCAAAGCACTTCCTGATTTACAGATGTGAGGGCTACAGGGTGGGAGTCACTGTGGCATGAAGCCTTGGAGTTATTAGGAACAGGAATGATCCTGGTGATCTTTAAACAGGTTGATCTACACATGCTCTGACAGACTGGGACAAGGAGAGGTTGATCTACACATGCTCTGACAGACTGGGACAAGGAGAGGTTGATCTGCACATGCTCTGACAGACTGGGACAAGGAGAGGTTGATCTGCACATGCTCTGACAGACTGGGACAAGGAGAGGTTGATCTACACATGCTCTGACAGACTGGGACAAGGAGAGGTTGATCTGCACATGCTCTGACAGACTGCGACAAGGAGAGGTTGATCTGCACATGCTCTGACAGACTGGGACAAGGAGAGGTTGATCTGCACATGCTCTGACAGACTGGGACAAGGAGAGGTTGATCTGCACATGCTCTGACAGACTGGGACAAGGAGAGGTTGATCTACACATGCTCTGACAGACTGGGACAAGGAGAGGTTGATCTGCACATGCTCTGACAGACTGGGACAAGGAGAGGTTGATCTGCACATGCTCTGACAGACTGGGACAAGGAGAGGTTGATCTGCACATGCTCTGACAGACTGCGACAAGGAGAGGTTGATCTGCACATGCTCTGACAGACTGGGACAAGGAGAGGTTGATCTGCACATGCTCTGACAGACTGGGACAAGGAGAGGTTGATCTGCACATGCTCTGACAGACTGGGACAAGGAGAGGTTGATCTACACATGCTCTGACAGACTGGGACAAGGAGAGGTTGATCTGCACATGCTCTGACAGACTGGGACAAGGAGAGGTTGATCTGCACATGCTCTGACAGACTGGGACAAGGAGAGGTTGATCTGCACATGCTCTGACAGACTGGGACAAGGAGAGGTTGATCTGCACATGCTCTGACAGACTGGGACAAGGAGAGGTTGATCTGCACATGCTCTGACAGACTGGGACAAGGAGAGGTTGATCTGCACATGCTCTGACAGACTGCGACAAGGAGAGGTTGATCTACACATGCTCTGACAGACTGGGACAAGGAGAGGTTGATCTGCACATGCTCTGACAGACTGCGACAAGGAGAGGTTGATCTACACATGCTCTGACAGACTGCGACAAGGAGAGGTTGATCTGCACATGCTCTGACAGACTGGGACAAGGAGAAGTTGATCTGCACATGCTCTGACAGACTGGGACAAGGAGAGGTTGATCTGCACATGCTCTGAGAACGCGCCCTGGAATACAGTCCAGTCTTGCGAGCGTTGACCTTGCTCACGTCCGGATTCAGAGAGAGAGATCACCCAGTCTTCTGGTTCGGTGGGGGAGGGGGGGAGGGGGGGCTGGGGGCGGCATGTCATGCCAAATAGTGTCCCCCTCTACGTCACAATCGGATTCTATGAGTTCTAACTTCTGTTGCTAGGGCTGTTGCTAGGGATGTTGCTAGAACACTAATAGTTTATGGAATCCCATTGTGAGTAGAGCGGGACACTATTTGGCATGACAGGCCCTCACGCACGGTACGGTGTTGTTGTTGTTGTTGTTGTTGACGAAGCATAAAATGAGTTGAATTTGTCTAGAAAATAGGCATGGTTGGGCAGGTCACAGCTGGGTCTTCCTTTGTAATCTGTAATGGACTGGGTCTTCCTTTGTAATCTGTAATGGACTGTAGTCCCTGTCACATCACAGATGGGTCTTCCTTTGTAATCTGTAATGGACTGTAGTCCCTGTCACATCACAGCTGGGTCTTCCTTTGTAATCTGTAATGGACTGTAGTCCCTGTCACATCACGGCTGGGTCTTCCTTTGTAATCTGTAATGGACTGTAGTCCCTGTCACATCACGGCTGGGTCTTCCTTTGTAATCTGTAATGGACTGTAGTCCCTGTCACATGCCGCGGGCGGCGGAGCCTGTGTACCTCAATCCTATAATGTCCTTTTTGCTCTTTTGATGACTCTGAGGAGGTCGTAGAGGGACTCCGTATGCGTGCGTGCGTGTGTGTGTGTGTGTGTGTGTGTGTGTGTGTGTGTGTGTGTGTGTGTGTGTGTGTGTGTGTGTGTGTGTGTGTGTGTGTGTGTGTGTGTGTGTGTGTGTGTGTGCGTGCGTGCGTGCGTGCGTGCGTGCGTGCGTGCGTGCGTGCGTGCGTGCGTGTCTGGACAGAGAGGATCAAATAGATTCTGTTAAAAGCTAGTTAGTTGCAGGTCAACATGTTGCTGTCACCATTAGCTACACTCTGTAGAAGGACGAGTCCTTATAGCTCCATTTACTTCCAGGTTACCCGTCGTGCCTGTTAGTAGTACTGGGTTACCTTCTCTGGAATGGAGCTTGTTTTAATATGTCATCCTACAGATGATACTGTGATACATCGGCAGGGTAGCCTAGTGGTTAGGGTGTAGAGGCGGCAGGGTAGCCTAGTGGTTAGGGTGTAGAGGCGGCAGGGTAGCCTAGTGGTTAGGGTGTAGAGGTGGCAGGGTAGCCTAGTGGTTAGGGTGTAGAGGCGGCAGGGTAGCCTAGTGGTTAGGGTGTAGAGGCGGCAGGGTAGCCTAGTGGTTAGGGTGTAGAGGCGGCAGGGTAGCCTAGTGGTTAGAGTGTAGAGGTGGCAGGGTAGTCTAGTGGTTAGAGTGTAGAGGTGGCAGGGTAGTCTAGTGGTTAAAGTGTAGAGGCGGCAGGGTAGTCTAGTGGTTACAGTGTAGAAGCGGCAGGGTAGCCTAGTGGTTAGAGTGTAGAGGCGGCAGGGTAGCCTAGTGGTTAGGGTGTAGAGGCGGCAGGGTAGCCTAGTGGTTAGGGTGTAGAGGCGGCAGGGTAACCTAGTGGTTAGGGTGTAGAGGCGGCAGGGTAGCCTAGTGGTTAGGGTGTAGAGGCGGCAGGGTAGCCTAGTGGTTAGGGTGTAGAGGCGGCAGGGTAGCCTAGTGGTTAGGGTGTAGAGGCGGCAGGGTAGCCTAGTGGTTAGGGTGTAGAGGCGGCAGGGTAGCCTAGTGGTTAGGGTGTAGAGGCGGCAGGGTAGCCTAGTGGTTAGGGTGTAGAGGCGGCAGGGTAGCCTAGTGGTTAGGGTGTAGAGGCGGCAGGGTAGCCTAGTGGTTAGGGTGTAGAGGCGGCAGGGTAGCCTAGTGGTTAGGGTGTAGAGGCGGCAGGGTAGCCTAGTGGTTAGGGTGTAGAGGCGGCAGGGTAGCCTAGTGGTTAGGGTGTAGAGGCGGCAGGGTAGCCTAGTGGTTAGGGTGTAGAGGCGGCAGGGTAGCCTAGTGGTTAGGGTGTAGAGGCGGCAGGGTAGCCTAGTGGTTAGAGTGTAGAGGTGGCAGGGTAGTCTAGTGGTTAGAGTGTAGAGGTGGCAGGGTAGTCTAGTGGTTAAAGTGTAGAGGCGGCAGGGTAGTCTAGTGGTTACAGTGTAGAAGCGGCAGGGTAGCCTAGTGGTTAGAGTGTAGAGGCGGCAGGGTAATCTAGTGGTTAGAGTGTAGAGGCGGCAGGGTAGCCTAGTGGTTAGAGTGTAGAGACGGCAGGGTAGCCTAGTGGTTAGAGTGTAGAGGTGGCAGGGTAGTCTAGTGGTTAGAGTGTAGAGGTGGCAGGGTAGTCTAGTGGTTAGAGCGTTGGACTAGTAACCGAAAGGTTGCAAGTTTGAATCGCCGAGCTAACAAGGTACAAATCTGTCGTTCTGCCCCTGAACAAGGCAGTTAACCCACTGTTCCTAGTCCGTCATTGAAAATAACAATTTGTTCTTAACTGACTTGCCTAGTTAAATAACTTTAACTTCTAGAATGATTATCCACCATGTTTCTTGTTCCTCCCCCTCTTTTCTCAGTGCTGGAGTGGGCCGGACTGGTTGTTTCATCGTGATTGACGCCATGGTGGAGCGAATCAAACACGAGAAGACAGTTGACATCTACGGTCACGTGACCCTCATGAGGTAAATGGGATGTTGAATCACTTTGTTTGGGCGGGGGGGGGGGGGGGGGTCTATCATCTAACAAGCGTTCATTTTCAGAACGTTGAACCAATTGCCACTGTAGGAGCAGACATTATATTAATTATGTTATTATATATTTTTTAATAATATTTTTCAGACTCTTTTCAGTAAATGCTAACTAAATGCTAACTGAAACCAGGACTCTGTGATTACCAGTGTTACCAGTAAATGTACCCTGACTGAAACATTCAACTTTTAGGTCCCAGCGGAACTACATGGTGCAGACGGAGGATCAGTACACCTTTATCCACGACGCGCTGCTGGAGGCCGTCGCCTGCGGCAACACCGAGGTTCCGGCGCGGAACCTTCACGCCTACATCCAGAGACTGACCCAGATAGAACCGGCGGAGAACGTCACGGGCACGGAACTGGAGTTCAAGGTGCGTTCTAAAGGTTCTAGGGTTCTGTGGTGCTGTTCTAGGGGGTAAATAAATGTTGTGTCTGTGAGATCCAGGGCCTGCGTACCTCCTTGCCCGGGTTCAAATCAAATATTTATATATTGATCATTTATTTTGACCGAGACGTGCGGCGACAGCAAGAGTCATCAATTTCAGATAAAATGTCAGAGCAAAACAGCACCTCTCTGTCTCAGTATGTGTAGACCATGTATCTGATGCTGTCTGGACAGTGAAACAGCACCTCTCTGTCTCAGTATGTGTAGACCATGTATCTGATGCTGTCTGGACAGTGAAACAGCACCTCTCTGTCTCAGTATGTGTAGACCATGTATCTGATGCTGTCTGGACAGTGAAACAGCGCCACCTCTGTCTCAGTATGTGTAGACCATGTATCTGATGCTGTCTGGACAGTGAAACAGCACCTCTCTGTCTCAGTATGTGTAGACCATGTATCTGATGCTGTCTGGACAGTGAAACAGCACCCCCTCTGTCTCAGTATGTGTAGACCATGTATCTGATGCTGTCTGGACAGTGAAACAGCACCTCTCTGTCTCAGTATGTGTAGACCATGTATCTGATGCTGTCTGGACAGTGAAACAGCACCCCCTCTGTCTCTATACATGTAGACCATGTATCTGATGCTGTCTGGACAGTGAAACAGCACCCCCTCTGTCTCAGTATGTGTAGACCATGTATCTGATGCTGTCTGGACAGTGAAACAGCACCCCCTCTGTCTCAGTATGTGTAGACCATGTATCTGATGCTGTCTCAGTATGTGTAGACCATGTATCTGATGCTGTCTGGACAGTGAAACAGCTCCCCCTCTGTCTCAGTATGTGTAGACCATGTATCTGATGCTGTCTGGACAGTGAAACAGCACCCCCTCTGTCTCAGTATGTGTAGACCATGTATCTGATGCTGTCTCAGTATGTGTAGACCATGTATCTGATGCTGTCTGGACAGTGAAACAGCACCTCTCTGTCTCAGTATGTGTAGACCATGTATCTGATGCTGTGTGGACAGTGAAACAGCGCCCCCTCTGTCTCAGTATGTGTAGACCATGTATCTGATGCTGTCTGGACAGTGAAACAGCACCCCTCTGTCTCAGTATGTGTAGACCATGTATCTGATGCTGTGTGGACAGTGAAACAGCGCCCCCTCTGTCTCAGTGTGTGTAGACCATGTATCTGATGCTGTCTGGACAGTGAAACAGCACCTCTCTGTCTCAGTATGTGTAGACAATGTATCTGATGCTGTCTGGACAGTGAAACAGCGCCCCCTCTGTCTCAGTATGTGTAGACCATGAATCTGAGACTGTGTGGACAGTGAAACAGCGCCCCCTCTGTCTCAGTATCTGTAGACCATGTATCTGATGCTGTCTGAACAGTGAAACAGCGCCCCCTCTGTCTCAGTACGTGTAGACCATGTATCTGATGCTGTGTGGTCAGTGAAACAGCGCCCCCTCTGTCTCAGTACGTGTAGACCATGTATCTGATGCTGTCTGAACAGTGAAACAGCGCCCCCTCTGTCTCAGTACGTGTAGACCATGTATCTGATGCTGTCTGGACAGTGAAACAGCACCTCTCTCTCTCAGTATGTGTAGACCATGTATCTGATGCTGTCTGGACAGTGAAACAGCACCCCCTCTGTCTCTATACATGTAGACCATGTATCTGATGCTGTCTGGACAGTGAAACAGCACCCCCTCTGTCTCAGTATGTGTAGACCATGTATCTGATGCTGTCTGGACAGTGAAACAGCACCCCCTCTGTCTCAGTATGTGTAGACCATGTATCTGATGCTGTCTCAGTATGTGTAGACCATGTATCTGATGCTGTCTGGACAGTGAAACAGCTCCCCCTCTGTCTCAGTATGTGTAGACCATGTATCTGATGCTGTCTGGACAGTGAAACAGCACCTCTCTGTCTCAGTATGTGTAGACCATGTATCTGATGCTGTCTGGACAGTGAAACAGCGCCCCCTCTGTCTCAGTATGTGTAGACCATGTATCTGATGCTGTCTGGACAGTGAAACAGCACCCCTCTGTCTCAGTATGTGTAGACCATGTATCTGATGCTGTGTGGACAGTGAAACAGCGCCCCCTCTGTCTCAGTGTGTGTAGACCATGTATCTGATGCTGTCTGGACAGTGAAACAGCACCTCTCTGTCTCAGTATGTGTAGACCATGTATCTGATGCTGTCTGGACAGTGAAACAGCGCCCCCTCTGTCTCAGTATGTGTAGACCATGTATCTGATGCTGTGTGGACAGTGAAACAGCGCCCCCTCTGTCTCAGTGTGTGTAGACCATGTATCTGATGCTGTCTGGACAGTGAAACAGCACCTCTCTGTCTCAGTATGTGTAGACCATGTATCTGATGCTGTCTGGACAGTGAAACAGCGCCCCCTCTGTCTCAGTATGTGTAGACCATGTATCTGAGACTGTGTGGACAGTGAAACAGCGCCCCCTCTGTCTCAGTATCTGTAGACCATGTATCTGATGCAGTCTGAACAGTGAAACAGCGCCCCCTCTGTCTCAGTACGTGTAGACCATGTATCTGATGCTGTGTGGTCAGTGAAACAGCGCCCCCTCTGTCTCAGTACGTGTAGACCATGTATCTGATGCTGTCTGAACAGTGAAACAGGAGAAGGGAAGTGTGGGCCTTCGCACTGGCCAACCGCTATGGAGGGGGAGGGCAGATGACATAGGGTGTTACAATATGTAATGCTATGTCACATTATATCACGAGATATGACATGCGAGGAGAAGGGAAGTGTGGGCCTTCACACTGGTCAAGCACTATGAAGGGGAGGGTGGTGACATAGGGTGTTATAATGTGACATAGCTACACATCATGTAATAATGTGACATAGAATGACACAGCAGAACAGAACAGACTTAATATTTAAGCTTGACAATAGCATTGGCTAGATGCTGTGGCACGCGATATGTCATGACATAGTGTGTTATAACAAGATAAGATATGGCTTAACAATTCATAAGAAAACATCACATGACATAATGAATTATATCATGACATAGTAGAACAGAGTATGACCGCTATACAGTTCAGTTTGCACAGAGTCTAACAAATAGGAGAGAGGGAAGAAGAGAGGGGGAGGAGGAGGAAGAGAGGGGGAGGGTGGAGGAGGAGGAAGAGAGGGGGAGGAGGAGGAAGAGAGGGGGAGGGTGGAGGAGGAGGAAGAGAAGGGGAGGAGGAGGAAGAGAGGGGGAGGAGAAGAGAAGAGAGGGGGAGGAGGAGGAAGGGGGGAAGAAGAGAAGAGAGGGGGAGGAGAAGAGAGGAGAAGAGAAGTGGGAGAGGAAACCACAGGCCCCCTGGCTGTCTCGACACACACATGTGAACCAGAGTTTATCTGGGTTCTAGGGTTCTGTGGTGCTGTTCTAGGGGGTAAATAAATGTTGTGTCTGTGAGATCCAGGGCCTGCGTACCTCCTTGCCCGGGTTCAAATCAAATATTTATATATTGATCATTTATTTTGACCGAGACGTGCGGCGACAGCAAGAGTCATCAATTTCAGATAAAATGTCAGAGCAAAACAGCACCTCTCTGTCTCAGTATGTGTAGACCATGTATCTGATGCTGTCTGGACAGTGAAACAGCACCTCTCTGTCTCAGTATGTGTAGACCATGTATCTGATGCTGTCTGGACAGTGAAACAGCACCTCTCTGTCTCAGTATGTGTAGACCATGTATCTGATGCTGTCTGGACAGTGAAACAGCGCCACCTCTGTCTCAGTATGTGTAGACCATGTATCTGATGCTGTCTGGACAGTGAAACAGCACCTCTCTGTCTCAGTATGTGTAGACCATGTATCTGATGCTGTCTGGACAGTGAAACAGCACCCCCTCTGTCTCAGTATGTGTAGACCATGTATCTGATGCTGTCTGGACAGTGAAACAGCACCTCTCTGTCTCAGTATGTGTAGACCATGTATCTGATGCTGTCTGGACAGTGAAACAGCACCCCCTCTGTCTCTATACATGTAGACCATGTATATGATGCTGTCTGGACAGTGAAACAGCACCCCCTCTGTCTCAGTATGTGTAGACCATGTATCTGATGCTGTCTGGACAGTGAAACAGCACCCCCTCTGTCTCAGTATGTGTAGACCATGTATCTGATGCTGTCTCAGTATGTGTAGACCATGTATCTGATGCTGTCTGGACAGTGAAACAGCTCCCCCTCTGTCTCAGTATGTGTAGACCATGTATCTGATGCTGTCTCAGTATGTGTAGACCATGTATCTGATGCTGTCTGGACAGTGAAACAGCACCTCTCTGTCTCAGTATGTGTAGACCATGTATCTGATGCTGTCTGGACAGTGAAACAGCGCCCCCTCTGTCTCAGTATGTGTAGACCATGTATCTGATGCTGTCTGGACAGTGAAACAGCACCCCTCTGTCTCAGTATGTGTAGACCATGTATCTGATGCTGTGTGGACAGTGAAACAGCGCCCCCTCTGTCTCAGTCTGTGTAGACCATGTATCTGATGCTGTCTGGACAGTGAAACAGCACCTCTCTGTCTCAGTATGTGTAGACCATGTATCTGATGCTGTCTGGACAGTGAAACAGCGCCCCCTCTGTCTCAGTATGTGTAGACCATGTATCTGAGACTGTGTGGACAGTGAAACAGCGCCCCCTCTGTCTCAGTATCTGTAGACCATGTATCTGATGCTGTCTGAACAGTGAAACAGCGCCCCCTCTGTCTCAGTACGTGTAGACCATGTATCTGATGCTGTGTGGTCAGTGAAACAGCGCCCCCTCTGTCTCAGTACGTGTAGACCATGTATCTGATGCTGTCTGAACAGTGAAACAGCGCCCCCTCTGTCTCAGTACGTGTAGACCATGTATCTGATGCTGTCTGGACAGTGAAACAGCACCTCTCTGTCTCAGTATGTGTAGACCATGTATCTGATGCTGTCTGGACAGTGAAACAGCACCCCCTCTGTCTCTATACTTGTAGACCATGTATCTGATGCTGTCTGGACAGTGAAACAGCACCCCCTCTGTCTCAGTATGTGTAGACCATGTATCTGATGCTGTCTGGACAGTGAAACAGCACCCCCTCTGTCTCAGTATGTTTAGACCATGTATCTGATGCTGTCTCAGTATGTGTAGACCATGTATCTGATGCTGTCTGGACAGTGAAACAGCTCCCCCTCTGTCTCAGTATGTGTAGACCATGTATCTGATGCTGTCTGGACAGTGAAACAGCACCCCCTCTGTCTCAGTATGTGTAGACCATGTATCTGATGCTGTCTCAGTATGTGTAGACCATGTATCTGATGCTGTCTGGACAGTGAAACAGCACCTCTCTGTCTCAGTATGTGTAGACCATGTATCTGATGCTGTCTGGACAGTGAAACAGCGCCCCCTCTGTCTCAGTATGTGTAGACCATGTATCTGATGCTGTCTGGACAGTAAAACAGCACCCCTCTGTCTCAGTATGTGTAGACCATGTATCTGATGCTGTGTGGACAGTGAAACAGCGCCCCCTCTGTCTCAGTGTGTGTAGACCATGTATCTGATGCTGTCTGGACAGTGAAACAGCACCTCTCTGTCTCAGTATGTGTAGACCATGTATCTGATGCTGTCTGGACAGTGAAACAGCGCCCCCTCTGTCTCAGTATGTGTAGACCATGTATCTGAGACTGTGTGGACAGTGAAACAGCGCCCCCTCTGTCTCAGTATCTGTAGACCATGTATCTGATGCTGTCTGAACAGTGAAACAGCGCCCCCTCTGTCTCAGTACGTGTAGACCATGTATCTGATGCTGTGTGGTCAGTGAAACAGCGCCCCCTCTGTCTCAGTACGTGTAGACCATGTATCTGATGCTGTCTGAACAGTGAAACAGCGCCCCCTCTGTCTCAGTACGTGTAGACCATGTATCTGATGCTGTCTGGACAGTGAAACAGCGCCCCCTCTGTCTCAGTATGTGTAGACCATGTATCTGATGCTGTCTGGACAGTGAAACAGCACCCCTCTGTCTCAGTATGTGTAGACCATGTATCTGATGCTGTGTGGACAGTGAAACAGCGCCCCCTCTGTCTCAGTGTGTGTAGACCATGTATCTGATGCTGTCTGGACAGTGAAACAGCACCTCTCTGTCTCAGTATGTGTAGACCATGTATCTGATGCTGTCTGGACAGTGAAACAGCGCCCCCTCTGTCTCAGTATGTGTAGACCATGTATCTGAGACTGTGTGGACAGTGAAACAGCGCCCCCTCTGTCTCAGTATCTGTAGACCATGTATCTGATGCAGTCTGAACAGTGAAACAGCGCCCCCTCTGTCTCAGTACGTGTAGACCATGTATCTGATGCTGTGTGGTCAGTGAAACAGCGCCCCCTCTGTCTCAGTACGTGTAGACCATGTATCTGATGCTGTCTGAACAGTGAAACAGCGCCCCCTCTGTCTCAGTACGTGTAGACCATGTATCTGATGCTGTCTGGACTGTGAAACAGCGCCCCCTCTGTCTCAGTACGTGTAGACCATGTATCTGATGCTGTCTGAACAGTGAAACAGCGCCCCCTCTGTCTCAGTACGTGTAGACTATGTATCTGATGCTGTGTGGTCAGTGAAACAGCGCCCCCTCTGTCTCAGTATGTGTAGACCGTGTATCTGATGCTGTGTGGACA
This sequence comes from Oncorhynchus clarkii lewisi, assembly GCF_045791955.1. Taxonomy (NCBI): domain Eukaryota; kingdom Metazoa; phylum Chordata; class Actinopteri; order Salmoniformes; family Salmonidae; genus Oncorhynchus; species Oncorhynchus clarkii. Next base: position 76,204,216 of record NC_092156.1, on the reverse strand, counting down.
GTGAAACAGCGCCCCCTCTGTCTCAGTATGTGTAGACCGTGTATCTGATGCTGTGTGGACAGTGAAACAGCGCCCCCTCTGTCTCAGTATGTGTAGCCCATGTATCTGATGCTGTGTGGACAGTGAAACAGCGCCCCCTCTGTCTCAGTACGTGTAGACCATGTATCTGATGCTGTCTGGACAGTGAAACAGCGCCCCCTCTGTCTCAGTATGTGTAGACCATGTATCTGATGCTGTGTGGACAGTGAAACAGCGCCCCCTCTGTCTCAGTATGTGTAGACCATGTATCTGATGCTGTGTGGTCAAGAAGGGTATAACATGTTAAGGCCGTGACATGTCGTACGTACTCTTTTCTCTGTCCGATGGAAACATCATGACTTGTTGTGTTCATGCCACATTAAAAGGTCCATCCATTTCTCCAATTAAATGTACTTTCCTCTAAAAAACCTGTAAAGAAACGCGTAGGACAATAGGAGGTTCTGTTTCCCCTTGTGGAAATGAATTGCCCGTCCAACTGATTCCCTTCTGACCGCCGGCCCTGGTGAGAGCTCAGTGTTCCATCGACTTCCTGTAGTTCCCTCTCTGTCCCTCTCTAATGAGCTGTTGTTCTTTCTCACCCGAGTCAAGCAATGGCCAGACTGTGTGTGTGTGTGTGTAGTGTGTGTGTGTGTGTGTGTGTGTATGTGTGTGTGTGTGTGTGTGTGTGTGTGTGTGTGTGTGTGTGTGTGTGTGTGTGTGTGTGTGTGTGTGTGTGTGTGTGTGTGTGTGGTTTCGCTGACGCAGGATAAACTCTGGTTCACATGTGTGTGTCGAGACAGCCAGGGGGCCTGTGGTTTCCTCTCCCACTTCTCTTCTCCTCTCTTCTCCTCCCCCTCTCTTCTCTTCTTCCCCCCTTCCTCCTCCTCCCCCTCTCTTCTCTTCTCCTCCCCCTCTCTTCCTCCTCCTCCCCTTCTCTTCCTCCTCCTCCACCCTCCCCCTCTCTTCCTCCTCCTCCCCCTCTCTTCCTTCTCCTCCACCCTCCCCCTCTCTTCCTCCTCCTCCCCCTCTCTTCTTCCCTCTCTCCTCCTATTTGTTAGACTCTGTGCAAACTGAACTGTACAGAGGTCATACTCTGTTCTACTATGTCATGATATAATTCATTATGTCATGTGATGTTTTCTTATGAATTGTTAAGCCATATCTTATCTTGTTATAACACACTATGTCATGACATATCGCGTGCCACAGCATCTAGCCAATGCTATGGTCAAGCTTAAATATTAAGTCTGTTCTGTTCTGCTGTGTCATTCTATGTCACATTATTACATGATGTGTAGCTATGTCACATTATAACACCCTATGTCACCACCCTCCCCTTCATAGTGCTTGACCAGTGTGAAGGCCCACACTTCCCTTCTCCTCGCATGTCATATCTCGTGATATAATGTGACATAGCATTACATATTGTAACACCCTATGTCATCTGCCCTCCCCCTCCATAGCGGTTGGCCAGTGCGAAGGCCCACACTTCCCTTCTCCTCGCATGTCATATCTCGTGACACAATATGTAATGCTATGTCACATTATAACAACCTATGTCATCTGCCCTCCCCCTCCATAGCGGTTGGCCAGTGCGAAGGCCCACACTTCCCTTCTCCTCGCATGTCATATCTCGTGATACAATATGTAATGCTATGTCACATTATAACAACCTATGTCATCTGCCCTCCCCCTCCATAGCGGTTGGCCAGTGCGAAGGCCCACACCTCCCTTCTCCTCGCATGTCATATCTCATGATACAATATGCAATGCTATGTCACATTATAACAACCTATGTCATCTGCCCTCCCCCTCCATAGCGGTTGGCCAGTGCGAAGGCCCACACTTCCCTTCTCCTCGCATGTCATATCTCGGGATACAATATGTAATGCTATGTCACATTATAACAACCTATGTCATCTGCCCTCCCCCTCCATAGCGGTTGGCCAGTGCGAAGGCCCACACTTCCCTTCTCCTCGCATGTCATATCTCGTGATACAATATGTAATGCTATGTCACATTATATCAACCTATGTCATCTGCCCTCCCCCTCCATAGCGGTTGGCCAGTGCGAAGGCCCACACCTCCCTTCTCCTCGCATGTCATATCTCGTGATACAATATGTAATGCTATGTCACATTATAACAACCTATGTCATCTGCCCTCCCCCTCCATAGCGGTTGGCCAGTGCGAAGGCCCACACCTCCCTTCTCCTCGCATGTCATATCTTGTGATACAATATGTAATGCTATGTCACATTATAACAACCTATGTCATCTGCGCTCCCCCTCCATAGCGGTTGGCCAGTGCGAAGGCCCACACCTCCCTTCTCCTCGCATGTCATATCTCGTGATACAATATGTAACGCTATGTCACATTATAACACCCTATGTCATCTGCCCTCCCCCTCCATAGCGGTTTGCCAGTGCGAAGGCCCACACTTCCCTTCTCCTCGCATGTCATATCTTGTGATACAATATGTAATGCTATGTCACATTATAACAACCTATGTCATCTGCCCTCCCCCTCCATAGCGGTTGGCCAGTGCGAAGGCCCACACCTCCCTTCTCCTCGCATGTCATATCTCGTGATACAATATGTAATGCTATGTCACATTATAACAACCTATGTCATCTGCCCTCCCCCTCCATAGCGGTTTGCCAGTGCGAAGGCCCACACTTCCCTTCTCCTCGCATGTCATATCTCGGGATACAATATGTAATGCTATGTCACATTATAACAACCTATGTCATCTGCCCTCCCCCTCCATAGCGGTTGGCCAGTGCGAAGGCCCACACCTCCCTTCTCCTCGCATGTCATATCTCGTGATACAATATGTAATGCTATGTCACATTATAACAACCTATGTCATCTGCCCTCCCCCTCCATAGCGGTTGGCCAGTGCGAAGGCCCACACCTCCCTTCTCCTCGCATGTCATATCTCGTGATACAATATGTAACGCTATGTCACATTATAACACCCTATGTCATCTGCCCTCCCCCTCCATAGCGGTTTGCCAGTGCGAAGGCCCACACTTCCCTTCTCCTCGCATGTCATATCTCGTGATACAACATGTAATGCTATGTCACATTATATCAACCTATGTCATCTGCCCTCCCCCTCCATAGCGGTTGGCCAGTGCGAAGGCCCACACCTCCCTTCTCCTCGCATGTCATATCTCGTGATACAATATGTAATGCTATGTCACATTAAACAACCTATGTCATCTGCCCTCCCCCTCCATAGCGGTTGGCCAGTGCGAAGGCCCACACTTCCCTTCTCCTCGCATGTCATATCTCGTGATACAATATGTAACGCTATGTCACATTATAACACCCTATGTCATCTGCCCTCCCCCTCCATAGCGGTTGGCCAGTGCGAAGGCCCACACCTCCAGGTTTGTGAGTGCCAACCTGCCGTGTAACAAGTTCAAGAACCGTCTGGTGAACATCATGCCCTACGAGACCACCAGGGTCTGTCTGCAGCCAATCAGAGGAGTGGAGGGGTCAGACTACATCAACGGCAGCTTCATAGACGGATACAGGTGAGGAGGGAGGGGGTCAGACTACATCAACGGCAGCTTCATAGACGGATACAGGTGAGGAGGGAGGGGGTCAGACTACATCAACGGCAGCTTCATAGACAGATACAGGTGAGGGGGGGAGGGGGTCAGACTACACCAACAGCAGCTTCATAGACAGATACAGGTGAGGAGGGAGGGGGTCAGACTACATCAACGGCAGCTTCATAGACAGATACAGGTGAGGGGGGAGGGGGTCAGACTACATCAACGGCAGCTTCATAGACAGATACAGGTGAGGAGGGAGGGGGTCAGACTACATCAACGGCAGCTTCATAGACGGATACAGGTGAGGGGAGGGAGGGGGTCAGACTACATCAACGGCAGCTTCATAGACGGATACAGGTGAGGGGAGGGAGGGGGTCAGACTACATCAACGGCATCTTCATAGACGGATACAGGTGAGGGGAGGGAGGGGGTCATACTACATCAACGGCAGCTTCATAGAGGGATACAGGTGTGGGGAGGGAGGGGGTCAGACTACATCAACGGCAGCTTCATAGACAGATACAGGTGAGGAGGGAGGGGGTCAGACTACACCAACGGCAGCTTCATAGACAGATACAGGTGAGGAGGGAGGGGGTCAGACTACACCAACGGCAGCTTCATAGACAGATACAGGTGAGGAGGGAGGGGGTCAGACTACACCAACGGCAGCTTCATAGACAGATACAGGTGTGGAGGGAGGGGGTCAGACTACACCAACGGCAGCTTCATAGACAGGATACAGGTGAGGGGGGGGGGGGGTCTTACGGTAGCAGCCAACTTTAAACAATCAATGATGCACATTTCTTTTGAAAACAGCAGACATTTATTTGAAATTCTCTATTGATTGGATGTGTCCATTGATTGGATGTGTCCATTGATTGGATGTGTCCATTGATTGGATGTGTCCATTGACAAAAACATTTGTGTAGGACATATAAGAGAGGATAGAAATAGTTATTGTAGTACAGTGCTTCTCAAACCTCTCCTCAGGGACCTCATCAGTACCATAGATATATTATTATAGATAAACCTCTCCTCAAGGACTCCATCAGTACCATAGATATATTATTATAGATAAACCTCTCCTCAGGGACTCCATCAGTACCATAGATATATTATTATAGATACACCTCTCCTCAGGGACTCCATCAGTACCATATATATATTATTATAGATAAACCTCTCCTCAGGGACTCCATCAGTACCATATATATATTATTATAGATAAACCTCTCCTCAGGGACCCCATCAGTACCATATATATATTATTATAGATAAACCTCTCCTCAGGGACTCCCAGATGTTTCAGCGTGTTGTTAAAGCCCCTAAACAATCTCACATTATTCACCTAGTCAAGGACTTGATGATTAGTTGAATCAGGTGCTAGTTCTAGAATATATCAAACACATGGAACGGCTGGGGGTTCCTGAGGAGAGGTTTGGAGCGGGTGGGAGTCCTGAGGAGAGGTTTGGAACAGCTGGGAGTCCTGAGGAGAGGGTAGAGAACGACTGGGAGTCCTGAGGAGAGGTTTGGGATGGCTGGGAGTCCTGAGGAGAGGTTTGGAATGGCTGGGAGTCCTGAGGAGAGGTTTGGAATGGCTGGGAGTCCTGAGGAGAGCTTTGGAATGGCTGGGAGTCCTGAGGAGAGGTTTGGAATGGCTGGGAGTCCTGAGGAGAGGTTTGGAATGGCTGGGAGTCCTGAGGAGAGGTTTGGAATGGCTGGGAGTCCTGAGGAGAGGTTTGGAATGGCTGGGAGTCCTGAGGAGAGGTTTGGAATGGCTGGGAGTCCTGAGGAGAGGTTTGGAACAGCTGGGAGTCCTGAGGAGAGGGTAGAGAACGGCTGGGAGTCTTGAGGAGAGGTTTGGAATGGCTGGGAGTCCTGAGGAGAGGTTTGGAATGGCTGGGAGTCCTGAGGAGAGGTTTGGAACAGCTGGGAGTCCTGAGGAGAGGGTAGAGAACGGCTGGGAGTCCTGAGGAGAGGTTTGGAATGACTGGGAGTCCTGAGGAGTGGTTTGGAATGGCTGGGAGTCCTGAGGAGAGGTTTGGAATGGCTGGGAGTCCCGAGGAGAGGTTTGGAACAGCTGGGGGTCCCGAGGAGAGGTTTGGAATGGCTGGGAGTCCTGAAGAGAGGTTTGGAACGGCTGGGAGTCCCGAGGAGAGGTTTGGAATGGCTGGGAGTCCCGAGGAGAGGTTTGGAATGGCTGGGAGTCCTGAGGAGAGGTTTGGAATGGCTGGGAGTCCTGAGGAGAGGTTTGGAATGGCTGGGAGTCCTGAGGAGAGGTTTGGAATGGCTGGGAGTCCTGAGGAGAGGTTTGGAATGGCTGGGAGTCCTGAGGAGAGGGTAGAGAACCACTGTTGTAATAGATGAACAATTATATCAAAAAGTAAGATAAGAAACAAACAAAGCAAAATCAAAACCAGAATTAAAATCATATTAAAATGTGGCCTGGGGTGGAACACAACAGATTTGTCCTGGGGTGGAACACAACAGCACCGCCTGGAGTGGAACACAACAGCACCGCCTGGAGTGGAACACAACAGCACCGCCTGGAGTGGAACACAACAGCACTGCCTGGAGTGGAACACAACAGCACCGCCTGGGGTGGAACACAACAGCACCGCCTGGAGTGGAAAACAACAGCACCGCCTGGAGTGGAACACAACAGCACCGCCTGGAGTGGAACACAACAGCACCGCCTGGGGTGGAACACAACAGCACCGCCTGGAGTGGAACACAACAGCACTGCCTGGAGTGGAACACAACAGCACTGCCTGGAGTGGAACACAACAGCACCGCCTGGGGTGGAACACAACAGATATATCCTGGGGTGGAACACAACAGATATGTCCTGGAGTGGAACACAACAGCACCGCCTGGAGTGGAACACAACAGATATATCCTGGAGTGGAACACAACAGCACAGCCTGGAGTGGAACACAACAGATATATCCTGGAGTGGAACACAACAGCACCACCTGGAGTGGAACACAACAGCACGGCCTGGAGTGGAACACAACAGCACCGCCTGGGGTGGAACACAATAAATATATCCTGGAGTGGAACACAACAGCACCGCCTGGGGTGGAACACAACAGCACCGCCTGGGGTGGAACACAACAGCACCGCCTGGAGTGGAACACAACAGCACTGCCTGGAGTGGAACACAACAGCACCGCCTGGAGTGGAACACAACAGCACCGCCTGGGGTGGAACACAACAGCACCGCCTGGAGTGGAACACAACAGCACCGCCTGGAGTGGAACACAACAGCACTGCCTGGAGTGGAACACAACAGCACCGCCTGGGGTGGAACACAACAGATATATCCTGGGGTGGAACACAACAGATATGTCCTGGAGTGGAACACAACAGCACCGCCTGGAGTGGAACAAAACAGATATATCCTGGAGTGGAACACAACAGCACCGCCTGGAGTGGAACACAACAGATATATCCTGGAGTGGAACACAACAGCACCACCTGGAGTGGAACACAACAGCACGGCCTGGAGTGGAACACAACAGCACCGCCTGGGGTGGAACACAATAAATATATCCTGGAGTGGAACACAACAGCACCGCCTGGAGTGGAACACAATAAATATATCCTGGAGTGGAACACAACAGCACCGCCTGGGGTGGAACACAACAGCACCGCCTGGAGTGGAACACAACAGCACTGCCTGGAGTGGAACACAACAGCACTGCCTGGAGTGGAACACAACAGCACCGCCTGGGGTGGAAGACAACAGATATATCCTGGGGTGGAACACAACAGATATATCCTGGGGTGGAACACAACAGATATGTCCTGGAGTGGAACACAACAGATATGTCCTGGGGTGGAACACAACAGCACCGCCTGGAGTGGAACACAACAGCACCACCTGGAGTGGAACACAACAGCACCGCCTGGAGTTTGCTAAACGGCATTGGAACTTGGATTGGAACCGGTGCTATTTATTTATTTTATTTTATTGAACCTTTATTTAACTAGGCAAGTCAGTTAAAATCAAATATTTATAATGACGGCCTACCAAAAGGCAGAAGGCGTCCTGCGGGGATGGGGCTGGGATTAAAAAATACAAATATAGGACAAAACATCACGACAAGAGACACACAACATCTACAGTAGGCTGCTGTCACCCAGACATATACAGTAGACTGTCACCCACAACATCTACAGTAGGCTGCTGTCACCCAGACATCTACAGTAGGCTGCTGTCACCCAGACATCTACAGTAGACTACTGTCACCCAGACATATACAGTAGACTGTCACCCAGATATCTACAGTAGGCTGCTGTCACCCAGACATCTACAGTAGGCTGCTGTCACCCAGACATCTACAGTAGACTACTGTCACCCAGACATATACAGTAGACTGTCACCCAGACATCTACAGTAGGCTGCTGTCACCCAGACATCTACAGTAGGCTGCTGTCACCCAGACATCTACAGTAGACTACTGTCACCCAGACATATACAGTAGACTGTCACCCAGACATCTACAGTAGGCTGCTGTCACCCAGACATCTACAGTAGGCTGCTGTCACCCAGATATCTACAGTAGACTACTGTCACCCAGACATCTACAGTAGGCTGCTGTCACCCAGACATCTACAGTAGGCTGCTGTCACCCAGACATCTACAATAGGCTGCTGTCACCCAGACATATACAGTAGACTGTCACCCACAACATCTACAGTAGGCTGCTGTCACCCAGACATCTACAGTAGGCTGCTGTCACCCATACATCTACTGTAGGCTGCTGTCACCCACAACATCTAGAGTAGGCTGCTGTCACCCACAACATCTACAGTCGACTACTGTCACCCACAACATCTACAGTTGGCTACTGTCACCCACAACATCTACAGTAGACTGATGTCACCCAGACATCTACAGTAGACTGCTGTCACCCACAACATCTACAGTAGACTACTGTCACCCACAACATCTACAGTAGGCTGCTGTCATCAACAAAATCTACAGTAGACTGCTGTCACCCAGACATCTACAGTATACTGCTGTCACCCACAACATATACAGTAGACTGCTGTCACCCAGACATATACAGTAGACTGTCACCCACAACATCTACAGTAGGCTGCTGTCACCCAGACATCTACAGTAGGCTGCTGTCACCCATACATCTACTGTAGGCTGCTGTCACCCACAACATCTACAGTAGGCTGCTGTCACCCAGACATCTACAGTAGGCTGCTGTCACCCATACATCTACTGTAGGCTGCTGTCACCCACAACATCTACAGTAGGCTGCTGTCACCCACAACATCTACAGTAGACTACTGTCACCCACAACATCTACAGTTGGCTACTGTCACCCACAACATCTACAGTAGACTGATGTCACCCAGACATCTACAGTAGACTGCTGTCACCCACAACATCTACAGTAGACTACTGTCACCCACAACATCTACAGTAGGCTGCTGTCATCAACAAAATCTACAGTAGACTGCTGTCACCCAGACATCTACATTATACTGCTGTCACCCACAACATCTACAGTAGACTGCTGTCACCCAGACATCTACAGTAGACTACTGTCACCCAGACATTTACAGTAGGCTGCTGTCACCCACAACATCTACCGTAGACTGCTGTCACCCACAACATCTACAGTAGACTACTGTCACCCAGACATCTACAGTAGGCTGCTGTCACCCACAACATCTACCGTAGACTGCTGTCACCCACAACATCTACAGTAGACTACTGTCACCCACAACATCTACAGTAGACTACTGTCACCCACAACATCTACAGTAGGTTGCTGTCACCCACAACATCTACTGTAGACTGTCACCCACAACATCTACAGTAGACTGCTGTCACCCACAACATCTACAGTAGACTGCTGTCACCCATAACATCTACAGTAGACTGCTGTCACCCACAACATCTACAGTAGACTGCTGTCACCCACAACATCTACAGTAGACTGCTGTCACCCATACATCCACAGTAGGCTGCTGTCACCCATACATCTACAGTAGGCTACTGTCACCCAGACATCTACAGTAGACTGCTGTCACCCACAACATCGACAGTAGACTGCTATCACCCAGATATCTACAGTAGGCTGCTGTCACCCACAACATCTCCAGTAGACTGCTGTCACCCACAACATCTACAGTAGACGGCTGTCACCCAGACATCTACAGTAGGCTGCTGTCACCCAGACATCTACAGTAGGCTGCTGTCACCCAGACATCTACAGTAGGCTGTCACCCAGACATCTACAGTAGGCTGTCACCCAGACATCTACAGTAGGCTGTCACCCAGACATCTACAGTAGGCTGTCACCCACAACATCTACAGTAGGCTGCTGTCACCCACCATATCAACAGTAGACTACTGTCACCCAGACATCTACAGTTGGCTACTGTCACCCACAACATCTACAGTAGGCTGTCACCCAGACATCTACAGTGGGCTGCTGTCACCCACAACATCTACAGTAGGCTGCTGTCACCCACAATATCAACAGTAGACTACTGTCACCCAGACATCTACAGTAGACTACTGTCACCCACAACATCTACAGTAGAGTACTCTCACCCACATCAACAGTAGGCTGCTATCACCCACAACGTCTACAGTAGACTACTGTCACCCAGACATATACAGTAGACTGTCACCCACAACATCTACAGTAGAGTACTCTCACCCACATTAACAGTAGGCTGCTATCACCCACAACATCTACAGTGGACTACTGTCACCCAGACATCTACAGTCTGTGGTGTCTGTCTCAGTCTCCCCAGTTTACCTGATTACCTGCCAGCTTACCTGATTGTCACAGAGACATCTTTCCACAGTTAGTCCTCCTCCTATCACAGGCAGAAACAACAACAGGAACATTCCTATCAGTACAGTGTCATTATAGAGCACCTGGTGGGACCAGTGACCCTTCCCTTTGATAGTCTTCTGGTGGAACCAAGCCAGTCACCTAGTTCTGCTGCCATTGTGGAGGACAGCACAAAGCTTCCAGGTACTCCCATCACTAATGCTCCTACAGCGTTACTGAACCCTATGGACAGGGAGGGAGGGAAGGGGTGGGGGGAGGGGAGGGGTGGGGGGAGGGCGAGAGAGAGAGAATGAGATGGTGGCGAGGGTGAGAGAGAGAGAAGGAGATAGTGGAGAGGGAGAAGGAGATAGTGGAGAGGGAGAGAGAGAGAAGGAGATGGGGAGAGAGAGAAGGAGATAGTGGAGAGGGCGAGAGAGAGAAGGAGATAGTGGAGAGGGGAGAGAGAGAATGAGATAGTGGAGAGGGGGAGAGAGAGAAGGAGATAGTGGAGAGGGGAGAGAGAGAAAGAGATAGTGGAGAGGGGAGAGAGAGAAAGAGATAGTGGAGAGGGGAGAGAGAGAGAGAGAGAAGGAGATAGTGGAGAGGGGGAGAGAGAGAGAAGGAGATAGTGGAGATGGGGAGAATGTAGATCCATCTAAATGAGTGTAACATCCAGCTAGCAGAGCAAGTGAAATGGAGGCTGCTTTCAGCAGTTCGTTGTGGCGCTGTCTGACAGTGTGTTTACACTAGGAAGCGGCATTGAAACGGTGAAACATCGGAAGCCATTCATTTTCAACGGAAGGACAGAGAGAGAGAGAGAGAGACAGAGAGAGAGAGACAGAGACAGAGAGAGACAGATAGAGAGATAGACAGAGAGAGAGAGAGAGACAGAGAGACAGAGAGACAGAGAGAGAGAGAGAGACAGAGAGAGACAGAGAGAGACAGAGAGAGAGAGAGAGATAGAGAGAGAGAGAGACAGAAAGAGAGAGACAGAGAGACAGGGAGAGAGAGACAGAGAGAGAGAGACAGAGAGAGAGAGACAGAGAGAGAGAGAGACAGAGAGACAGAGACAGAGAGAGAGAGACAGAGAGAGAGAGACAGGGAGACAGAGAGAGAGATAAAGAGAGACAGACAGAGAGAGAGACAGAGAGAGAGAGAGAGAGAGAGAGACAGAGAGAGAGAGAGAGAGACAGAAAGAGAGAGACAGAGAGAGAGAGACAGAGAGAGAGAGACAGAGAGAGTCAGAGAGAGAGAGAGTCACTTTCAACGGAAGGACAGAGAGAGAAGCGGAGGGGGGGGGGGGGGACCGTTAAGAGATGTGCGCATGGGAAAGGGGGCTGAACAGGGGGCGGGGCTAAAACTGGGAAAAACTGAACTTTATTAAAATCCTCCGTGACCAATCGTAGCTCACCATAGCTTCCATCCCCTACTGGATTGGCTGACAGCGGCTGTTGATACGTAGCACTACCTAGCATGCTTGCTGGCTTGTTAGCACCCACATGAGGGCTAAGGCTAGCGTGGCTAGGCCCGTGTTGCTTGTATAGTGTAAACGCCCGCTGAGCTTTAGCCCAGGCACAGACCAGTTTACACAAGACAATAATGATGCCCTCAAATATTCATTAACGTGGGGGGGGGGGGTCAACAACCCACCAGCAGTTAGCGTTTACTATGTATCAAACTTGATCACAGTGATGTGCCCTAAATGGCACCCTATTCCCTATGTAGTGCACTACTTTTGAACAGAGTTGGCACCCTATTCCATATTTAGTGCACTACTTTTGAACAGAGTTGGCACCCTATTCCCTATGTAGTGCACTACTTTAGACCAGGGCCCTATGGCACCCTATTCCCTATGTAGTGCACTACTTTAGACCAGAGCCCTATGGAGAAATAGGGAGCCACTTGGATCAGAGCCATAGAAATTAGGTCTAACAGGTTCCAGAGCCTCAGTGTTGTCACGGTGACATTTAACCATGACTTTGACACGGTGAACTGAACTGAAATGAATCAACACTGTTTTCTCCACGGTGGTGTGTACCCTAATCCACCGTAACAGATAGACTGAAGGCTAGAATACACGGAATTAGTAGCCGCGTAAAAGACAGGTGTTTCCCACAGAAATCAGAGACCGGACAGATTTCCGATTCCGATTTCCGATGCCAAACTCTGTCGGTTATTTGCTGCAACACTGCTAATAACTGAGAGAGAGAGAGAGAGACAGAGAGAGAGAGACATATATATATATATATATAGAGAGAGAGAGAGAGAGAGACATATATATATATAGAGAGAGAGAGAGATATGCTTCTCACAGAGTCAGACCAGACTGGTTTTATTGTAATGTCAAGTCTGGCAGATCTTGTCATTGACTCTGTCGTTTATTTGCTGCAACACTGCTAATAACTGCGTCCGGTTAACGGTTGGCACCACAATCTCTCTCTGAGGTTATTCACGACATGAAGGAGCGTGGCTTTAAAACAGGAAGAAACATGGTATATAACAAACGATGATGTTATGTTTTATTGTGGTTCTGGTCTTACCCTGCTTGTCCATTGTTCATACGGAGAGTCACTGCATCAACCTGCCTCTGTTGCTTGTCTTCCTGTTTTCTGAGACGACCTTCTGTCTGACGGTGTCTGAGGGACAGGTGACTACGTCATCGCACCGTGGCAAGAGACGGGCCAAAGAGCATTCCAGGCCCCGCTACGTTTACAGACATTTCATTGCATGAAACTCCATGTCACGTCATTGACTGTGCAGTCTGGCGTCAGATTGCTGGGGCAGATGATGTGGTTAGCTGATATGTTTACTCACCTGTCCAGGTGTTGTGAGAGCTGGGCAGGGGTCTGTAATGTAGTCGTCCTGGAACGCACCCTATCCAGGTGCTGTGAGAGCTGGGCAGGGGTCTGTAATGTAGTCATTCTGGAACGCACCCTATCCAGGTGTTGTGAGATCTGGGCAGGGGTCTGTAATGTAGTCATTCTGGAACGCACCCTATCCAGGTGTTGTGAGATCTGTGCAGGGGTTTGTAATGTAGTCGTCCTGGAACGCACCCTAACCAGGTGTTGTGAGAGCTGGGCAGGGGTCTGTAATGTAGTCGTCCTGGAACGCACCCTATCCAGGTGCTGTGAGAGCTGGGCAGGGGTCTGTAATGTAGTCATCCTGGAACGCACCCTATCCAGGTGTTGTGAGATCTGGGCAGGGGTCTGTAATGTAGACATCCTGGAACGCACCCTATCCAGGTGTTGTGAGATCTGGGCAGGGGTCTGTAATGTAGTCGTCCTGGAACGCACCCTATCCAGGTGTTGTGAGATCTGGGCAGGGGTCTGTAATGTCGTCGACCTGGAACGCATCCTATCCAGGTGTTGTGAGAGCTGGGCAGGGGTCTGTAATGTAGTCGTCCTGGAACGCACCCTATCCAGGTGCTGTGAGAGCTGGGCAGGGGTCTGTAATGTAGTCGTCCTGGAACGCACCCTATCCAGGTGTTGTGAGAGCTGGGCAGGGGTCTGTAATGTCGTCGACCTGGAACGCACCCTATCCAGGTGCTGTGAGAGCTGGGCAGGGGTCTGTAATGTCGTCGACCTGGAACGCACCCTATCCAGGTGCTGTGAGAGCTGGGCAGGGGTCTGTAATGTCGTCGACCTGGAACGCACCCTATCCAGGTGTTGTGAGAGCTGGGCAGGGGTCTGTAATGTAGTCATCCTGGAACGCACCCTATCCAGGTGCTGTGAGAGCTGGGCAGGTGTCTGTAATGCCGTCATCCTCTACAAGGGTGGGCAGTTCCAGTCCTTGTGGGCCTGATTGGTGTCACAGTTTTGCCCCAGCTAACACACCTGACTCCAAAAATCACCTAATCATGATCTTCAGTTTCGATGCAATTTGATTAAACAGCTGTGTTTGCTAGGGATGGGGACAAGTGTGACACCTCGAGGACTGGAGTTGCCTACCCATAACATTATTCAAAATAAATTCAAAACAAACATTTATTTAATTGTTTTTTTTAGTTTATAAACATCTTTTCTGGAGATATATATAAAAACAAGGGTAGATACAGTTTTTGAAAAAGACGTACAATTATATCAATTTTTTTAACAACAAGGGGAGAAAATATCATACATAGAGATGGACCCAACAAGCAAAATAATACCCAGCATGCAATATTTCAATAATATTCAAACAAAACTCATTCCATTCCATTGACAATTTTAATATTTTATATTTAACCGTTGTTTAACCAGGCGAGTCGGTTAAGAACAAGTTCTTATTTACAATGATGACCTGGAGTCCTGTATATACAGGTGATAAATGCAATGATGACAAAGGCATGAAAAATATATCCCTTTCACACACAGACCAAAATCCCACTAATTGACCAGGCCTGCATGTTTTCTACCAGGTTATTGGTATATCTGAAATGGATAGGGTGTGAAAACAACACATGGAGAAATAAAAACCACTACCAGGTTATTGGTATATCTGAAATGGATAGGGTGCGAAAACAACACATGGAGAAATAAAAACCACTACCAGGTTATTGGTATATCTGAAATGGATAGGGTGTGAAAACAACACATGGAGAAATAAAAACCACTACCAGGTTATTGGTATATCTGAAATGGATAGGGTGCGAAAACAACACATGGAGAAATAAAAACCACTAGTCACGGTTCCTGCGTTTTCACAGACCCTGGAACCAAAATGCAGGTTTGAGTCTGTGTGAATGGTTCTCTGCTTTTGTTTTTTTTAACATGTAAAATCATTAACACTTCCATTGTTTAAAACCTCCCTAATTTGAACTGATATGAATTTGAACTGATATGTATAAAAGGGGTTCACCACCCAAAATTAAAGTTAAAGAACAAATTATTATTTACAATGACGGCCTACCCCCCACCCCGGGTCAAACCTGGACGATGCAATTGTGCGCCGCCCTGTGGGTACTCCCAATCACGGCCCGGTTGTGATACAGCCTGGAATCGAACCAGGGTCTGTAGTGACGTCTCTAGCAATTGAGATGTAGTGACTTAGACCGCTGTGCCACTCGGGAGTGGTCACTAAGGGCTTCGATGAAAGGGGCTCATATAAACATGGCCTTTTTACAGGTAGCACATCTACTGTCTAAAATGGGTAATAAACATTTAGAGACTATATCTCCTCTGCTGACATTGTATCTGAGATTCTTTCCCCTTGATTAGCCGGTCTGGTGGGATCCACAACCACTAAGGACAGCAGCGAGATCAGAAAGATCCATATTAAAATCCACAGCGTGAAATAACTCAGAGTCCATCTCCCGAACCACGTGGCGCACATGGCCCCCAGTGTGGCCCCCAGTCTCCCTGCCTTCCCGTAGCTGCTACTGCTGCGCCTTAGAGCCGCAGACAGAGCCACCCCCGCAGCCGCCGCAGGACCAAACAGAGCCCCCATCGTGCCCCAATGCCCCAGGATAGACTGGGACTTCAAGGCTGCTAATATCCCTGTTCCTATGCCTGCTGCCGCCCTCAGTTTGACTGCTCCTTTACCGAACTGAACCGACACCCCAGCAGCCAACGCAGCCATGAAAGGAGACACGACGATGAAGATGACTTTCACAGCCATTTCTACCGTGTATTGGTACACGGTGAGGACGTCAGTCAGTTCTCCAACGGCTGTTTCCAAGAGGAACCCCACACCTCCGCAGATAGCAGAGGTCCCCATCAGAA
>NC_092156.1:76025615-76183115 GCF_045791955.1 Oncorhynchus clarkii lewisi | reverse complement strand
GTCAGCCATTTTAGATGTAGTTTTAGTTTGTGTGTCAGCCTTTTTAGATGTAGTTTTAGTTTGTGTGTCAGCTATTTTAGATGTAGTTTTAGTTTGTGTGTCAGCCATTTTAGATGTAGTTTTAGTTTGTGTGTCAGCCATTTTAGATGTAGTTTTAGTTTGTGTGTCAGCCATTTTAGATGTAGTTTTAGTTTGTGTGTCAGCCATTTTAGATGTAGTTTTAGTTTGTGTGTCAGCTATTTTAGATGTAGTTTTAGTTTGTGTGTCAGCCATTTTAGATGTAGTTTTAGTTTGTGTGTCAGCCATTTTAGATGTAGTTTTAGTTTGTGTGTCAGCCATTTTAGATGTAGTTTTAGTTTGTGTGTCAGCCATTTTAGATGTAGTTTTAGTTTGTGTGTCAGCCATTTTAGATGTAGTTTTAGTTTGTGTGTCAGCCATTTTAGATGTAGTTTTAGTTTGTGTGTCAGCTATTTTAGATGTAGTTTTAGTTTGTGTGTCAGCCATTTTAGATGTAGTTTTAGTTTGTGTGTCAGCCATTTTAGATGTAGTTTTAGTTTGTGTGTCAGCCATTTTAGATGTAGTTTTAGTTTGTGTGTCAGCCATTTTAGATGAAGTTTTAGCCTTAAAATACCTTTTAGTTTCAGTTGCATTTTAGTCATCTCATCCTTGGTTAGTTTTAGTTTTTATCAGTCCTCTTAAACTCTGGACAACTTTAGTCTAGTTTTAGTTATTATCAGTCCTCAAGAGCGGCAACACAGATGAATGAATAACAGCACATAAAGCTTCGGATGTGATCGAAGCAAAACATGGCCAACATGAAATGAAGAGAGAGAGAGTAAACATGGTTTTGAGTTGAGGTTAGTTACAATGTAAGTAAGAGAGTAAACATTGTTTTGAGTTGAGGTTAGTTACAATGTAAGTAAGAGAGTAAACATGGTTTTGAGTTTAGGTTAGTTACAATGTAAGTAAGAGAGTAAACATGGTTTTGAGTTGAGGTTAGTTACAATGTAAGTAAGAGAGTAAACATGGTTTTGAGTTGAGGTTTGTTACAATGTAAGTAAGAGAGTAAACATTGTTTTGAGTTGAGGTTAGTTACAATGTAAGTAAGAGAGTAAACATTGTTTTGAGTTGAGGTTAGTTACAATGTAAGTAAGAGAGTAAACATGGTTTTGAGTTGAGGTTAGTTACAATGTAAGTAAGAGAGTAAACATGGTTTTGAGTTGAGGTTAGTTACAATGTAAGTAAGAGAGTAAACATGGTTTTGAGTTGAGGTTAGTTACAATGTAGGTAAGAGAGTAAACAAGGTTTCTAGTTGAGGTTACTTACAATGTAAGTAAGAGAGTAAACATGGTTTTGAGTTGAGGTTAGTTACAATGTAAGTAAGAGAGTAAACAAGGTTTCTAGTTGAGGTTAGTTACAAGTCCAGTGTCTTGGCTTCACATCCGTTCAAAAGACTGAAGAGTGACTGATGAGACCGCCTGGGAGCTGTGTGGGAGAGCCAGTCAGATCAGCTCAGTCAGATCACACAACTTTAATTCTGCCAATGAGAGGCCTACATTAAATATTCTGCATTAGGATTGGACAAAACGGATGAAAAGTAGATTCATGTCAAATTAAAATGTCCATTAGTCTAACGTGGAATTCTCGTCTCGTCACATTTTCATCGACTGAAATTAGAAGTAATGTGTTACAGTTATAGTTTTTTTCTCCAGGGCATCTGGTCTCGTCATCATCATAGTTTCAGTCAGGAAAAATAGGTTGTTGGCGAGTATTTTTCCTTGTAGTTATTGATGACAATATTAACACTGACACACACACACACACACACACACACAGCTTTGTTTTGGTGACATTTCAGGACTTTTTGTAGTGTAAAAATGTTTGACCGTTAAAAATCTTATTTTCTCTAAACCTAATCCTAGCATTAAACCTAACCTTAACCCCCAAAACCCTAACCCTAATCCTAAAACCCCTAACCCTAATCCTAAAAACCCTAACCCTAATCCTAAAACCCCTAACCCTAATCCTAAAACCCCTAACCCTAATCCTAAAACCCCTAAACCTAATCCTAAAACCCCTAAACCTAATCCTAAAACCCCTAACCCTAATCCTAAAACCCCTAAACCTAATCCTAAAACCCCTAACCCTAATCCTAAAACCCCTAAACCTAATCCTAAAACCCCTAACCCTAATCCTAAAACCCCTAACCCTAATCCTAAAACTACTAACCCGAATCCTAAAAACCCTAACCCTAATCCTAAAACCCCTAACCCTAATCCTAAAACCCCTAAACCCTAATCCTAAAACCCCTAACCCTAATCCTAAAACCCCTAAACCTAATCCTAAAACCCCTAACCCTAATCCTAAAACCCCTAAACCTAATCCTAAAACCCCTAAACCTAATCCTAAAACCCCTAAACCTAATCCTAAAACCCCTAAACCTAATCCTAAAACCCCTAACCCTAATCCTAAAACCCCTAAACCTAATCCTAAAACCCCTAACCCTAATCCTAAAACCCCTAAACCTTATCCTAAAACCCCTAAACCTAATCCTAAAACCCCTAAAACTAATCCTAAAACCCCTAACCCTAATCCTAAAACCCCTAAACCTAATCCTAAAACCCCTAACCCTAATCCTAAAACCCCTAACCCTAATCCTAAAACCCCTAAACCTAATCCTAAAACCCCTAACCCTAATCCTAAAACCCCTAAACCTAATCCTAAAACCCCTAACCCTAATCCTAAAACCCCTAAACCTAATCCTAAAACCCCTAACCCTAATCCTAAAACCCCTAAACCTAATCCTAAAACCCCTAACCCTAATCCTAAAACCCCTAACCCTAATCCTAAAACCCCTAACCCTAATCCTAAAACCCCTAAACCTAACTCTTAAGCATAAAATTGCGTTTGAACAAATTCAGGACCTGAAAAAAAAGTTTTTATTTTCCTTTTCAGGACATTAATATAAAATGTCAGGACATTGGTTTATTCGCACACACACAATTTTTTTAAAATATATATTTTTTTTTACACATGTAACCGAGAGTGAGTGTTAGCATGCTAGTGTGTTATTGTAACCGTCGTGAAATAGCTAGCTAGTTAGCGGGGTGCGCGCTAATAGCGTTTCAATCGTTGACGTCACTCGCTCTGAGGCCTTGAAGTAGTTGTTCCCCTTTACTCTGCAAGGGCCGCGGCTTTTGTGGAGCGATGGGTAACGATGCTTTGAGTGTGGGTGGTGTCGATGTGTGCAGAGGGTCCCTGGTTCGAGCCCAGGTAGGGGCTGTTACACACACGCACCCTCATTGTGTCTCCCCCTACAGGAGAAGTGCCATCAGTACTGGCCAGCAGAGCGTTCTGCCAGGTACCAGTACTTTGTGGTGGACCCCATGGCTGAGTACAACATGCCCCAGTACATCCTACGAGAGTTCAAAGTCACCGACGCCAGGGTGAGTGGGGGAGGGAGTGTTTGTGATCAGATATTTCTCACAACTGTTTTTGCTGAGTGAGTGAGTGAGTGTAAAACTGTGTGGTTTAATCAACCTGTGTTCTGATTGGTGGATTCTTTTTTTTCCAGGACGGCCAGTCTCGGACGGTTCGTCAGTTCCAGTTCACTGATTGGCCGGAGCAAGGAGTGCCAAAGTCAGGGGAGGGGTTCATTGATTTCATTGGCCAGGTGCACAAAACTAAAGAGCAGTTTGGCCAGGACGGACCAATCACGGTGCACTGTAGGTAAGGTCCCGCCTCCCTCAACGCCTCTTTAATCTGACTTGATGTCACCGAACTCCAGATGTGTGTTTTTTTGATATTGAAAATACAGGTACAAACATTGAACAAGCAGATTTTTATAAAGCACATGTTTAATAAAAACATAAAAATAGATATACACAGAACATATTTACATGTGGCGCTATTCACAGAGAAATGCATGAGGCACGGCAGCCATTTTGTGATCTTATCCGTGGTGTTGTCCTGTGTGGTCCGTCAGTGCTGGTGTGGGGAGGACAGGGGTCTTCATCACTCTGAGTATCGTTCTGGAGAGGATGAGATATGAAGGAGTAGTGGACATCTTCCAGACTGTCAAGATGCTGCGAACACAGAGACCTGCTACAGTTCAAACTGAGGTGAGATATTCAACTCTCAGTAATCCTAAAGTCAACTGTTTAGGTTTGGTGTGTGTCTGGAGAACGAGAACTACTACTTCTACTAGTAGCGTCTGTACTGTTGGGCCACATCTACAGAGATTGACCAGCCCAGCTACTGCTGCTGCTACTATTACTACTACTACTACCACTACTAATACTAATACTACTACCGCTACTAATACTATTACTACTTCCACTACTAATACTACTACTACTACTACTACTATTACTACTACTGATACTACTACTGATACTACTACTACTACTATTACTACTACTGATACTACTACTGATACTACTACTAGTACTACTACTACTACTACTATTACTACTACTACTACCACTACTAATACTACTACTACTACCACCACTGCTAATACTACCACTACTAATACTACTACTACTACTATTACTACTACTGATACTACTACTAGTACTACTACTACTACTACTACTGATACTATTACTACTACTACTACTAATACTACTACCACCACTACTAATACTACTACTACTAACTACTATTACTACTACTGATACTACTACTACTGTTACTACTACTACTGTTACTACTACTACTACTACTACAACTGATACTACTACTACTACTGTTACTACTACTACTGTTACTACTACTACTACTACTACTACTACTACTACTACTACTACTACTGTTACTACTGCTACTACTGCTACTACTACTACTACTGTTACTTCTACTGCTGATGCTGCTACTACTACTGCTATTACTACTGCTGCTGCTACTACTAGTACAACTGGTACTACTACTACTGATACTACTACTACTACTGCTACTACTACTACTGCTACTACTACAACTGCTACTACTACTACTACTGCTGATGCTGCTACTACTACTAATAGTACAACAGATACTACTACTACTGCTACTAGTACTGCTTCTGCTACTACTACTGCTACCACTACTGCTGCTACTACTACCACAAATGATACTACTACTACCACTACTACTACTACAACTGATACTACTACTACTGCTACTACTGCTGCTGCTACTACTACTACTACTACTACAACTGATACTACTACTACTGCTAATACAACTGCTTCTGCTACTACTGCTACTACTGCTACAACTGATACTACTACTACAACTGATATTACTACTACTGCTACTACCATTACTACTGCTACTACTACTACTACTACTGGTACTACTACTACTATTGCTGGTACTACTACTGCTACCACTACTACTACTACTACTACTACTACTACTACTACTACTGCTACTGCTACTACTGCTGCTACTACTACTACTACTGCTACTACTACTACTACTACTACTGCTGCTGCTACTACTACCACTACTGCTGCTACTACTACTACTACTACTACTAGTACAACTGCTAGTACTGCTACTGCTGCTACTGCTAATACTACTACTGCTACTACTACTGTGGCTGCTACTACTAGTAGTATATTGATGATGATTGTAATAGGTGTGTTGATGATGATGATGATTGTAATAGGTGTGTTGTTGTTGATGATTGTAATAGGTGTGTTGTTGTTGTTGTTGTTGATGATTGTAATAGGTGTGTTGTTGTTGATGATTGTAATAGGTGTGTTGTTGTTGTTGTTGATGATGATTGTAATAGGTGTGTTGTTGTTGATGATGATTGTAATAGGTATGATGTTGTTGTTGTTGATGATTATTGTAATAGGTATGATGTTGTTATTGTTGATGATGATTGTAATAGGTGTGTTGTTGTTGATTATGATTGTAATAGGTATGATGTTGTTGTTGTTGATGATGATTGTAATAGGTGTGTTGTTGTTGATGATGATTGTAATAGGTATGATGTTGTTGTTGTTGATGATGATTGTAATAGGTATGATGTTGATGATGATGATTGTAATAGGTATGATGTTGTTGTTGTTGATGATGATTGTAATAGGTATGATGTTGTTGTTGTTGATGATGATTGTAATAGGTATGATGTTGTTATTGTTGATGATGATTGTAATAGGTATGATGTTGTTGTTGTTGATGATTATTGTAATAGGTATGATGTTGTTATTGTTGATGATGATTGTAATAGGTGTGTTGTTGTTGATTATGATTGTAATAGGTATGATGTTGTTGTTGTTGATGATGATTGTAATAGGTGTGTTGTTGTTGATGATGATTGTAATAGGTATGATGTTGTTGTTGTTGATGATGATTGTAATAGGTATGATGTTGATGATGATGATTGTAATAGGTATGATGTTGTTGTTGTTGATGATGATTGTAATAGGTATGATGTTGTTGTTGTTGATGATGATTGTAATAGGTGTGTTGTTGTTGTTGTTGATGATGATTGTAATAGGTGTGTTGTTGTTGATTATGATTGTAATAGGTATGATGTTGTTGATGATGATTGTAATAGGTGTGTTGTTGTTGATGATGATTGTAATAGGTATGATGTTGTTGTTGTTGATGATGATTGTAATAGGTATGATGTTGTTGTTGTTGATGATTGTAATAGGTATGATGTTGATGATGATGATTGTAATAGGTATGATGTTGTTGTTGTTGATGATGATTGTAATAGGTATGATGTTGTTGTTGTTGATGATGATTGTAATAGGTATGATGTTGTTGTTGTTGATGATGATTGTAATAGGTATGATGTTGTTGTTGTTGATGATGATTGTAATAGGTATGATGTTGTTGTTGTTGATGATGATTGTAATAGGTATGATGTTGTTATTGTTGATGATGATTGTAATAGGTATGATGTTGTTGTTGTTGATGATGATTGTAATAGGTATGATGTTGTTGTTGTTGATGATGATTGTAATAGGTATGATGTTGTTGTTGTTGATGATGATTGTAATAGGTGTGTTGTTGTTGTTGATGATTATAATCGGTATGTTGTTGTTGTTGATGTTGATGATGATTGTAATCGGTATGTTGTTGTTGTTGTTGTTGATGATGATTGTAATAGGTGTGTTGTTGATGATGATGATTATAATAGGTATGATGTTGTTGTTGTTGATGATGATTGTAATAGGTATGATGTTGTTGTTGTTGATGATGATGATGATTGTAATCGGTATGTTGTTGTTGTTGTTGTTGATGATGATGATTGTAATAGGTGTGTTGTTGTTGATGATGATGATTGTAATAGGTGTGTTGTTGTTGTTGTTGATGATGATTGTAATAGGTATGATGTTGTTGTTGTTGATGATGATTGTAATAGGTATGATGTTGTTGTTGATGATGATTGTAATCAGTGTGTTGTTGTTGATGATGATGATTGTAATAGGTGTGTTGTTGTTGTTGTTGATGATGATTGTAATAGGTATGATGTTGTTGTTGTTGTTGATGATGATTGTAATAGGTATGATGTTGTTGTTGTTGATGATGATTGTAATAGGTATGATGTTGTTGTTGTTGTTGATGATGATTGTAATAGGTATGTTGTTGTTGTTGTTGTTGATGATTGTAATAGGTGTGTTGTTGTTGTTGTTGATGATGATTGTAATAGGTGTGTTGTTGTTGATCTGTTTGTTTCAGGACCAGTACCAGTTCTGTTACCGGGCCGGTCTGGAGTATCTGGGTAGCTTCGACCACTATGCAACATAATCCCTCCCTCTGGCCTACGTCCCAAACAACACCCTAACTCCCTGTGTCGTGCACTACTTTACACCACAGTGTATTCTCACTTCTTTGGCCCAGTGTTTACACTCAAAAGTAGTGCACCACTGATTAGTGCGCTACACAGGGAATAGGGGCCATTTGAGATTAGGCCTGCACCACCTCCAGAGGGCAGGGCACCCATGGCGCCACTCCTCCCCCAAAACGAGCACCTAAACTGAGCCATATTTGCGTGTCTGACCGGGGGATACCTCCAGACCCCAACCCAAACCCACTCACTACTCAGTCAGAAGTGCACTACTTTGTGCATTATATAGGGAATAAGGCACCATTTTGGACGCGAACTGGCACTACTTAACAATGGATTGAGGATTCAATGGATTGATAATGGAACAAGTCTTTACATGGTAAAGGTAGACAGTTAGGGGAACTCACTTCATTCACAGGGGAACAAGTCTTTACATGGTAAAGGTAGACAGTTAGGGGAACTCACTTCATTCACAGGGGAACAAGTCTTTACATGGTAAAGGTAGACGGTTAGGGGAACTCACTTCATTCACAGGGGAACAAGTCTTTACATGGTAAAGATAGACAGTTAGGGGAACAAGTCTTTACATGGCAAAGGTAGACAGTTAGGGGAACAAGTCTTTACATGGTAAAGATAGACAGTTAGGGGAACAAGTCTTTACATGGTAAAGATAGACAGTTAGGGGAACAAGTCTTTACATGGTAAAGGTAGACAGTTAGGGGAACAAGTCTTTACATGGTAAAGGTAGACAGTTAGGGGAACAAGTCTTTACATGGTAAAGATAGACAGTTAGGGGAACTCACTTCATTCACAGGGGAACAAGTCTTTACATGGTAAAGGTAGACAGTTAGGGGAACAAGTCTTTACATGGTAAAGATAGACAGTCAGGGGAACACGTCTTTACATGGTAAAGATAGACAGTCAGGGGAACAAGTGTTTACATGGTAAAGGTAGACAGTTAGGGGAACAAGTCTTTACATGGTAAAGGTAGACAGTTAGGGGAACAAGTCTTTACATGGTAAAGGTAGACAGTTAGGGGAACAAGTCTTTACATGGTAAAGATAGACAGTTAGAGGAACAAGTCTTTACATGGTAAAGGTAGACAGTCAGGGGAACAAGCAACACCCACCTGGATATGTACTGGACTACAGTAAGATGACAAACACAGCATCAAATCAACTTTGGACATTTTCTGTTATTTTTATCAAGAAAGTCCACTTTCTGTTTACCGTCAGGGACTGATTGATTGGACATTGTGGGGACGATGCAGAGAGACTTTTGACGAGTGGAACTGAAAGGAACAAACAGTATTAACGAAAAGAGACACCTTGGAATCATAGATCATGAAACACACCAGGAGGACCTTTCTTTGGTCCCCGGAGTGTTGTTTCAGGTGAATGAAGAAGGAGAGGAGGAGGAAGATGAGGAGGAGGAAGAGGAGGAGGAGGAAGAGGAGGAGGAGGAAGATATTTCTACAGTACTAAGTAATAATGAGCTTGATTCAATCAAATCCGCATTCCGGTATTTGTGCAGTAGTTGTTTAATTTACCCTTAGTCAAATGACACGACAGAATGGTTATAGAACCTACCACGGCCAGGTAGACTCCACTGACAGAATGGTTATAGGGGTGATGTAAACACCTACCACTGACAGGTACGGACAGGTAGACTCCACGGCCAGGTAGACTCCACGGCCAGGTAGACTCCACGTCCAGGTAGACTCCACGTCCAGGTAGACTCAACGGACAGGTAGACTCCACGGATTGGTAGACTCCACGGCCAGGTAGACTCCACTGACAGGTAGACTCCACGGCCAGGTAGACTCCACGGACAGGTAGACTCCACGAACAGGTAGACTCCACGGCCAGGTAGACTCCACGGCCAGGTAGACTCCACGGCCAGGTAGACTCCACTGACAGGTAGACTCCACGGCCAGGTAGACTCAACGGCCAGGTAGACTCCACGGCCAGGTAGACTCCACGGCCAGGTAGACTCCACTGACAGGTAGACTCCACGGCCAGGTAGACTCCACGGCCAGGTAGACGCCACGGACAGGTAGACTCCACGGACAGGTAGTCTCCACGGCCAGGTAGACTCCACGGACAGGTAGACTCCACGGACAGGTAGACTCCACGGACAGGTAGACTCCACGGCCAGGTAGACTCCACGGACAGGTAGACTCCACGGACAGGTAGACTCCACGGCCAGGTAGACCCCACTGACAGGTAGACTCCACGGCCAGGTAGACTCCACGGCCAGGTAGACCCCACGGACAGGTAGACCCCACGGCCAGGTAGACCCCACGGCCAGGTAGACCCCACGGACAGGTAGACCCCACGGCCAGGTAGACTCCACGGCCAGGTAGA
The DNA here is from genome assembly GCF_045791955.1 of Oncorhynchus clarkii lewisi. NCBI lineage: Eukaryota > Metazoa > Chordata > Actinopteri > Salmoniformes > Salmonidae > Oncorhynchus > Oncorhynchus clarkii. The sequence continues at coordinate 76,172,951 of NC_092156.1, read as the reverse complement.
CTCCACGGCCAGGTAGACTCCACGGCCAGGTAGACTCCACTGACAGGTAGACTCCACGGACAGGTAGACTCCACGGCCAGGTAGACTCAGCTGACAGGTAGACTCCACGGCCAGGTAGACTCCACGGCCAGGTAGACTCCACGGCCAGGTAGACTCCACGGCCAGGTAGACTCCACGGCCAGGTAGACTCAGCTGACAGGTAGACTCCACGGCCAGGTAGACTCCACGGCCAGGTAGACTCAGCTGACAGGTAGACTCCACGGCCAGGTAGACTCCACGGCCAGGTAGACTCCACGGCCAGGTAGACTCCACGGCCAGGTAGACTCCACTGACAGGTAGACTCCACGGCCAGGTAGACTCAGCTGACAGGTAGACTCCACGGCCAGGTAGACTCCACGGCCAGGTAGACTCCACGGCCAGGTAGACTCCACGGCCAGGTAGACTCCACGGACAGGTAGACTCCACGGCCAGGTAGACTCCACGGACAGGTAGACTCCACGGACAGGTAGACTCCACGGCCAGGTAGACTCCACGGCCAGGTAGACTCCACGGCCAGGTAGACTCCACTGACAGGTAGACTCCACTGACAGGTAGACTCCACGGCCAGGTAGACTCCACAGCCAGGTAGACACCACGGCCAGGTAGACTCCACGGCCAGGTAGACTCCACAGCCAGGTAGACTCCACAGCCAGGTAGACACCACAGCCAGGTAGACTCCACGGCCAGGTAGACTCCACAGCCAGGTAGACTCCACGGCCAGGTAGACTCCACGGCCAGGTAGACTCCACGGACAGGTAGACTCCACGGCCAGGTAGACTCAGCTGACAGGTAGACTCCACGGCCAGGTAGACTCCACGGCCAGGTAGACTCCACGGCCAGGTAGACTCCACGGCCAGGTAGACTCCACGGACAGGTAGACTCCACGGCCAGGTAGACTCCACGGCCAGGTAGACTCCACGGACAGGTAGACTCCACGGCCAGGTAGACTCAGCTGACAGGTAGACCCCACGGCCAGGTAGACCCCACGGCCAGGTAGACCCCACGGACAGGTAGACCCCACGGCCAGGTAGACTCCACGGCCAGGTAGACTCCACGGCCAGGTAGACTCCACTGACAGGTAGACTCCACTGACAGGTAGACTCCACGGCCAGGTAGACTCCACAGCCAGGTAGACACCACGGCCAGGTAGACTCCACGGCCAGGTAGACTCCACAGCCAGGTAGACTCCACAGCCAGGTAGACACCACAGCCAGGTAGACTCCACGGCCAGGTAGACTCCACAGCCAGGTAGACTCCACGGCCAGGTAGACTCCACGGCCAGGTAGACTCCACGGACAGGTAGACTCCACGGCCAGGTAGACTCAGCTGACAGGTAGACTCCACGGCCAGGTAGACTCCACGGCCAGGTAGACTCCACGGCCAGGTAGACTCCACGGCCAGGTAGACTCCACGGACAGGTAGACTCCACGGCCAGGTAGACTCCACGGCCAGGTAGACTCCACGGACAGGTAGACTCCACGGCCAGGTAGACTCAGCTGACAGGTAGACCCCACGGCCAGGTAGACCCCACGGCCAGGTAGACCCCACGGACAGGTAGACCCCACGGCCAGGTAGACTCCACGGCCAGGTAGACTCCACGGCCAGGTAGACTCCACGGCCAGGTAGACTCCACGGCCAGGTAGACTCCACTGACAGGTAGACTCCACGGACAGGTAGACTCCACGGCCAGGTAGACTCAGCTGACAGGTAGACTCCACGGCCAGGTAGATGCTTCCAACTCACAGAAGTGTGGGTACGTGAAGACACTGTGTAAACATTTCTAAATGCAAGTTTGATTGAATACCTGCCTATGTGTCACTATTGAAGTGGAATTGGGAAAGGGGTTAAAAATCCCCACAGAGTTTAATAAACAACATCCATCTGGTTTTGTAGTACTATATAGATCTGTAAGTATCTTTTTTGGTTTTTACTACAGACTTGTGACTTTGTCTCGTCCTACGATGGCGACAAGGTCACAACAAATGTATTTTGTATTGTAGTTGTTTGTTTGTTGTTGTTGTTAAAGCTGTGTTACTGTTTTAATGTGTACAATCAAGCAAAGTCAAATGGTTTACAGTTGACTTTACACCCCGTTATCAACGTGTCACTCACTCCTCTGTCATGTTTGTGTTCCTGCAGTCTCTCTCTCTCTATTTAACTCTATCAATCCTTACTGGGTTGCTGGACTCTCGTCTTCTCATTATCTCATAATCATAAGTGGGGCTAGGAGTATTTCCTTTCCTGACCATGTGACCTGACCAGGAGAAACTCTAAACTCCTAGCCCTAATCCTAGGCCAATACATGGCAGCCATTTTGACATGGCGGCCATTTTGAATGACCAGGTACCAACTAAGTATGATACTGCTGCTATCAAAACACTCAACTTTTCCACCAGACAGTGATGTATACACTTTATACTAACCAGTGTATACTACAGTGTACTACTGTAGATACTAAACAGTGTGCTCCAGTGTATACTAACCAGTGTATACTACAGTGTACTCCAGTGTATACTAACCAGTGTATACTACAGTGTACTCCAGTGTATACTAACCAGTGTATACTACAGTGTATTCCTGTGTATACTAAACAGTGTATACTACAGTGTACTACTGTAGATACTAAACAGTGTATACTACAGTGTACTACTGTAGATACTAAACAGTGTACTCCAGTGTATACTAACCAGTGTATACTACAGTGTACTCCAGTGTATACTAACCAGTGCATACTACAGTGTACTCCAGTGTATACTAACCAGTGTATACTACAGTGTACTCCAGTGTATACTAACCAGTGTATACTACATACTAACGAGAAAGGCCCAGTTATGACAGAAACAGATGTATGCACATAAATTGCTAGATAGAAGCAAAGTATTTGTCCCAATAAGCTTCACTAAGAGATCTCTCAACGATGAAGGAAAAGAGGAATGGAGGGAGGGAAGGAGGGAGGGAGGGATGGGGAAAGGAGGGAGGGAGGGATGGGGAACAGAGGGAGGGAGGGATGGAGGGAGAGAGGGATTTAGGGATGGGGAAAGGAAAGAGGGAGGGATGGGGGGGAGGGAGGGAGGGATGGCGGGATGGGGAAAGGAAGGAGGGAGGGATGGGGAACGGAGGGAGGGATGGGGAAAGGAGGGAGGGATGGATGGGGGAAAGGAGGGAGGGAAGGAGGGAGGGAGGGATGGGGAACAGAGGGAAGGATGGGGAACAGAGGGAGGGATGGGGAAAGGAGGGAGGGAGGGATGGAGGAAAGGAGGGAGGGATGGAGGGAGGGATGGAGGAAAGGAGGGAGGGATGTGGAAAAGAGGGAGGGAGGGATGGAGGAAAGGAGGAAGGGATGGAGGAAAGGAGGGAGGGAGGGATGGAGGAAAGGAGGAAGGGATGGAGGAAAGGAGGGAGGGATGTGGAAAGGAGGGAGGGAGGGATGGTGAAAGGAGGGAGGGAGGGATGGAGGAAAGGAGGGAGGGATGGAGGAAAGGATGTGGAAAGGAGGGAGGGAGGGATGGAGGAAAGGAGGGGGGATGGAGGAAAGGAGGGAGGGATGGAGGAAAGGAGGGAGGGATGGAGGAAAGGAGGGGGGATGGAGGAAAGGAGGGAGGGATGGAGGAAAGGAGGGAGGGATGGAGGAAAGGAGGGAGGGATGGAGGAAAGGAGGGAGGGAGGGATGGATGGAGGGAAGGAGGGAGGGAGGGATGGATGGAGGGAAGGAGGGAGGAAAGGAGGGAGGGATGGGATGGGGAAAGGAGTGAGGGAGGGATGGAGGAAAGGAGTGAGGGAGGGATGGGCAAAGGAGGGAGGAAGGGATGGAGGAAAGGATGGAGGGATGGGGAAAGGAGGGAGGCAGGGATGGAGGAAAGGAGGGAGGGAGGGAGGAAAGGAGGGAGGGATGGAGGAAAGGAGGGGGGGATGGAGGAAAGGAGGGAGGGATGGAGGAAAGGAGGGAGGGTGAAGGTATTTTTCTTACTGGAATGCTCTGATTCAGATATATAAGCGTTCTCTCTCTGATTCAGTACTCGTGCAATAAGTATATGTGTGACTATTATATTTCTGTCAAGTGTCTCACTACTCAAGTTTCGCCGTATATAATGTTGACGGGGACCTATCTTTTCAGGCACCACGGTGTTATTTTGACTGATATTGAGACCTGCCCAATGAAACGTGTCCGTTTCAAGGACCTTTGACCCAGGAAATAGATACATTTTTGTCTTGTCATGGCACAAGTAGACGATGTCATCCTTTTGTGTGTATCACAGCAATGAATGAGCAAACAAATTGTAGTATTTCCAAACAGCATCAAATAAGTATTGTTAAGTTTAGACTGTATAGTGCCTTATAATGCTCGCCTATTTTGATAAAGTTTAAGTTGTTAGTAATAATTGTATGTTATGGTATGTATGTATGTTCACTGGAATGTTCATTGCCTGTGTAATGTAAAGGATTTAGTTGTTATGGTTGTTTTTAGTATGTTACGATATGTTATGGGAGTTTATGGAAGAGTCATTAAGGAACGGGGGGGGGGGGGGGGGGGGAGGTTCTGTTTTTCATTCACCACTTCTCTCATTCACCTTCATCTAGGCAACAAATGACCAGCCTAGTGTAATGTCTTTGGTTTAAACCCCATTATGGTCAGCAGCTAGCTAACCTAGTGTAATGTCTTTGGTTTAAACCCCATTATGGTCAGCAGCTAGCTAACCTAGTGTAATGTCTTAGGTTTAAACCCCACCATGGTCAACAGCTAGCCTAGTGTAATGTCTTTGGTTTAAACCCCACATCAGTCAACAGCTACCCTAGTGTAATGTCTTTGGTTTAAACCCCACAACAGTCAACAGCTAACCTAGTGTAATGTCTGGTTTAAACCCCACAACAGTCAACAGCTAACCTAGTGTAATGTCTTTGGTTTAAACCCCACAACAGTCAACAGCTAACCTAGTGTAATGTCTTTGGTTTAAACCCCAACATGGTCAACAGCTAACCTAGTGTAATGTCTTTAGTTTAAACCCCAACATGGTCAACAGCTAGCCTAGTGTAATGTCTTTGGTTTAAACCCCAACATGGTCACCAGCTAGCTAACCTAGTGTAATGTCTTTGGTTTAAACCCCAACATGGTCAACAGCTAGCCTAGTGTAATGTCTTTGGTTTAAACCCCAACATGGTCAACCGCTAACCTAGTGTAATGTCTTTGGTTTAAACCTCAACATGGTCAACAGCTAGCCTAGTGTAATGCCTTTGGTTTAAAACCCAACATGGTCAACAGCTAACCTAGTGTAATGTCTTTGGTTTAAACCCCACCATGGTCAGCAGCTAGCTAACCTAGTGTAATGTCTTTGGTTTAAACCCCACCATGGTCAGCAGCTAGCTAACCTAGTGTAATGTCTTTGGTTTAAACCCCACCATGGTCAGCAGCTAGCTAACCTAGTGTATGTCTTTGGTTTAAACCCCAACATGGTCAACAGCTAGCTAACCTAGTGTAATGTCTTTGGTTTAAACCCCACCATGGTCAGCAGCTAGCTAACCTAGTATAATGTCTTTGGTTTAAACCCCAACATGGTCACCAGCTAACCTAGTGTAATGTATTTGGTTTAAACCCCAACATGGTCAACAGCTAGCTAACCTAGTGTAATGTCTTTGGTTTAAACCCCACCATGGTCAGCAGCTAGCTAACCTAGTATAATGTCTTTGGTTTAAACCCCAACATGGTCACCAGCTAGCTAACCTAGTGTAATGTCTTTGGTTTAAACCCCAACATGGTCAACAGCTAACCTAGTGTAATGTCTTTGGTTTAAACCCCACAACAGTCAACAGCTAACCTAGTGTAATGTCTTTGGTTTAAACCCCACATCAGTCAACAGCTAACCTAGTGTAATGTCTTTGGTTTAAACCCCAACATGGTCACCAGCTAGCTAACCTAGTATAATGTATTTGGTTTAAACCCCAACATGGTCACCAGCTAGCTAACCTAGTGTAATGTCTTTGGTTTAAACCCCAACATGGTCAACAGCTAACCTAGTGTAATGTCTTTGGTTTAAACCCCAACATGGTCAACAGCTAGGACCTGAGATAAACCTCAGCATGGGATTTTAAAATAAGTGTTATCTGCACAAATCTGTTGATGAGAGTGGTTTTCTGCATCCCGTTGCACCCTATTCCTGATAGAGTGCACTACTTTTGACCAGGGGCCATAGGGCTCTGGTCTAAAGTAGTGCATTATATAGGGAATAGGGTGCCATAGGGCTCTGGTCTAAAGTAGTGCACTATATAGGGAATAGGGTGCCATTTGGGACCGAGGGGGTAGTGGCTCTTGGTATGTATTCTTGTATTCCCCTAGAGACTTCAATTTGACTCCTGTGAAAGTTGCCAATTCCAACAGAACCCCATTATGGGTTTGGCACAGACAGAGAGAGAGAGAAAAAAAAACCCAAGTCACAGTAATAACTTAGCTACACTTCTATATAAAGATACATGACAATGGCTTTTTACATGGTCTTCTGTTTGTAACTCTGGCCCCAGTCAAACCACCATGCTTGTGTTTTTTACATTCCATTCCAGTTGAAACCTCCCTTTTTTAATTGAAAGAAAACAGTGAAACTTCTTGTCTGACTGAGTCTGCATCCATCGCAGTATATTCTACATATGGGGACTAGGGTGCCATTTCAAACACATCCTGTGTTTAATTAGAATTACGTTGTCCGCCCCCCCCCCCAAAACCCCCCCCGGCTGTCGTTGGTCATGTGACAAAGCTCCGGTTCCTATTTTTTTACTCTCTACACACTGTCCTCTATGTACGACACAGAAAAAAAAGCATTGTTTTGGAACTCGCTCATTCATTCTTCACAACTTTGTATTGTTCCACCACCTCGCTGTACATCTTACAGTGACACGGATCGCCGGGGTGCGTCCCGAAAAATGACACCCTATTCTCTTTATTGTGCACTACTACCCATAGGCACAGGTCAAAAGTAGTGCACTATATAGGGTAATAGGGAGCCGTTTTGGGACGTAGACGGTTGTCTTTTTATATATGCATGGTATTGGTAGCCTACCAGGACTTTTGAGACGGTCCCTTGGCAAACACCTTGATGGGAAGATTTATCACTTTCTCTCTTTGTACTATGCACAGCTACTATACTACTACCACCTTGTTGATTCTGTTCAGACACGGGTTCAAATATACTTCAAGCGTTTGCTCTGGCCTGTCTGGAGTGCCAGATGGGCGGGGTTTGTGTTTTTTTTTTTGTGACTGTTCCATTGGTTCCGTTGCTCCAGGCAAGCTCAATCAAGCCCAGATACAGTATTTTGAAATTATTTCCCCATGTCTGATTCTGATATCGCTATCCCCCCAAACTATGTTACTTGAACTTATGTTTGTCAGATCAACTCTAGATGTTTACTACATTGTGTATATGTAAATAACACAGAACACGAAGAATAAAATCTACAAATAAAATAACTATTAAATAAATAAAAAACAGATTTTAATGAAAGCTTCTATCACGGTCACTTGTGTGTATTATGTCACCCTCTGGTCATGCTACCACTAAATAAAACTATAAACTATCACATAAATTAATAAATTAATTGTTATTTTCCCCCCCAAATGTATCATGTGGATGAATAAAACTGGAGTTTATTAAAATAAAGAAAGAGATACATTTTAAACAGAATATGACGTGTTAAAAAAGGAAATAATCAAATGACCTCCGAACAACCTGTACATGTAAACGGTTTTCTGTTTTGAGTGAAACAAGTGCTTTGCAATTTTTCTTCAGTTCCCTGCGGCGACACTGGAAAAAAAAAAGAGGTCTGTATGAAATTCTGTTCTTTGTCGACACAAGTTTTTTTTGTTACAAATAAACTCAAGTGAAAAAAAAAAAAATGTTGGTGCTTCTGCTTGTGTTTAGAGGTTAGTAATGATGTGTGACTGTCAGAGAGGACTACGAGAAAGAGGGAGAGAGAGAGAGAGAATGGACCAGCATGTTTCTTTGTTCATGACAGAATGTTGTTTATTAGTTACCACCTGCAGTATTTTTCACAATTCATGGTATTGGTAGCCTACCAGGACTTTTGAGACGGTCCCTTGGCAAACACCTTGATGGGGAAGATCTACTGTCCTGTAGGTTTACAGTCCAACCCTCTTCCTGGAGATCTACTGTCCTGTAGGTTATCAGTCCAACCCTCTTCCTGGAGATCTACTGTCCTGTAGGTTATCAGTCCAACCCTCTTCCTGGAGATCTACTGTCCTGTAGGTTTACAGTCCAACCCTCTTCCTGGAGATCTACTGTCCTGTAGGTTTACAGTCAAACCCTCTTCCTGGAGATCTACTGTCCTGTAGGTTATCAGTCCAACCCTCTTCCTGGAGATCTACTGTCCTGTAGGTTATCAGTCCAACCCTCTTCCTGGAGATCTACTGTCCTGTAGGTTATCAGTCCAACCCTCTTCCTGGAGATCTACTGTCCTGTAGGTTTTCAGTCCAACCCTCTTCCTGGAGATCTACTGTCCTGTAGGTTTTCAGTCCAACCCTCTTCCTGGAGATTTACTGTCCTGTAGGTTATCAGTCCAACCCTCTTCCTGGAGATCTACTGTCCTGTAGGTTATCAGTCCAACCCTCTTCCTGGAGATTTACTGTCCTGTAGGTTATCAGTCCAACCCTCTTCCTGGAGATCTACTGTCCTGTAGGTTATCAGTCCAACCCTCTTCCTGGAGATCTACTGTCCTGTAGGTTTTCAGTCCAACCCTCTTCCTGGAGATCTACTGTCCTGTAGGTTTTCAGTCCAACCCTCTTCCTGGAGATTTACTGTCCTGTAGGTTTACAGTCCAACCCTCTTCCTGGAGATCTACTGTCCTGTAGGTTATCAGTCCAACCCTCTTCCTGGAGATCTACTGTCCTGTAGGTTTTCCGTCCAACCCTCTTCCTGGAGATCTACTGTCCTGTAGGTTTTCAGTCCAACCCTCTTCCTGGAGATTTACTGTCCTGTATGTTTACAGTCCAACCCTCTTCCTGGAGATCTACTGTCCTGTAGGTTTTCAGTCCAACCCTCTTCCTGGAGATCTACTGTCCTGTAGGTTTTCAGTCCAACCCTCTTCCTGGAGATTTACTGTCCTGTAGGTTTACAGTCCAACCCTCTTCCTGGAGATCTACTGTCCTGTAGGTTATCAGTCCAACCCTCTTCCTGGAGATCTACTGTCCTGTAGGTTTTCAGTCCAACCCTCTTCCTGGAGATTTACTGTCCTGTAGGTTTACAGTCCAACCCTCTTCCTGGAGATCTACTGTCCTGTAGGTTTTCAGTCCAACCCTCTTCCTGGAGATCTACTGTCCTGTAGGTTTACAGTCCAACCCTCTTCCTGGAGATCTACTGTCCTGTAGGTTATCAGTCCAACCCTCTTCCTGGAGATTTACTGTCCTGTAGGTTTTCAGTCCAACCCTCTTCCTGGAGATCTACTGTCCTGTAGGTTTACAGTCCAACCCTCTTCCTGGAGATCTACTGTCCTGTAGGTTTACAGTCCAACCCTCTTCCTGGAGATTTACTGTCCAATTCTCCAAATGAAATATACAGCTGCTGTGATGTGCAGTGAAGTTGACTCTTCTGGGTGTTAGAGCTGATGTCTCGTAACCACGAGGTTGTGGGCTTCAACAATTATCATTGTCACCTATACCAGAAGAACTGGCTGTGATATCAGAGAGGTTGTGGGCTTCAACAATTATCATTGTCACCTATACCAGAAGAACTGGCTGTGATATCAGAGAGGTTGTGGGCTTCAACAATTATCATTGTCACCTATACCAGAAGAACTGGTTGTGATATCAGAGAGGTTGTGGGCTTCAACAATTATCATTGTCACCTATACCAGAAGAACTGGCTGTGATATCAGAGAGGTTGTGGGCTTCAACAATTATCATTGTCACCTATACCAGAAGAACTGGCTGTGATATCAGAGAGGTTGTGGGCTTCAACAATTATCATTGTCACCTATACCAGAAGAACTGGCTGTGATATCAGAGAGGTTGTGGGCTTCAACAATTATCATTGTCACCTATACCAGAAGAACTGGCTGTGATATCAGAGAGGTTGTGGGCTTCAACAATTATCATTGTCACCTATACCAGAAGAACTGGTTGTGATATCAGAGAGGTTGTGGGCTTCAACAATTATCATTGTCACCTATACCAGAAGAACTGGCTGTGATATCAGAGAGGTTGTGGGCTTCAACAATTATCATTGTCACCTATACCAGAAGAACTGGCTGTGATATCAGAGAGGTTGTGGGCTTCAACAATTATCATTGTCACCTATACCAGAAGAACTGGCTGTGATATCAGAGAGGTTGTGGGCTTCAACAATTATCATTGTCACCTATACCAGAAGAACTGGCTGTGATATCAGAGAGGTTGTGGGCTTCAACAATTATCATTGTCACCTATACCAGAAGAACTGGCTGTGATATCAGAGAGGTTGTGGGCTTCAACAATTATCATTGTCACCTATACCAGAAGAACTGGCTGTGATATCAGAGAGGTTGTGGGCTTCAACAATTATCATTGTCACCTATACCAGAAGAACTGGCTGTGATATCAGAGAGGTTGTGGGCTTCAACAATTATCATTGTCACCTATACCAGAAGAACTGGCTGTGATATCAGAGAGGTTGTGGGCTTCAACAATTATCATTGTCACCTATACCAGAAGAACTGGCTGTGATATCAGAGAGGTTGTGGGCTTCAACAATTATCATTGTCACCTATACCAGAAGAACTGGCTGTGATATCAGAGAGGTTGTGGGCTTCAACAATTATCATTGTCACATATACCAGAAGAACTGGCTGTGATATCAGAGAGGTTGTGGGCTTCAACAATTATCATTGTCACATATACCAGAAGAACTGGCTGTGATATCAGAGAGGTTGTGGGCTTCAACAATTATCATTGTCACATATACCAGAAGAACTGGCTGTGATATCAGAGAGGTTGTGGGCTTCAACAATTATCATTGTCACCTATACCAGAAGAACTGGCTGTGATATCAGAGAAGTTGTGGGCTTCAACAATTATCATTGTCACCTATACCAGAAGAACTGGCTGTGATATCAGAGAGGTTGTGGGCTTCAACAATTATCATTGTCACCTATACCAGAAGAACTGGCTGTGATATCAGAGAGGTTGTGGGCTTCAACAATTATCATTGTCACCTATACCAGAAGAACTGGCTGTGATATCAGAGAGGTTGTGGGCTTCAACAATTATCATTGTCACCTATACCAGAATAACTGGCTGTGATATCAGATAGGTTATGGGCTTGGGAAGGACACATTTTGAAGACAGTTGTTCTGAATGCTAGTTTGCAACGTTGCAGATAATGGAAGAAAAATTAGGAGGAAAAACTGCTGCCAACATACTAACTCAACTCTAGCCACTTTAATAATGGAAAAATTGATGTAATAAATGTCTCCACCGGGTCTCCATCCCTGATTTACACCGGGTCTCCATCCCTGATTTACACCGGGTCTCCATCCCTGATTTACACCGGGTCTCCATCCCTAATTTACACCGGGTCTCCATCCCTGATTTACACCGGGTCTCCATCCCTAATTTACACTGGGTCTCCATCACTAATTTACAACGGGTCTCCATCCCTGATTTACACCGGGTCTCCATCCCTGATTTACACCGGGTCTCCATCCCTGATTTACACCGGGTCTCCATCCCTAATTTACACCGGGTCTCCATCCCTGATTTACACCGGGTCTCCATCCCTAATTTACACTGGGTCTCCATCACTAATTTACAACGGGTCTCCATCCCTAATTTACACCGGGTCTCCATCCCTGATTTACACCGGGTCTCCATCCCTGATTTACACCGGGTCTCCATCCCTGATTTACACCGGGTCTCCATCCCTAATTTACACTGGGTCTCCATCACTAATTTACAACGGGTCTCCATCCCTAATTTACACCGGGTCTCCATCCCTGATTTACACCGGGTCTCCATCCCTAATTTACACCGGGTCTCCATCCCTAATTTACAACGGGTCTCCATCCCTAATTTACACCGGGTCTCCATCCCTGATTTACACCGGGTCTCCATCCCTAATTTACACCGGGTCTCCATCCCTGATTTACACCGGGTCTCCATCCCTGATTTACACCGGGTCTCCATCCCTGATTTACACCGGGTCTCACCGGGTCTCCATCCCTAATTTACACCGGGTCTCCATCCCTGATTTACACCGGGTCTCCATCCCTAATTTACACTGGGTCTCCATCCCTGATTTACACCGGGTCTCCATCCCTGATTTACACCGGGTCTCCATCCCTGATTTACACCGGGTCTCACCGGGTCTCCATCCCTAATTTACACCGGGTCTCCATCCCTGATTTATACCGGGTCTCCATCCCTGATTTACACCGGGTCTCACCGGGTCTCCATCCTAATTTACACCGGGTCTCCATCCCTGATTTACACCGGGTCTCCATCCCTGATTTACACCGGGTCTCACCGGGTCTCCATCCCTAATTTACACCGGGTCTCCATCCCTGATTTATACCGGGTCTCCATCCCTGATTTACACCGGGTCTCACCGGGTCTCCATCCTAATTTACACCGGGTCTCCATCCCTGATTTACACCGGGTCTCCATCCCTGATTTACACCGGGTCTCCATCCCTGATTTACACCGGGTCTCACCGGGTCTCCATCCCTAATTTACACCGGGTCTCCATCCCTAATTTACACCGGGTCTCCATCCCTGATTTACACCGGTTCTCCATCCCTAATTTACACCGGGTCTCCATCCCTAATTTACACCGGGTCTCCATCCCTGATTTACACCGGGTCTCCATCCCTGATTTACACCGGGTCTCACCGGGTCTCCATCCCTAATTTACACCGGGTCTCCATCCCTGATTTATACCGGGTCTCCATCCCTGATTTACACCGGGTCTCACCGGGTCTCCATCCTAATTTACACCGGGTCTCCATCCCTGATTTACACCGGGTCTCCATCCCTGATTTACACCGGGTCTCACCGGGTCTCCATCCCTAATTTACACCGGGTCTCCATCCCTGATTTATACCGGGTCTCCATCCCTGATTTACACCGGGTCTCACCGGGTCTCCATCCTAATTTACACCGGGTCTCCATCCCTGATTTACACCGGGTCTCCATCCCTGATTTACACCGGGTCTCCATCCCTGATTTACACCGGGTCTCACCGGGTCTCCATCCCTAATTTACACCGGGTCTCCATCCCTAATTTACACCGGGTCTCCATCCCTGATTTACACCGGTTCTCCATCCCTAATTTACACCGGGTCTCCATCCCTAATTTACACCGGGTCTCCATCCCTGATTTACACCGGGTCTCACCGGGTCTCCATCCCTAATTTACACTGGGTCTCCATCCCTGATTGAACTATTATTTTGTAAAAAAGACAAGAGCTGGTGATAAAAACTGCCATCGTCATGGAGACAGAGGACATGTAGGTGTAGCCCATCTATCTGAAGCTGTCTATCCCAAAATAATTTGGCATGTTGCTGCCGTGGCAACATACAATTTGTCATACTTTTTTTTTTTTTTTTTGTCCGGACAACATCAGATACATAGAGTAAGACAGAGGAGCGCTGTTTCGCTTGCTCGGGTGCTTTCTCCGGGGGAAATGTCTTTCAGCCACTGGCGAATTGAAGGAAAATTGGCGGGTGCACATTGCAGTGTTCGGATATTGGAATAATTTTGGGATGAAGAACCTACTTTTTGAAGGGATTTGTTTGACGATCAGATGAAAACATCTGACATATTTATTATAAAAACCTTTTTTTTTTTTTTTTAATGAGCACGCAGAGGAGCAGGGGGCCTTAGACTGTCACTAGAGACAGGTCCGCCCCTGCCTGCAGCAGACCCACCTGCTCACCCACATCTCCAGCGCCCGCATCACTCAGCCACATGGTCTCAAACTGAACCATTTCGTTTCTCTCCCGTCACCCACACATTTTCAACATTTAGATAATAAAGCGTTTCACCGTTCCTTTGTATTAACGACGGAGGATTGGCTGATTTTGAGTTTTTTAAAGTTACTTTTCTCATCAGTCATCTTTAAATAACGTTGTCGTCCAACCCATCAGATATCTCACGCCACCCACATACCATGTCTTGCAAATATGCAGACAGACGGATTAAAAGTCAAATGTACATTGTCCACCGCCCATAACTTCTGAACTTTACAGCGTTCCCAGGAGGCGTGGATTATTGAGCCATTGTTCGTTTACAGATGACTCTGCCGTTGTGCTGCAGAATTTGGTCATTTTGTCTCATGTAATAAATTCTATACATTCGTTTATACTGGATTAAACAGACATTTTCGTGAACTGTAATTTTGTTAGTTATGTTCCAGCATTCCTTCCATCTTGTGCCAATATCAGTTATTTTTAAGTCTTGGTTCCAATAGTTTTAAAAAATGTACTAAGAGATTGTCAGTTGGATATGATCTCTGCAAGGTTTTCTATATCTTACCTATCATGTGAATATCCTTTTCTTACTCAAATAGGATTCCCTCAAGATTGCTGTGACGCCCAAAAGACTTCAAATCCGACATTTCTTGATATGAAACTTTTAAATTGCATGATTTAGAAAATAACTATCATTGGTCAGTCCAAAATTGCTTTTTAATTCTGTCTTGGAAATACATGTATTTCCTATTACCAAGTAATTTACGGTTTCTGTTGCCTGTAGTTTTAAGGGAAAATGTATCGGTGAAATCCCGGAAAGCTATCCGAAAGGATTGTTTCATAGGGTGATGTTTTGTAGGGAGTGATTTTGGTTCTTATAGAATGTTTCTTTGTCTTCCATATTGTTGTAGTGTTCTTAACTATGACGTTGTTAACGTTCTAAATTGTATCCTTTGAAAACAGAAACGTGAAAAGAGTATATGAGTATGCCCATCTTCAACATTTGCCCATTGTTCCGCTTTAGCGCATTTAACTGTAAAAACCCTGGGTGGCAAATCGATACAATTCCAAATCTGGAAGGTTAATACCACCCTCAGATTTAGGAGCATGTAAAATTGGCCTTATTGTTCTATGAGTTTTATTAGCCCATATAGTCTTATGACGGAGTATACTTTTTTTTTTAAAGAATGTCTTCGGTGGGGTAATTGGTGTTGCCGAGAAAAAATATAACAACTTTCGGGGCCATACCATTCTGAAGAGGTTTATTCTACTAAGATTTATGGGAAGATTGTTCCATTTAATCAGATCTGCTTTCATATTGTTAAGTAATGGGATAAAGTTATCTTTATAATATATATGTTGTCACCAGGGTTGGGGAGTAACGGATTACATGTAATGGCCTTGTAATCCGTTACATGTACGGGATTACAAAGAAATGTAACTGTAATCCGTTACATTACCAGCTAAAAAATATTGTAATCAGATTACAGATACTTTTGCAAAACTAGATGATTACTTTGAGGATTACTTTTAAATTCAGAAAGGGTGTTTGCGAGAAAAAAAACATATTTGACATTCAAATTAGAATTGGGGGGGGGGGCGCAAATTTAAGTTTGTTCCACCTGAGCGAGTTTGACCACAAGTCAGAGACTGCCACGATGACACACCAAATGATGACCACCAATCAGAGACCACTATGATGACACACCAAATGATGACCACCAATCAGAGACCACTATGATGACACACCAAATTATGACCACCAATCAGAGACCACTACAATGACACACCAAATGTGTTTGATCAATCGCTGGAAAAGAGCAGAAATAGGCTTTTGTAGGCTACAGTCCAAGCTGTATCTTCCAATGGTGCGACTGCTGTCGGGGTTCAAAGATTATCCAATTTGAATAAACGCTTGGAGGTAAGGATGACGGCGGTGGTGTAGTCTACGGTGATACGGATATAACTTATTATTGATATTTTTATTTTATTTTACCTTTATTTAACCAGGCAAGTCAGTTAAGAACAAATTCTTATTTTCAATGACGGCCTAGGAACAGTGGGTTAACTGCCTGTTCAGGGGCAGAACGACAGATTTTGTACCTTGTCAGCTGGGGGATTTGAACTTGCAACCTTTCGGTTATGCTCTAACCACTAGGCTACCCTGCCGCCCCAATATCTACATAGCGCATTGATGTGAATCACACTGCTGCTCTCTCATTTAGCTATTTGCGCCTTACGGATTGTCGTTGTTGTGGATGTCTGTTCACAAATCTAAATTTGTATTTGAACACAATAATGGTTGAATTCTAGAAGTTTAAACTCCCTATCAATCGTTATTTTTGGAACCAGTGGACAGACAAATGCGCTGTTGCAACAGCTGCTTAGTGCGGATCCCAGCCTATGGAATAAAAGTGTGGGCTTTTATTGCTCAATCTAATTCATGCTGATCAAACATGTACATATAATGGACACGTGCTCAATCTCACACTTTTGATTGGTTTAAAGGGTACTATTTAGTTGCTACATCCACTTTTGGATTTATACATTTATATATATACACACACATACAGTTCAAGTCCAAAGTTTACATACACCTCAGCCAAATACATTTAAACTCAGTTTTTCACAATTCCTGACATTCAATCCTAGTAAAAATTCCGTCTTAGGTCAGTTAGGATCACCACTTCATTTTAAGAATGTGAAATGTCAGAATAAAATTTGAGAGAATTATTTATTTCAGCTTTTATTTCATCATATTCTCAGTGGGTCAGAAGTTTACATACACTCAATGAATGTTTGGTATCATTGCCTTTAATTGTTTAACTTGGGTCAAACGTTGCGGGGAGCCTTCCACAAGCTTCACACAATGAGTTGGGTGAATTTTGGCCCATTCCTCCTGACAGAGCTGGTGTAACTGAGTCAGGTTTGTAAGCCTCCTTGCTCTATGGGATTGAGGTCATGGCTTTGTGATGGCCACTCCAATACCTTGACTTTGTTGTCCTTAAACCATTTTGCCACAACTTTGGAAGTATGCTTGGGGTTATTGTCCATTTGGAAGACCCATTTGCGACCAAGCTTTAACTTCCTGACTGATGTCTTGAGATATTGCTTCAATATATCCACATAATTTTCCTGCCTCATGATGCCATCTATTTTGTGAAGTGCACCAATCCCTCCTGAAGCAAAGCACCCCCACAACATGATGCTGCCACCCCCGTGCTTCACGGTTGGGATGGTGTTCTTCGGCTTACAAGCCTCCGCCTTTTTCATCTTAACATAACGATGATCATTATGGGCAACCAGTTCTAGTTTTGTTTCATCAGACCAGAGAACATTTCTACAAAAAGCACAATCTTTGTCCCCATCTGCAAACTGTAGTCTGGCTTTTTTATGGTGGTTTTGGAGCAGTGGCTTCTTCCTTGCTGAGCAGACTCGTTTTACTGTGGATATAGATACTTTTGTACCTGTTTCCTCCAGAATCTTCACAAGGTTCTTTGCTAATTCTATGGGTAACTCATCATAAGCAGGTTCATGTTCATTCTAGAATTATAATTCCTAATTCTATGGCTAACTCATCATAAGCAGGTTCATGTCCATTCTAGAATTGCAATTCCTAATTCTATGGCTAACTCATCATAAGCAGGTTCATGTCCATTCTAGAATTATAATTCCTAATTCTATGAGAAGTTGAGAAGTTGCCTTCCATCCAAGAGGTTATGGGTTCAAAACCCCATCTCTTCTGCTTTAGGAGACTTTTCTGTGAACGTCGATGTCAAAAAATGACAAAAGGAAGTGTATTGAGAGTGAAGGAGTCTATGGCTCTGGCATAAGGATCTCCTCCCCAAAGCACAGGGCTGTATTGAGAGTGAAGGAGTCTATGGCTCTGGCATAAGGATCTCCTCCCCAAAGCACAGGGCTGTATTGAGAGTGAAGGAGTCTATGGCTCTGGCATAAGGATCTCCTCCCCAAAGCACAGGGCTGTATTGAGAGTGAAGGAGTCTATGGCTCTGGCATAAGGATCTCCTCCCCAAAGCACAGGGCTGTATTGAGAGTGAAGGAGTCTATGGCTCTGGCATAAGGATCTCCTCCCCAAAGCACAGAGCTGTATTGAGAGTGAAGGAGTCTATGGCTCTGGCATAAGGATCTCCTCCCCAAAGCACAGGGCTGTAGGTTTGAACCCAGTTCTGTCTCTCTATCATGGGTTGTCTTCACACGTAGGACCCTGCTGCAGAACCAGCCAAAGCTGCTGGGATTGGCTGTTACACATAGGACTCTGCTGCAGAGCCAGCCAAGGCTGCTGGGATTGGCTGTTACACATAGGACTCTGCTGCAGAGCCAGCCAAGGCTGCTGGGATTGGCTGTCACATGTAAACTGTCTGGAAGGGAGCGATAAACGTGAGTGGTCAATCCTGGGGTTCCGGAACAGTTTTAGCCTTTTAAAAATACTGAGCTTTTTCCAGAGCTTTTTCTCCTGAGTACAGCAGTGGTTCAGTAGAGGAAACAACACGTCCATCCCTGTCAGTGTCCCTGCACAGCCAGGTCAACTGTGATACGAGTCCGTATTCCCTGTCAGTGTCCCTGCACAGCCAGGTCAACTGTGATACGAGTCCGTATTCCCTGTCAGTGTCCCTGCACAGCCAGGTCAACTGTGATACGAGTCCGTATTCCCTGTCAGTGTCCCTGCACAGCCAGGTCAACTGTGATACGAGTCCGTATTCCCTGTCAGTGTCCCTGCACAGCCAGGTCAACTGTGATACGAGTCCGTATTCCCTGTCGGTGTCCCTGCACAGCCAGGTCAACTGTGATACGAGTCCGTATTCCCTGTCGGTGTCCCTGCCCAGCCAGGTCAACTGTGATACGAGTCCGTATTCCCTGTCGGTGTCCCTGCACAGCCAGGTCAACTGTGATACGAGTCCGTATTCCCTGTCAGTGTCCCTGCACAGCCAGGTCAACTGTGATACGAGTCCGTATTCCCTGTCAGTGTCCCTGCACAGCCAGGTCAACTGTGATACGAGTCCGTATTCCCTGTCAGTGTCCCTGCACAGCCAGGTCAACTGTGATACGAGTCCGTATTCCCTGTCGGTGTCCCTGCCCAGCCAGGTCAACTGTGATACGAGTCCGTATTCCCTGTCAGTGTCCCTGCACAGCCAGGTCAACTGTGATACGAGTCCGTATTCCCTGTCAGTGTCCCTGCCCAGCCAGGTCAACTGTGATACGAGTCCATATTCCCTGTCGGTGTCCCTGCCCAGCCAGGTCAACTGTGATACGAGTCCGTATTCCCTGTCGGTGTCCCTGCCCAGCCAGGTCAACTGTGATACGAGTCCGTATTCCCTGTCGGTGTCCCTGCACAGCCAGGTCAACTGTGATACGAGTCCGTATTCCCTGTCCATCCCTGTCTGAGGACGTCAGGAAATGACATGGAACCCGGCCACTACTGGCAACAGTGAGCGATGTTACCTTCAAAGTAGGTTTTAATCTGCCTCTGATTCCAAAAGTTGCACATTTGAATCCAGCAATATAAAGTTGTTTTTTAATATTTTTTGTTTTAAACCTATGCCAAACATTAACCCTTACCATTCGGAGTTATTGCCCCAACTTAAACTTAACAAACAATTTAGAGTTAATGCCTAACGTTAACCTAAAACACTTTGAAATTTGAGAAACATCTGTGAGAGCTGGAACCACACTGATCAACCCTGTCCCGGCAACCCTACACTTCAAAACACAAAGCCAATAGCTCCTTTACACCTGGAGCAGATCTCTGACTACATTTGTCATGAAGAAATGGGGAGGGGCCAAAAATGACAAGCTCAAGACTTGAACCTAGCTTGAGAGTGAGTGACAGCCTCAGGACTCTGGCATCTCTGTCTGGGGGTGCTCCATAAGTAAGGAGTTGTAGGCTCCAACCCTGAGCACGACTCTCTGGATAATGGTTGTAGGTTCTAACCCCAGTCAAGGCTCTGGAGTATAGTGTTAGGTTCTAACCCCAGTCAAGGCTCAGGAGTATAGTGTTAGGTTCTAACCCCAGTCAAGGCTCTGGAGTATAGTGTTAGGTTCTAACCCCAGTCAAGGCTCAGGAGTATAGTGTTAGGTTCTAGCCCCAGTCAAGGCTCAGGAGTATAGTGTTAGGTTCTAACCCCAGTCAAGGCTCAGGAGTATAGTGTTAGGTTCTAACCCCAGTCAAGGCTCAGGAGTATAGTGTTAGGTTCTAACCCCAGTCAAGGCTCAGGAGTATAGTGTTAGGTTCTAACCCCAGTCAAGGCTCTGGAGTATAGTGTTAGGTTATAACCCCAGTCAAGGCTCAGGAGTATAGTGTTAGGTTCTAACCCCAGTCAAGGCTCAGGAGTATAGTGTTAGGTTATAACCCCAGTCAAGGCTCTGGAGTATAGTGTTAGGTTCTAACCCCAGTCAAGGCTCTGGAGTATAGTGTTAGGTTCTAACCCCAGTCAAGGCTCAGGAGTATAGTGTTAGGTTCTAACCCCAGTCAAGGCTCTGGAGTATAGTGTTAGGTTCTAACCCCAGTCAAGGCTCTGGAGTATAGTGTTAGGTTCTAACCCCAGTCAAGGCTCAGGAGTATAGTGTTAGGTTCTAACCCCAGTCAAGGCTCAGGAGTATAGTGTTAGGTTCTAACCCCAGTCAAGGCTCTGGAGTATAGTGTTAGGTTCTAACCCCAGTCAAGGCTCAGGAGTATAGTGTTAGGTTCTAACCCCAGTCAAGGCTCTGCAGCATGGTTGTAGGTTCTAACCCAGTCAAGGCTCTGGAGTATAGTGTTAGGTTCTAACCCCAGTCAAGGCTCAGGAGCTTCCCCATCTGAACTCCAGAGCATGGTTGCAGGTTGAAACTCTGGATCAAGATCATGCCCTCTGCTGGTCAGCAGGTCAAAGTGAGACAAATTAGCGACTGTGGGTTTAAGTTATCAGGCACAGAAACTGCAAAATGATTCATTGTCTGCAATTATTTTCACGTCAGTCTAATTTAGTCCGGATTCAATTCGACCGCTCTGCATACTGTATGTCGACTCAATAGGAAATTACCTTCAAAATTGTGTGTAGCCGACAAAGCGCAATACGCATGGTTTGTTTACGTAACAGGTTAGGAGAATGAGGTTAAGGTTAGAAAAAGGGTTCGGCTAAAATGCAACTGTTTTCAATAACTGTTGTCCCCAGCGCCATCTAGACACTAGTATAAACAACCTTTCAGTATCCTAACACAGACTTTTAACTACCTATACAACAACACGCTCACTCCTGCCTCGTCAAATCATTCATTCTACTATACAACACGCTCACTCCTGCCTCATCAAATCATTCATTCTACCTATACAACACGCTCACTCCTGCCTCATCAAATCATTCATTCTACCTATACAACACGCTCACTCCTGCCTCATCAAATCATTCACTCTACCTATACAACACGCTCACTCCTGCCTCATCAAATCATTCACTCTACCTATACAACACGCTCACTCCTGCCTCGTCAAATCATTCATTCTACCTATACAACACGCTCACTCCTGCCTCATCAAATCATTCATTCTACCTATACAACAACACGCTCACTCCTGCCTCGTCAAATCATTCATTCTACCTATACAACACGCTCACTCCTGCCTCGTCAAATCATTCATTCTACCTATACAACACGCTCACTCCTGCCTCGTCAAATCATTCATTCTACCTATACAACACGCTCACTCCTGCCTCGTCAAATCATTCATTCTACTATACAACACGCTCACTCCTGCCTCGTCAAATCATTCATTCTACCTATACAACACGCTCACTCCTGCCTCATCAAATCATTCATTCTACCTCTACAACAACACGCTCACTCCTGCCTCATCAAATCATTCATTCTACTATACAACACGCTCACTCCTGCCTCATCAAATCATTCATTCTACCTATACAACACGCTCACTCCTGCCTCATCAAATCATTCATTCTACCTATACAACAACACGCTCACTCCTGCCTCGTCAAATCATTCATTCTACTATACAACACGCTCACTCCTGCCTCGTCAAATCATTCATTCTACCTATACAACACGCTCACTCCTGCCTCATCAAATCATTCATTCTACCTCTACAACAACACGCTCACTCCTGCCTCATCAAATCATTCATTCTACCTATACAACACGCTCACTCCTGCCTCATCAAATCATTCATTCTACCTTTACAACACGCTCACTCCTGCCTCATCAAATCATTCATTCTACCTATACAACACGCTCACTCCTGCCTCGTCAAATCATTCATTCTACCTATACAACACGCTCACTCCTGTCTCGTCAAATCATTCATTCTACCTTTACAACAACACGCTCACTCCTGCCTCATCAAATCATTCACTCTACCTATACAACACGCTCACTCCTGCCTCGTCAAATCATTCATTCTACCTATACAACATCACGCTCAGTCCTGCCTCATCGCTCCCTCCTGCCTCATCGCTCCCTCCTGCCTCGTCAAATCATAACAAACAAAGCAGGACATGGAAGTTATTTATTGGTTTCCTTACAGCAGTTAGCAATACTTTAACTTTTTTTGAAAGCCCCCAAAAATAAATACAAATATTAAATTAAATAATTAGATCACCGTGTTTTTATTCAACACAGCGACAGTAGCAACTCTGGTTGCTTCCTCTTCTCGTCTCCTTTTTCCTCAACTCCTCGACTTAATCTGCACTGATCTGGCAAGACCCAGACAAATTAAAGCAATGTTAAAAACGACCTGTCCAGTCCTTTCGGGGTCAGTGTGAAATGGAGGATACAAGGAAAGGAGACGAGTATACAAGGAAATGAGGAGAGGAAGCCGCTCTGAGAGTATGGAGACGCGGCCGAGGAGAAGAAGTAGCAGAAGACAGCTGACATGCGGAGAGGGAAAATACTGGGACAGCCTCCCAAATAGCACCTTATTCCCTTATAGAAGTGCACTACTTTTAAACCAGGGCCCAGTATATAGGGAATAGGGTGCCATTTGGGCCACAGGCTGGGACTGGGGATGCATTCATATTAAAAAATAAATCCTCATGTAGACACAACAGATTCCAAATCCTCATGTAGATACAACAGATTCCAAATCCTCATGTAGATACAACAGATTCCAAATCCTCATGTAGACACAACAGATTCCAAATCCTCATGTAGATACAACAGATTCCAAAACGTTACTGTATTGTAGGCTTGTTTAGAAGAAGAAGAAGCTCCGTTTTATTATTTTAAAAAAACGCAACTCAGGTGACAAATATTTGTTGTTGTTGTTGTTGTTTTGAATTCCCTGACTTATGAGAAAGCACTGGGAAACCACCACAACGCGCATGATAACCTTTCTTCAGGACAATACAGTCCAATCAAAATGGTCCTCTGCCCAGCCCTCTTTCCTACCCCCCCCCCGACACACACACACACACACACACACACACACACCTTCACATCCTACAGCTACACCCACGCACACATACATCAGTGCATTCATTTGTCATCACTCCATCCACCTCTCCACCCCTCTATCATTTCCCTTTAGGGCTGCGGGGCTCCCATGTGCTCTGGCTGGCGGTAAGGAGGCCTGGGAGGGCCACATAGTCTTTCTGGAAACGGGAGTTGGGCGTTCTCTGTCTCTTCCTCTCTCCCTGGGTCGTGAAGAAGGCGTCCTGGAAACGCATGCTGGATGCCGTCGACTGGAGAGAAGGAAAGGGAGGAGAGAAGGAAAGGGAGGAGAGAAGGAGATGGAGGAGAGAAGGTGAGAGGGAGGAGAGACGGAGAGGGAGGAGAGAAGGAGAGAGAAGGAGAGAGGAGAGAAGGAGAGAGGAGAGAGAGGAGAGAAGGAGAGAAGGAGAGGGAGGAGAGAAGGAGAGAGGAGAGGGAGGAGAGAAGGAGAGAGGAGAGAGGGAGGAGAGAGATGAGAGGGAGGAGAGAGATGAGAGGGAGGAGAGAAGGAGAGGAGAGGGAGGAGAGAAGGAGAGGGAGGAGAGAAGGAGAGAGGAGAGAAGGAGAGAGGAGAGAAGGAGAGAGGAGAGAGAGGGAGGAGAGAAGGAGAGAGGAGAGGGAGGAGAGAAGGAGAGAGGAGAGAGAGGGAGGAGAGAGATGAGAGGGAGGAGAGAGATGAGAGGGAGGAGAGAAGGAGAGGGAGGAGAGAAGGAGAGAGGAGAGGGAGGAGAGAAGGAGAGAGGAGAGAGAGGGAGGAGAGAGATGAGAGGGAGGAGAGAGATGAGAGGGAGGAGAGAAGGAGATAAACATACAGGTACAAATGTGGTACATAGAGTCAGAGTCCATACAGTCAGTCTAGTATAGTAGATACAGTCAGTCTAGTATAGTAGATACAGTCAGTCTAGTAGATACAGTCAGTCTAGTATAGTAGATACAGTCAGTCTAGTATAGTAGATACAGTCAGTCTAGTATAGTAGATACAGTCAGTCTAGTATAGTAGATACAGTCAGTCTAGTATAGTAGATACAGTCAGTCTAGTATAGTAGATACAGTCAGTCTAGTAGATACAGTCAGTCTAGTATAGTAGATACAGTCAGTCTAGTATAGTAGATACAGTCAGTCTAGTATAGTAGATACAGTCAGTCTAGTATAGTAGATACAGTCAGTCTAGTATAGTAGATACAGTCAGTCTAGTAGAGTAGATACAGTCAGTCTAGTATAGTAGATACAGTCAGTCTAGTCTAGTAGATACAGTCAGTCTAGTCTAGTAGATACAGTCAGTCTAGTATAGTAGATATAGTCAGTCTAGTATAGTAGATACAGTCAGTCTAGTATAGTAGATACAGTCAGTCTAGTATAGTAGATACAGTCAGTCTAGTAGATACAGTCAGTCTAGTATAGTAGATACAGTCAGTCTAGTATAGTAGATACAGTCAGTCTAGTAGAGTAGATACAGTCAGTCTAGTATAGTAGATACAGTCAGTCTAGTCTAGTAGATACAGTCAGTCTAGTATAGTAGATACAGTCAGTCTAGTAGATACAGTCAGTCTAGTAGATACAGTCAGTCTAGTATAGTAGATACAGTCTAGTATAGTAGATACAGTCAGTCTAGTAAAGTAGATACAGTCAGTCTAGTACCGTAGATACAGTCAGTCTAGTAGATACAGTCTAGTATAGTAGATACAGTCAGTCTAGTATAGTAGATACAGTCAGTCTAGTATAGTAGATACAGTCAGTCTAGTAGATACAGTCAGTCTAGTAGATACAGTCAGTCTAGTATAGTAGATACAGTCAGTCTAGTAGATACAGTCAGTCTAGTATAGTAGATACAGTCAGTCTAGTATAGTATATACAGTCAGTCTAGTATAGTAGATACAGTCAGTCTAGTAGATACAGTCAGTCTAGTAGATACAGTCAGTCTAGTAGATACAGTCAGTCTAGTATAGTAGATACAGTCAGTCTAGTATAGTAGATACAGTCAGTCTAGTATAGTAGATACAGTCAGTCTAGTACCGTAGATACAGTCAGTCTAGTAGATACAGTCTAGTATAGTAGATACAGTCAGTCTAGTATAGTAGATACAGTCAGTCTAGTACCGTAGATACAGTCAGTCTAGTAGATACAGTCAGTCTAGTAGATACAGTCAGTCTAGTATAGTAGATACAGTCAGTCTAGTACCGTAGATACAGTCAGTCTAGTAGATACAGTCAGTCTAGTAGATACAGTCAGTCTAGTACCGTAGATACAGTCAGTCTAGTACCGTAGATACAGTCAGTCTAGTACCGTAGATACAGTCAGTGTAGTAGATACAGTCAGTCTAGTATAGTAGATACAGTCAGTCTAGTAGATACAGTCAGTCTAGTATAGTAGATACAGTCAGTCTAGTATAGTAGATATAGTCAGTCTAGTATGGTAGATACAGTCAGTCTAGTATAGTAGATACAGTCAGTCTAGTATAGTAGATACAGTCAGTCTAGTATAGTAGATACAGTCAGTCTAGTATAGTAGATACAGTCAGTCTAGTATAGTAGATACAGTCAGTCTAGTAGATACAGTCAGTCTAGTATAGTAGATACAGTCAGTCTAGTATAGTAGATACAGTCAGTCTAGTATAGTAGATACAGTCAGTCTAGTATAGTAGACACAGTCAGTTAGTATAGTAGATCTGGTCAGTCTAGTATGGTGTCCTTTGACAGCTCTTTGGTCTTGGCCATAGTGGAGTTTGGAGTGTGACTGTTTGAGGTTGTGGACAGGTGTCTTTTATACTGATAACAAGTTCAAACAGGTGCCATTAATACAGGTAACAAGTAAAGGACAGAGGAGCCTCTTAAAGAAGAAGTTACAGGTCTGTGAGAGCCAGAAATCTTGCTTGTTTGTAGGTGACCAAATACTTATTTTCCACCATAATTTGCAAATAAATTCATTAAAAATCCTACAATGTGATTTTCTGGATTTATTTTCTCATTTTGTCTGTCATAGTTGAAGTGTACCTATGATGAAAATTACAGGCCTCTCTCATATTTTTAAGTGGGAGAACTTGCACAATTGGTGGCTGACTAAATACTTTTTTGCCCCACTGTAGATCAATCCATACAGTGAGTCAAGTATAGTATATAGATCCGAGTCCATAGTCAGTCTAGTATAGTAGATACAGTCAGTATAGTAGATACAGTCAGTCTAGTATAGTAGATACAGTCAGTCTAGTATAGTAGATACAGTCAGTCTAGTATAGTAGATATAGTCAGTCTAGTATAGTAGATACAGTCAGTCTAGTATAGTAGATACAGTCAGTCTAGTATAGTAGATACAGTCAGTCTAGTATAGTAGATACAGTCAGTCTAGTATAGTAGATACAGTCAGTCTAGTACAGTAGATACAGTCAGTCTAGTATAGTAGATACAGTCAGTCTAGTATAGTAGATACAGTCAGTCTAGTATAGTAGATACAGTCAGTCTAGTATAGTAGATACAGTCAGTCTAGTAGATACAGTCAGTCTAGTATAGTAGATACAGTCAGTCTAGTATAGTAGATACAGTCAGTCTAGTATAGTAGATACAGTCAGTCTAGTATAGTAGATACAGTCAGTCTAGTATAGTAGATACAGTCAGTCTAGTATAGTGGATACAGTCAGTCTAGTAGAGTAGATACAGTCAGTCTAGTATAGTAGATACAGTCAGTCTAGTCTAGTAGATACAGTCAGTCTAGTCTAGTAGATACAGTCAGTCTAGTATAGTAGATATAGTCAGTCTAGTATAGTAGATACAGTCAGTCTAGTATAGTAGATACAGTCAGTCTAGTAGATACAGTCAGTCTAGTATAGTAGATACAGTCAGTCTAGTATAGTAGATACAGTCAGTCTAGTAGAGTAGATACAGTCAGTCTAGTATAGTAGATACAGTCAGTCTAGTAGATACAGTCTAGTATAGTAGATACAGTCAGTCTAGTCTAGTAGATACAGTCAGTCTAGTATAGTAGATACAGTCAGTCTAGTAGATACAGTCAGTCTAGTAGATACAGTCAGTCTAGTATAGTAGATACAGTCAGTCTAGTATAGTAGATACAGTCAGTCTAGTATAGTAGATACAGTCAGTCTAGTACCGTAGATACAGTCAGTCTAGTAGATACAGTCTAGTATAGTAGATACAGTCAGTCTAGTATAGTAGATACAGTCAGTCTAGTATAGTAGATACAGTCAGTCTAGTAGATACAGTCAGTCTAGTAGATACAGTCAGTCTAGTATAGTAGATACAGTCAGTCTAGTAGATACAGTCAGTCTAGTATAGTAGATACAGTCAGTCTAGTATAGTATATACAGTCAGTCTAGTATAGTAGATACAGTCAGTCTAGTAGATACAGTCAGTCTAGTAGATACAGTCAGTCTAGTAGATACAGTCAGTCTAGTATAGTAGATACAGTCAGTCTAGTATAGTAGATACAGTCAGTCTAGTATAGTAGATACAGTCAGTCTAGTACCGTAGATACAGTCAGTCTAGTAGATACAGTCTAGTATAGTAGATACAGTCAGTCTAGTATAGTAGATACAGTCAGTCTAGTACCGTAGATACAGTCAGTCTAGTAGATACAGTCAGTCTAGTAGATACAGTCAGTCTAGTATAGTAGATACAGTCAGTCTAGTACCGTAGATACAGTCAGTCTAGTAGATACAGTCAGTCTAGTAGATACAGTCAGTCTAGTACCGTAGATACAGTCAGTCTAGTACCGTAGATACAGTCAGTCTAGTACCGTAGATACAGTCAGTCTAGTAGATACAGTCAGTCTAGTATAGTAGATACAGTCAGTCTAGTAGATACAGTCAGTCTAGTATAGTAGATACAGTCAGTCTAGTATAGTAGATATAGTCAGTCTAGTATGGTAGATACAGTCAGTCTAGTATAGTAGATACAGTCAGTCTAGTATAGTAGATACAGTCAGTCTAGTATAGTAGATACAGTCAGTCTAGTATAGTAGATACAGTCAGTCTAGTATAGTAGATACAGTCAGTCTAGTAGATACAGTCAGTCTAGTATAGTAGATACAGTCAGTCTAGTATAGTAGATACAGTCAGTCTAGTATAGTAGATACAGTCAGTCTAGTATAGTAGACACAGTCAGTTAGTATAGTAGATCTGGTCAGTCTAGTATGGTGTCCTTTGACAGCTCTTTGGTCTTGGCCATAGTGGAGTTTGGAGTGTGACTGTTTGAGGTTGTGGACAGGTGTCTTTTATACTGATAACAAGTTCAAACAGGTGCCATTAATACAGGTAACAAGTAAAGGACAGAGGAGCCTCTTAAAGAAGAAGTTACAGGTCTGTGAGAGCCAGAAATCTTGCTTGTTTGTAGGTGACCAAATACTTATTTTCCACCATAATTTGCAAATAAATTCATTAAAAATCCTACAATGTGATTTTCTGGATTTATTTTCTCATTTTGTCTGTCATAGTTGAAGTGTACCTATGATGAAAATTACTGGCCTCTCTCATATTTTTAAGTGGGAGAACTTGCACAATTGGTGGCTGACTAAATACTTTTTTGCCCCACTGTAGATCAATCCATACAGTGAGTCAAGTATAGTATATAGATCCGAGTCCATAGTCAGTCTAGTATAGTAGATACAGTCAGTATAGTAGATACAGTCAGTCTAGTATAGTAGATACAGTCAGTCTAGTATAGTAGATACAGTCAGTCTAGTATAGTAGATACAGTCAGTCTAGTATAGTAGATATAGTCAGTCTAGTATAGTAGATACAGTCAGTCTAGTATAGTAGATACAGTCAGTCTAGTATAGTAGATACAGTCAGTCTAGTATAGTAGATACAGTCAGTCTAGTACAGTAGATACAGTCAGTCTAGTATAGTAGATACAGTCAGTCTAGTATAGTAGATACAGTCAGTCTAGTATAGTAGATACAGTCAGTCTAGTATAGTAGATACAGTCAGTCTAGTATAGTAGTATAGTATATAGATCAGAGTCCATACAGTCAGTCTAGTATAGTAGATACAGTCAGTCTAGTATAGTAGATACAGTCAGTCTAGTATAGTAGATACAGTCAGTCTAGTATAGTATATAGATCCGAGTCCATAGTCAGTCTAGTATAGTATATACAGTCAGTCTAGTATAGTAGTATAGTATATAGATCAGAGTCCATACAGTCAGTCTAGTATAGTAGATACAGTCAGTCTAGTATAGTAGATACAGTCAGTCTAGTATAGTAGATACAGTCAGTCTAGTATAGTAGATGCAGTCAGTCTAGTACAGTAGATACAGTCAGTCTAGTATAGTAGATACAGTCAGTCTAGTATAGTAGATACAGTCAGTCTAGTATAGTAGATACAGTCAGTCTAGTATAGTAGTATAGTAAATAGATCAGAGTCCATACAGTCAGTCTAGTATAGTAGATACAGTCAGTCTAGTATAGTAGATACAGTCAGTCTAGTATAGTAGATACAGTCAGTCTAGTATAGTATATAGATCCGAGTCCATAGTCAGTCTAGTATAGTATATACAGTCAGTCTAGTATAGTAGTATAGTATATAGATCAGAGTCCATACAGTCAGTCTAGTATAGTAGATACAGTCAGTCTAGTATAGTAGATACAGTCAGTCTAGTATAGTATATAGATCAGAGTCTATACATTCTAGTATAGTATATATCTATATCTATCCACATACTTTTGGTCATGTAGTGTATAATAGCATCATATCACACTATAAACAATACAGAACCACACAGGCCAGTAGATGTTTAGCGAGTGCAGTACTTACGAGTCGCCCTTTCACCTTTTTGGGAAGGTCTTCATCCAGAGTATAGACATCCTCTCGCTTAGCTACCACCTGGGAACCATCCTCAAACTCCACCTGGGAAACCCCACACACACACACACACACACTTATTAATATTATATAATCCAGTTATATTCAGTTTCTGTCCATAAATGTGATATATTTATTTCTACACACTCTTCCTCATGGTTAGATGAAATGTTGATTTAATATCTGACCACTACTTAATACTAATGTTAAGTTACTATCAAACCTATTAAACCTTCTGTCTATCCATCTACCTATTAAAGTTATTAAATATGATTAAACCTCCATCTACCTCTTAAAGTTATTAAATATTGTTAAACCTCCATCTACCTATTAAAGTTATTAAATATGATTAAACCTCCATCTACCTATCAAAGCTATTAAAAGGACAATTTACACATTATAAAACCTCCCATCTGGCATCACTGAGCAGTACCTGCATCAGAGAGTGGTTTAGGCATACCTTAACCCACCCCTCTCCACCTTAACCCACCCCTCTCCACCTTAACCCACCTCTGTCCACCTTAACCCACCTATCTCTCCACCTCAACCCACCTCTCTCCACCTTAACCCACCTCTCTCCACCTTAACCCACCTCTCTCCACCTCAACCCACCCCTCGCCACCTTAACCCACCTCTCTCCACCTCAACCCATCTCTCGCCACCTTAACCCACCTCTCTCCACCTTAACCCATCTCTCTCCACCTTAACCCACCTCTCTCCACATATCTCCACCTCTCTCCACCTTAACCCACCTCTCTCTCCACCTTAACCCACCTCTCTCCACATCTCTCCACCTCTCTCCACCTTAACCCACCTCTCTCCACCTTAACCCAACTCTCTCCACCTTAACCCACCTCTCTCCACCTTAACCCACCTCTCTCCACCTTAACCCACCTCTCTCCACCTCAACCCCCCTCTCTCCACCTTAACCCCCCTCTCTCCACCTTAACCCACCTCTCTCCACCTCTCTCCACCTCAACCCACCTCTCTCCACCCATCTCTCCACCTTAACCCACCTCTCTCCACCTCTCTCCACCTCTCTCCACCTTAACCCACCTCTCTCCACCTTAACCCAATTCTCATCACCTCAACCCACCTCTCTCCACCTCTCTCCACCTTAACCCATCTCTCCACCTTAAACCCACCCCTCTCCACCTCTCTCCACCTTAAACCCACCCCTCTCCACCTCTCTCCACCTCTCTCTCCACCTTAACCCACCTCTCTCCACCTTAACCCACCTCTCTCCACCTTAACCCACCTCTCTCCACCTTAACCCACCTCTCTCCACCTTAACCCACCTCTCTCCACCTTAACCCACCTCTCTCCACCTTAACCCACCTCTCCACCTCAACCCACCTCTCCACCTCAACCCACCTCTCTCCATCTTAACCCACCTCTCTCCACCTTAACCCACCTCTCTCCACCTTAACCCACCTCTCCACCTTAACCCACCTCTCCACCTCAACCCACCTCTCTCCACCTTAACCCATCTCTCTCCACCTTAACCCACCTCTCTCCACCTTAACCCACCTCTCTCCACCTTAACCCACCTCTTTCCACCTTAACCCACCTCTCTCCACCTTAACCCACCTCTCTCCACCTTAACCCACCTCTCTCCACCTTAACCCACCTCTCTCCACCTCAACCCACCTCTCTCCACCTCAACCCACCTCTCTCCACCTTAACCCACCTCTCTCCACCTTAACCCACCTCTCTCCACCTTAACCCACCTCTCCACCTCAACCCACCTCTCTCCACCTCAACCCACCTCTCTCCACCTCAACCCACCTCTCTCCACCTCAACCCACCTCTCTCCACCTCAACCCACCTCTCCACCTCAACCCACCTCTCTCCACCTTAACCCACCTCTCTCCACCTTAACCCACCGCTCTCCACCTTAACCCACCTCTCTCCACCTTAACCCACCTCTCTCCACCTTAACCCAATTCTCGTCACCTCAACCCACCTCTCTCCACCTTAACCCATCTCTCTCCACCTTAACCCACCCCTCTCCACCTCTCTCCACCTCTCTCTCCACCTTAACCCACCTCTCTCCACCTTAACCCACCTCTCTCCACCTCTCTCCACCTTAACCCACCTCTCTCCACCTCAACCCACCTCTCTCCACCTCAACCCACCTCTCTCCACCTCAACCCACCTCTCTCCACCTCTCTCCACCTCAACCCACCTCTCTCCACCTCAACCCACCTCTCTCCACCTCAACCCACCTCTCTCCACCTCAACCCACCTCTCTCCATCTCAACCCACCTCTCTCCACCTCAACCCACCTCTCTCCACCTCAACCCACCTCTCTCCACCTCAACCCACCTCTCTCCACCTCTCTCCACCTTAACCCACCTCTCTCCACCTCTCCACCTTAACCCACCTCTCTCCACCTTAACCCACCTCTCTCCACCTTAACCCACCTCTCTCCACCTTAACCCACCTCTCTCCACCTTAACCCACCTCTCTCCACCTCTCCCCACCTAAACGTGTGGAAGAAGGTTTTTTTCCCCGTTAACACTTTTCTAAACCGTCGTCACAGAGCAGCCCCCCGTGCGTCAGAGGCAGTTGTGCAACATAACACGCGTTCCCACAGAGAGAGAACTAAAAGTGGTTGTTTCTCCACCATCTTGACTTGGTGAATATTTCATCATGTTTAAATAATGCAGATCATCGCCACCTCATTCTCCTCCATCATCTCTCACGCTCTCCCTCTCTCTCTCGCTATCTCTCCATCTGTTTTCTCAATCCTCTCCCTCTCTTTGCCAGTCTCTCTTTCTCTCTACATAGAACTTACAGACTGGTTAAAGTCACTGAGTTCAGGGGGCTAAAGATGACAAAAGTTGAGTGAGTTCCGTTTACTGCCCCGTGTCCCGTCCTGGTTCTGGTCTAACACCTGTATGTAATGGGTGCAGTGTGTCCCGTCTTGGTTCTGGTTCTGGTCTAACACCTGTATGTAACGGCTGCAGTGTGTCCTGTCTTGGTTCTGGTTCTGGTCTAACACCTGTATGGGTGCAGTGTGTCCTGTCTTGGTTCTGGTTCTGGTCTAACACCTGTATGGGTGCAGTGTGTCCTGCCTTGGTTCTGGTTCTGGTCTAACACCTGTATGTAACAGCTGCAGTGTGTCCTGTCTTGGTTCTGGTCTAACACCTGTATGTAACAGCTGCAGTGTGTCCTGTCTTGGTTCTGGTTCTGGTCTAACACCTGTATGGGTGCAGTGTGTCCTGCCTTGGTTCTGGTTCTGGTCTAACACCTGTATGTAACAGCTGCAGTGTGTCCTGTCTTGGTTCTGGTCTAACACCTGTATGTAACAGCTGCAGTGTGTCCTGTCTTGGTTCTGGTTCTGGTCTAACACCTGTATGGGTGCAGTGTGTACTGTCTTGGTTCTGGTTCTGGTCTAACACCTGTATGGGTGCAGTGTGTCCTGCCTTGGTTCTGGTTCTGGTCTAACACCTGTATGTAACAGCTGCAGTGTGTCCTGTCTTGGTTCTGGTCTAACACCTGTATGTAACAGCTGCAGTGTGTCCTGTCTTGGTTCTGGTTCTGGTCTAACACCTGTATGGGTGCAGTGTGTCTTGTCTTGGTTCTGGTTCTGGTCTAACACCTGTATGGGTGCAGTGTGTCCTGTCTTGGTTCTGGTTCTGGTCTAACACCTGCATGTAATGGTTGCAGTGCGTCCTGTCTTGGTTCTGGTTCTGGTCTAACACCTGTATGGGTGCAGTGTGTCCTGCCTTGGTTCTGGTTCTGGTCTAACACCTGTATGTAACTGGTGCAGTGTGTCCGGTTCTGGTTCTGGTCTAACACCTTTAAGTAATGGCTGCAGTGTGTCACAAAAGTCAAATAAGTGTATGGATGCAGCAATTGGACCATGAAGGCCTGATTCACTCAGTCTCCTCTGAACAGTTGATGTTGAGATGTGTCTGTTTTTTAGAACTCTGTGAAGCATTTATTTGGGCTGCAATCTGAGGTGCAGTTACCTCTAATAAATGTATCCTCTGCAGCAGAGGTAACTCTGGGTCTTCCTTTCCTGTGGCGGTCCTCATGAGAGACAGTTACCTCTAATGAACTTATCCTCTGCAGCAGAGGTAACTCTGGGTCTTCCTTTCCTGTGGCGGTCCTCATGAGAGACAGTTACCTCTAATGAACTTATCCTCTGCAGCAGAGGTAACTCTGGGTCTTCCTTTCCTGTGGCGGTCCTCATGAGAGACAGTTACCTCTAATGAACTTATCCTCTGCAGCAGAGGTAACTCTGGGTCTTCCTTTCCTGTGGCGGTCCTCATGAGAGCCAGTTACCTCTAATGAACTTATCCTCTGCAGCAGAGGTAACTCTGGGTCTTCCTTTCCTGTGGCGGTCCTCATGAGAGCCAGTTTCATCATAGCGCTTGATGGTTTTTGCGACTGCACTTGAAGAAACTTTCAAAGTTCTTAATTTTCTGAACTGACTGACCTTCATGTCTTAAAGTAATGATGGCCTGTCGTTTCTCTTTGCTGATTTGAGCTGTTCTTGCCATAATATGGACTTGGTCTTTTACCAAATAGGGCTGTCTTCTGTATACCACCCGTAACAGATTGGCTCAAACGCATTAACCTCACAAGGGGTAGGGGGCACTATTTTCACCTCCGGATGAAAAGCGTGCCCAAAGTAAACTGCCTGCTACTCAGACCCAGAAGCTCGGATATGTATATAATTAGTATATTTGGATAGAAAACACTCCAAAGTTTCTAAAACTGTTATAATAATGTCTGTGAGTATAACAGAACTCAAATGGCAGGCGAAAACCTGAGAAAAATCCATCCAGGAAGTGGGATTTTTTTATGTTTGTAGTTTTCCATTGACTGCCTATACAAATTCCATTGACTTAGGACTCAAATTGCACTTCCACTAGAAGATGTCTTTAGAAATTGTTTCAGGCTTGTATTCTGAAAAATGAGGGAGTAAGAGCAGTCTGAATGAGTGGACACTGCCGTGTCCCAGAGGTTTTTCATGCACGCGACTGAGAGCCTTTCTTGTTTTCCTTTTATATTGACGAAGCTTTTGTCTGGTTGAAATATTGTTGATTATTATGACTAAAAAACAACCTGAGGATTGATTATAAACATTGTTTGACATGTTTCTAACGAACTTTACTGATACTTTTCGGATTTTTCGTTTACCTGTTGTGACTGCCTTTGATCCTGTGGATTACTGAACAAAACGGAGGTTTTTGGATATAAAGATGTACGAATAAAACAAACATTTATTGAGTAAATGGGAATCTTGTGAGTGCGCAACCATATGAAGATCATCAAAGGTAAGTGATTCATTTTATCACTATTTCTGACTTGTGTTTCTCCTCTACTTGGCTGGTAACTGTTTGTAATGATTTGTATGCTGGGTGCTGTTCTCAGATAATCGCATGGTTTGCTTTCGCCGTAAAGCCTTTTGGAAATGTGACACCGTGGTTGGATTAACAAGAAGTTAATCATTAAACCGATGTATAACACTTGCATGTTATTAATTTTTATAACGAGTATTTCTGTTTGTGAATTTGGCGCTCTGCAATTTCACTGGATGTTGGCCAGGTGGGACGCTACCGTCTCACACCCCCTAGAGAGGTTAAGGAAAGAAATTCCACAAATTCACTTTTAACAAGGCACACCTGTTAATTGAAATGCATTCCGGGTGAGACTACCATGAAGCTGATTGAGAGAACGCCATGAGTGTGCAAAGCTGTCATCGAGGCAAAGGGTAACTACTTTGAAGAATCTCAAATATAACATATTTTGATTTGTTTAACATTTTTTTGGTTACTACATGATTCCATATGTGTTATTTCATAGTTCTGATGTCGTCACTATTATTCTACAATGTAGAAAATAGTAAAAATAAAGAACAACCCTTGAATGAGTAGGTGTGTCCAAACTTTTGACTGGTACTGTATGTGTGTGTGTGTGTGTGTGTGTGTGAGTGTGTCTGTATCTGTGTGTGTGTGTGTGTGTGTGAGTGTGTGTGTGTCTGTATCTGTGTGTGTGTGTGTGTGTGTGTGTGTGTCTGTATCTGTGTGTGTGTGTGTGTGTGTGTGTGTGTGTGTACCTGGTACATATGCGAGGTGTTGGATCCCTGGTATTTGGCTCCATAGAAGAGTCCATCAGGCCACTTCACCTGGACAGCCTCCCCTACTTCTGGAGGACCGAGACAGGCACAGTCCCGGCTCTGGGAGGACAGGAGAGAGGAGCTCAATGGGGTGTCCCTCCTCACCACTATGTCCTCTGGGTGGGGGGGTTGTCCCTACTCACCACTATGTCCTTTGGGTGGGGGGGTTTTCCCTACTCACCACTATGTCCTCTGGGTGTGTGTGTGTGTGTGTGTGTGTGTGTGTGTGTGTGTGTGTGTGTGTATCCCTCCTCACCACTATGTCCTCTGGGTAGGTGTCGTTGCTGAAGGATCCGTCATCAAACATGACCTCATAGAAGGTCTGGGAGGTCACCTGGGTGACCTTTGAACTGTAGTACCGCAGGTTCTTGTGTTTGGAGATGACGGTCTGACCCAGGACGATGTCCTTCTGAAACGCTGCACGCTGCTGAGAGAGAGAGAGACAGAGAGAGAGAGATGAGAGAGAGATGGAAGGAAAGAGAGAGAGAGAGAGAGAGAGAGAGAGAGAGAGAGAGAGAGAGAGACAGAGAGAGAGAGAGACAGAGAGAGACAGAGAGAGAGAGAGAGACAGAGAGAGAGAGAGACAGAGAGAGAGAGAGACAGAGATGGAAGGAGAGAGAGAGGAAGAGATGGAAGGAAAGAGAGATATCACCGTCTGGCTGAGAATAAAAGACCAGAGTGTGTCACTAGCAGAAAGTTATATTTGTAACCAAGCCTCAAAGCTCCATGGTAACCAAGCCTCAAAGCTCCATGGTAACCAAGCCTCAAAGCTCAATGTTAACCAAGCCTCAAAGCTCCATGGTACCAAGGCTCAAAGCTCCATGGTAACCAAGGCTCAAAGTTCCATGGTAACCAAGCCCCAAAGCTCCATGGTAACCAAGCCTCAAAGCTCCATGGTAACCAAGCCTCAAAGCTCCATGGTAACCAAGCCTCAAAGTTCCATGGTAACCAAGCCTCAAAGCTCCATGTTAACCAAGCCTCAAAGCCCCATGGTAACAAAGGCTCAAAGCTCCATGGTAACCAAGGCTCAAAGTTCCATGGTAACCAAGGCTCAAAGCTCCATGGTAACCAAGCCTCAAAGCTCCATGTTAACCAAGCCTCAAAGCTCCATGGTAACCAAGGCTCAAAGCTCCATGGTAACCAAGGCTCAAAGCTCCATGTTAACCAAACCTCAAAGCTCCATGGTAACCAAGGCTCAAGGTTCCATGGTAACCAAGCCCCAAAGCTCCATGGTAACCAAGCATCAAAGCTCCATGGTAACCAAGCCTCAAATTTCTATGGTAACCAAGCATCAAAGCTCCATGGTAACCAAGCCTCAAATTTCTATGGTAACCAAGCCTCAAAGCTGGCATTGGGAAAAGACAAATAAAGTGAGTTTGTTAAGAACATGGAACTGTTCAGCGGGGTTGAGATGGACCGTGGTGTATGTGTGTGTGTGTGTGTCTATGTCTAATGGAACTGTTCAGCGGGGTTGAGATGGACCGTGGTGTAGGTGTGTGTGTGTGTGTGTGTGTGTCTATGTCTAATGGAACTGTTCAGCGGGGTTGAGATGGACCGTGGTGTAGGTGTGTGTGTGTGTCTATGTCTAATGGAACTGTTCAGCGGGGTTGAGATGGACCGTGGTGTAGGTGTGCTTGTTAGGTCAGCTTATGTGGATGGATGTGTAGCTGTCTTATGCAAGTGTGTGTGTGTGTGTGTCGGTCTATGTCTACTTGGTGTGTGTGTGTGTGTGTCTATGTCTACTTGGTGTGTGTGTCGGTCTATACTTCCGTGTGTGTGTGCGTGTGTGTGTCTACTTGGTGTGTGTGTGTGTGTGTGTGTCTACTTGGTGTGTGTGTGTTACCTACTGTGGTGGGAGGGACCGAAGCCGAGCCGCTCTGAGTACTCACAGCAGACGAGCTCCGTGATTGGTGCCTGTGGCAGGTGATTGACACCACGTAAGGCCACTCGTCCGGCTCCATGGTGACCCCGGCGGCGTGGGCACAGGTAACGTGGAAGGAGGTGGGACATCGACCGCACGAACACTGGATACATGCCCCTCCCCCGCCCTGGCCACGCCTCACACAGCGCTTACGGCAGTAGATACACTTCTACACACAGACAGAGAGAGAGAATCAACTCAACTGACTGAAATCAACTCTTCTACAGAGAATCAACTCAACTGACTGAAATCAACTCTTCTACAGAGAATCAACTCAACTGACTGAAATCAACTCTTCTACAGAGAATCAACTCAACTGACTGAAATCAACTCTTCTACAGAGAATCAACTCAACTGACTGAAATCAACTCTTCTACAGAGAATCAACTCCACTGACTGAAATCAACTCTTCTACAGAGAATCAACTCCACTGACTGAAATCAACTCTTCTACAGAGAATCAACTCAACTGACTGAAATCAACTCTTCTACAGAGAATCAACAACTGACTGAAATCAACTCTTCTACAGAGAATCAACAACTGACTGAAATCAACTCTTCTACAGAGAATCAACAACTGACTGAATTCAACTCTTCTACAGAGAATCAACTCCACTGACTGAAATCAACTCTTCTACAGAGAATCAAATCCACTGACTGAAATCAACTCTTCTACAGAGAATCAACTCAACTGACTGAAATCAACTCTTCTACAGAGAATCAACTCAACTGACTGAAATTAACTCTTCTACAGAGAATCAACTCAACTGACTGAAATCAACTCTTCTACAGAGAATCAACTCAACTGAATTCACTAAGCTAATGCATATGGAAATGAAACATTCATATAAACTAAACATCTCTATACAGCAGGAGATATGACCACCCTCTTTAACCCTATAGTTAGTTAACATAGAAGACTATAGTTAGTTAACATAGTAGACTATAGTTAGTTAACATAGAAGACTATAGTTAGTTAACATAGTAGACTATAGTTAGTTAACATAGTAGACTATAGTTAGTTAACATAGTAGACTATAGTTAGTTAACATAGTAGACTATAGTTAGTTAACATAGTAGACTATAGTTAGTTAACATAGAAGACTATAGTTAGTTAACATAGTAGACTATAGTTAGTTAACATAGTAGACTATAGTTAGTTAACATAGAAGACTATAGTTAGTTAACATAGTATACTATAGTTAGTTAACATAGTAGACTATAGTTAGTTAACATAGTATACTATAGTTAGTTAACATAGAATACTATAGTTAGTTAACATAGTATACTATAGTTAGTTAACATAGAAGACTATAGTTAGTTAACATAGTAGACTATAGTTAGTTAACATAGTAGACTATAGTTAGTTAACATAGAAGACTATAGTTAGTTAACATAGTAGACTATAGTTAGTTAACATAGTAGACTATAGTTAGTTAACATAGTAGACTATAGTTAGTTAACATAGTAGACTATAGTTAGTTAACATAGTAGACTATAGTTAGTTAACATAGTAGACTATAGTTAGTTAACATAGTAGACTATAGTTAGTTAACATAGAAGACTATAGTTAGTTAACATAGAAGACTATAGTTAGTTAACATAGTATACTATAGTTAGTTAACATAGTAGACTATAGTTAGTTAACATAGTATACTATAGTTAGTTAACATAGAATACTATAGTTAGTTAACATAGTATACTATAGTTAGTTAACATAGAAGACTATAGTTAGTTAACATAGTAGACTATAGTTAGTTAACATAGTAGACTATAGTTAGTTAACATAGTAGACTATAGTTAGTTAACATAGAAGACTATAGTTAGTTAACATAGAAGACTATAGTTAGTTAACATAGTAAACTATAGTTAGTTAACATAGTATACTATAGTTAGTTAACATAGTAAACTATAGTTAGTTAACATAGTATACTATAGTTAGTTAACATAGTAGACTATAGTTAGTTAACATAGAAGACTATAGTTAGTTAACATAGAAGACTATAGTTAGTTAACATAGTATACTATAGTTAGTTAACATAGTAGACTATAGTTAGTTAACATAGTAGACTATAGTTAGTTAACATAGAAGACTATAGTTAGTTAACATAGTACCCTATAGTTAGTTAACATAGAATACTAACTAGGCTACCTGCCTAGTGGTTAGAGGAGGCAGGTAGCCTAGTGGTTAGAGGAGGCAGGTAGCCTAGTGGTTAGAGGAGGCAGGTAGCCTAGTGGTTAGAGGAGGCAGGTAGCCTAGTGGTTAGAGGAGGCAGGTAGCCTAGTGGTTAGAGGAGACAGGTAGCCTAGTGGTTAGAGGAGGCAGGTAGTCTAGTGGTTAGAGGAGGCAGGTAGCCTAGTGGTTAGAGGAGGCAGGTAGCCTGGTGGTTAGAGGAGGCAGGTAGCCTAGTGGTTAGAGGAGGCAGGTAGCCTAGTGGTTAGAGGAGGCAGGTAGCCTAGTGGTTAGAGGAGACAGGTAGCCTAGTGGTTAGAGGAGGCAGGTAGCCTAGTGGTTAGAGGAGGCAGGTAGTCTAGTGGTTAGAGGAGGCAGGTAGCCTAGTGGTTAGAGGAGGCAGGTAGCCTAGTGGTTAGAGGAGGCAGGTAGCCTAGTGGTTAGAGGAGGCAGGTAGCCTAGTGGTTTGAGCGTTGGGCCAGTAACCGGAAAGGTTGCTGGATCGAATCCCTGAGAAATTTGTCATTCTGCCCCTGAACAAGGCAGTTAACCCACTGTTCTCCGATGACGTGGATGTCAATTAAGGCAGCCCCCCCCCCCCCCCCCCCCCCCCCCTCCGGTTCAGAGGGGTTGGGTTAAATGAGGAAGACACGTTTCAGTTGAATACATTCAGTTGGACAACAGACTAGGTACCCCCCCCCCCCCCCCCCCCATCACCTCTCCCATTCAGAGGGGTTGGGTTAGGTATCTCCCTCCCCTTCCCCTTCCATATGCAGTGTTTCCCCTACGTTCATTTAGCAGCAACCCCACCGCCCCTCCAAAAAACTAGACAGTCTGAAGAATCTAACGTTCCCCAAACCGTCACGGGGCACCACACTTCATCTAGTTCTGTTTGAGTAACTCACAACATAAATTATGGCAAAAGGAGTCACATTTGCAGGAAAATGGCATCAACAAGACACCGTCTGCCAAGAGGAAGGCCTCGAAAATCCCCTCCTCTCTCCTCGCCACTACCACCCAGGAGGAAGTAGAGATTATTGGGACGTGTGTAACCCACTTCCTCCTCTCCCCCTCCCCTTTCTCCCCTCCTCTCTCCCCCTCCCTTCCCCTCTTTCCCCTCCTCTCTCCCTCTCCCCTCCCCTCTCCCCTCCCCTCCTCTCTCCCCCTCCCCTCCCCTCCTCCCCTCTCCCCCTCCCCTCCTCTCTCCCCCTCCCCTCCCCTCCTCCCCTCTCCCCCTCCCCTCCTCTCTCTCTCCCCCTCCCCTCCTCTCTCTCTTCCCCTCCCCTCCTCTCTCTCCCCCTCCCCTCATCTCTCTCCCCCTCCCCTCCTCTCTCTCCCCCTCCCCTCCTCTCTCCCCCTCCCCTCTCTCCCCTCCTCTCTCTCCCCCTCCCCTCCTCTCCTCTCCTGAGTGTATTTGGGCCCAGCCTGCAGACTGTGTGGAGCCTTGCCTAAACAACCTCCACACAGTAAATTATACATGTGTTGCTGCACTGCTGTGAGGACAACGGGTTTATCTGTGTGTGTGTGTGTGTGTGTGTGTGTGTCTACATTATGAATGTGTAGGGTTGCGGGGGGGGGTCCAATGTCAGCAAACTGAAAGAAAGAATGAACGAACGACTGCATGGAGAGAGAGGTGTGTCAGCGCCACCCTCAGTCTCTCCCTACTCATCACTGAAATCACACACACACAGACGTAGACACATGCACACCCATTCTCTCTCACACAGGAGCTCATTATCCACTGTTGATTGGGGCACATGGTTTAATTACCACTGAACACTTAATTATAACTATTCTACTAGGACCTGGGAATTCCTCTGTGTGTGCGTGTGTGTGTGTGTGTGTGTGTGTGTGTGTTCTCACCAGTTTGTATCTCTGCATGGGTATCCTGCTGATATCAATGGGACTCCTCCTGACTTCATCCCTGAACCAGACCTCTGACAGAGCTACTGCACACATCACGTGGGCCCACCTACACACACACAAAAACACACACTTTCATTATTTTATCCCAAAATCACATTACAGTCAAGAAGGATTGAAACTTCAAAAAGGCACAGATAGAAAAAAATAGTAAAAGTGTCTAAAAAAAGACAGTCAGACCTTTACCGTATTAACGACACAAAGACAGTCAGACCTTTACCGTATTAACGACACAAAGACAGTCAGACCTTTACCGTATTAACGACACAAAGACAGTCAGACCTTTACCGTAATAACGACACAAAGACAGTCAGACCTTTACCGTATTAACGACACAAAGACAGTCAGACCTTTACCGTAATAACGACACAAAGACAGTCAGACCTTTACCGTAATAACGACACAAAGACAGTCAGACCTTTACCGTATTAACGACACAAAGACAGTCAGACCTTACCACATTAACGACACAAAGACAGTCAGACCTTTACCGTATTAACGACACAAAGACAGTCAGACCTTTACCGTAATAACGACACAAAGACAGTCAGACCTTTACCGTATTAACGACACAAAGACAGTCAGACCTTTACCGTATTAACGACACAAAGACAGTCAGACCTTTACCGTATTAACAACACAAAGACAGTCAGACCTTTACCGTATTAACGACACAAAGACAGTCAGACCTTTACCGTATTAACGACAAAGACAGTCAGACCTTTACCG
Organism: Oncorhynchus clarkii lewisi; assembly: GCF_045791955.1. NCBI lineage: Eukaryota > Metazoa > Chordata > Actinopteri > Salmoniformes > Salmonidae > Oncorhynchus > Oncorhynchus clarkii. The sequence goes on along the minus strand of NC_092156.1, from coordinate 76,129,846 downwards.
TATTACCGACACAAAGACAGTCAGACCTTTACCGTATTAACGACACAAAGACAGTCAGACCTTTACCGTATTAACGACACAAAGACAGTCAGACCTTTACCGTATTAACGACACAAAGACAGTCAGACCTTTACCGTATTAACCACACAAAGACAGTCAGACCTTTACCGTATTAACCACACAAAGACAGTCAGACCTTTACCGTAATAACGCCACAAAGACAGTCAGACCTTTACCGTATTAACCACACAAAGACAGTCAGACCTTACCACATTAACGACACAAAACAAATCTACTGGAACTAACGGGCCATTCATAATAACTAAAGGGCCATTCATAAAACCTAACGGGCCATTCATAATAACTAACGGGCCATTCATAATAACTAAAGGGCCATTCATAAAACCTAACGGGCCATTCATAATAACTAACGGGCCATTCATAATAACTAACGGGCCATTCATAATAACTAACTGGCCATTCATAATAACTAACGGGCCATTCATAATAACTAACTGGCCATTCATAAAACCTAACGGGCCATTCATAATAACTAACTGGCCATTCATAAAACCTAACGGGCCATTCATAATAACTAACTGGTCATTCATAATAATTAACTGACCATTCATAATAACTAACTGGCCATTCATAATAATTAACTGACCATTCATAATAACTAACGGGCCATTCATAATAACTAACGGGCCATTCATAATAACTAGCGGGCCATTCATAATAACTAACTGGCCATTCATAATAACTAACGGGACATTCATAATAACTAACTGGCCATTCATAAAACCTAACGGGCCATTCATAATAACTAACTGGCCATTCATAAAACCTAACGGGCCATTCATAATAACTAACTGGCCATTCATAATAATTAACTGACCATTCATAATAACTAACTGGCCATTCATAATAACTAACTGGCCATTCATAATAATTAACGGGCCATTCATAATAACTAACTGGCCATTCATAATAATTAACTGACCATTCATAATAACTAACGGGCCATTCATAATAACTAACGGGCCATTCATAATAACTAACGGGCCATTAATAAATTGTCCTTGCTTGTCATCTGTAGTTTTCTTCAGAGCTCCTCCTCTCAGATTACACAAACAACACTCCTGGGAAAGAGAGAGAAAGAAGAGGGAGAGGGAGATTACATCCACCCATTTCAATCATGAATAAATATTCACAGACTTATCCAAATCAACAACATCTATTAGAGTGACGTCATAAAGAAGAAACAAATCTGATCGGCTACTTACAGCCGTCAAGGTTCCGTCCGCACAGCGATCACACGACCAGTCCTCGCTGACATCATCGGCGGCAACGCCATAGCAACCTAGCGGGTGACGATACAGGACAGGAGCATAAAAACACAGAACGCAACCACACATTATCCCGTCGCAACAGATCCTATCTCCTCTAACACAGTCTACATGGGGAAGACCACATGTTCAGTCAGAGGAAATAGTAACTGCTGAAAATAGAATGTTCCGTATTCACTACAATACAGACTGCCAGAAAGAGAACACTACAATACAGACTGCCAGAAAGAGAGCATTCCATATTCACTACAATACAGACTGCCAGAAAGAGAACACTACAATACAGACTGCCAGAAAGAGAACATTCCATATTCACTACAATACAGACTGCCAGAAAGAGAACACTACAATACAGACTGCCAGAAAGAGAACATTCCATATTCACTACAATACAGACTGCCAGAAAGAGAACACTACAATACAGACTGCCAGAAAGAGAACATTCCATATTCACTACAATACAGACTGCCAGAAAGAGAACGTTCCATATTCACTACAATACAGACTGCCAGAAAGAGAACATTCCATATTCACTACAATATAGACTGCCAGAGAGAGAACGTTCCATATGCACTACAATACAGACTGGCCGAAAGAGAACACTACAATATAGACTGCCAGAGAGAGAACGTTCCATATGCACTACAATTCAGACTAACCGAAAGAGAACACTACAATACATACTGCCAGAAAGAGAACATTCCATATTCACTACAATACAGATTGCCAGAAAGAGAACATTCCATATTCAATACAGACTGCCAGAGAGAGAACGTTCCATATGCACTACAATTCAGACTAACCGAAAGAGAACACTACAATACATACTGCCAGAAAGAGAATATTCCATATTCACTACAATACAGACTGGCCGAAAGAGAACATTCCATATACACTACAATACAGACTGGCCGAAAGAGAACATTCCATATTCACTACAATACAGACTGCCAGAAAGAGAACGTTCCATATTCACTACAATACAGACTGCCAGAAAGAGAATATTCCATATTCACTACAATACAGACTGCCAGAAAGAGAATATTCCATATTCACTACAATACAGACTGCCAGAAAGAGAACGTTCCATATTCACTACAATACAGACTGCCAGAAAGAGAACATTCCATATTCACTACAATACAGACTGCCAGAAAGAGAACATTCCATATACAATACAGACTGCCAGAAAGAGAACATTCCATATGCACTACAATACAGACTGCCAGAAAGAGAACATTCCATATTCAATACAGACTGCCAGAAAGAGAACATTCCATATGCACTACAATACAGACTGTCAGAAAGAGAACATTCCATATACAATACAGACTGTCAGAAAGAGAACATTCCATATACAATACAGACTGCCAGAAAGAGAACATTCCATATTCAATACAGACTGCCAGAAAGAGAACATTCCATATTCAATACAGACTGCCAGAAAGAGAACATTCCATATTCAATACAGACTGCCAGAAAGAGAACATTCCATATACAATACAGACTGCCAGAAAGAGAACATTCCATATTCAATACAGACTGCCAGAAAGAGAACATTCCATATTCAATACAGACTGCCAGAAAGAGAACATTCCATATTCAATACAGACTGCCAGAAAGAGAACATTCCATATACAATACAGACTGCCAGAAAGAGAACATTCCATATTCAATACAGACTGCCAGAAAGAGAACATTCCATATTCAATACAGACTGCCAGAAAGAGAACATTCCATATACAATACAGACTGCCAGAAAGAGGACATTCATAATGACAGGATTGCATTAACATGACACGTTGGATCAGCATCACTCACTAACAGGCTATGCTAACCAGTCTGTGGCACAGATGGTATGGAGACAGGACACGAAAGAGTGTCTGTCTGTGTGTCTGAGTGCGTGTCTGTGTGTGTCTGTGTGTGTGTGTGTGTGAGTGCGTGTGTCTGTGTGTGTGTACTTTCCCTTCTCCAATCATCTTCTATTCATCATCGAACCAAAACAGACAGTCCTTTCAAAGGTTGAAATAACAGACACACCATACCATATCTTCCTGTGTGTGTGTGTGTGTGTGGTATTGTCAGGAAAAGTTGTACAGGATGTGTGTAGTGAGACGAAACAATCCACAAGCTGACGAGAGAAATACAAGTAACGAGAGAGAGAGAGAGAGGAGAGAGAGAGGAGAGAGAGGAGAGAGAGAGAGAGGAGAGAGAGAGGAGAGAGGAGAGAGGAGAGAGAGAGAGACACGCAAGCTTTGTACTCAGTGAACTTTTTCCACCAGAGCTCGGAACATGGAGCACACGCACACCCTTCCCTCCACCCCCTTCTCTCCCTACTCACTAGCGTGAACCTGTAGACAGCACCCCTGACAGGTGATCAGCGGGCTGGTGCCGTCCTCCTGCAGCAGGGCGTTGGTGGGGGTAGGGGGGCACGTCTGCTCCCTGTAGCTGAAACAGATCTCTGGTAGCAGGGGCTTGCTCCTCCTCAGACCCCCTGGTCCTCCTCTAGTCCTGGAGGCGGTGGGAGACGGGGGAGGGGAGGAGGGGAGAGGGGAGGAGGGGACGGGCTTGAGGCGGTCAGCTCTGTCCTCAGGCTGGGGGGGGGGGGGGAGACAGATTAGAAGGAGAGTTTGAGGTAGTGATATGGCTCTGTGCTGGAGTGTTGATGACAGTCGCGTGGCTTGTCCATGGTTGTAGGAGTAGACTGTCAAAACGGTTACTGAAACTAGTCGCCTCCTACACAGTGTGTGTCTCTGTGTGTCTCTGTCCTCAGGCTGGGGGTGGGGCGGAGACAGATTAGAAGGAGAGTTTGAGGTAATGATATGGCTCTGTGCTGGAGTGTTGATGACAGTCGCGTGGCTTGTCCATGGTTGTAGGAGTAGACTGTCAAAACGGTTAGTGAAACTAGTCGCCTCCTACACAGTGTGTGTCTCTGTGTGTGTGTGTGTGTGTCTCTGTGTGTGTGTGTGTGTCTCTGTGTGTGTGTGTGTGTGTCTGTCTGTCTGTCTGTCTCTGTGTGTGTCTGTCTCTGTGTCTGTCTGTGTGTGTGTGTGTGTGTGTGTGTGTACCTGGTAGTAGGGCATGAACAGTGTGCAGACAGCGCAGTGCGGCAACATCTTGGCTGCATTAGCGTTGTACTCTCTCTCCGCCGTGAAGTAACACTTCCTGTTCTGCCACAGGAAGAGGAGGGGCTTAGCCCATGGCTCAGCCTCCTGCTCCTCCCCCTCCATCAAAGACACATCCGGGGGTTCTGGGTAAAAAAAATTAAACGGGACTGATCTGTGACGGAGTTAAAGAAACTCGACTGTTGAACCAACAGACTTGATGCTGATGCTTTTAGTAACAGTTTACATGGGAGTCGTTTAGTGAGTCATTTAGCAGACTCTCTTCTCCAGAGACTGACAGTAGGGAGTCGTTTAGTGAGTCATTTAGCAGACTCTCTTCTCCAGAGACTGACAGTAGTGAGTCGTTTAGTGAGTCATTTAGCAGACTCTCTTATCAAATCAAATGTATTTATAAAGCCCTTCGTACATCAGCTGATATCTCAAAGTGCTGTACAGAAACCCAGCCCAAAACCCCCAACAGCAAGCAATGTTGGTGTAGAAGCACAGTGGCTAGGAAAAACTCCCTAGAAAGGCCAAAACCTAGGAAGAAACCTAGAGAGGAACCAGGCTATGAGGGGTGGCCTCTTCTGGCTGTGCCGGGTGGAGATTATAACAGAACATGGCCAAGATGTTCAAATGTTCATAAATTACCAGCAGGGTCAAATAATAATAATCACAGTGGATGTCGAGGGTGCAACAGGTCAGCACCTCAGGAGTAAATGTCAGTTGGCTTTTCATAGCCGATCAGTCTCTCTTATCCAGAGAGACTGACAGTAGGGAGTCATTTAGCAGACTCTTATCCAGAGAGACTTACAGTAGGGAGTCATTTAGCAGACTCTCTTATCCAGAGAGACTGACAGTAGGGAGTCATTTAGCAGACTCTCTTATCCAGAGAGACTGACAGTAGGGAGTCATTTAGCAGACTCTTATCCAGAGAGACTTACAGTAGGGAGTCATTTAGCAGACTCTCTTATCCAGAGAGACTGACAGTAGGGAGTAATTTAGCAGACTCTCTTATCCAGAGAGACTGACATTAGGGAGTCATTTAGCAGACTCTCTTATTCAGAGAGACTGACATTAGGGAGTCATTTAGCAGACTCTCTTATTCAGAGAGACTGACAGTAGGGAGTCATTTAACAGACTCTCTTATCCAGAGAGACTTACAGTTGTCATTCTGGGTCGTTCTGGGTTGTTTGGGGTTGTCATTCTGGGTCGTTCTGGGTTGTCATTCTGGGTCGTTCTGGGTCGTTTGGGGTTGTCATTCTGGGTTGTTTGGGGTTGTCATTCTGGGTCGTTTGGGGTTGTTTGGGGTTGTCATTCTGGGTCGTTTGGGGTTGTCATTCTGGGTCGTTTGGGGTTGTTTGGGGTTGTCATTCTGGGTTGTTTGGGGTTGTCATTCTGGGTTGTTTGGAGTTGTCATTCTGGGTTGTTCTGGGTAGTCATTCTGGATCGTTTGTTATAGCTGTTTTGGGGTAGTCATTCTGGATCGTTTGTTGTAGCTGTTTTGGGGTAGTCATTCTGGATCGTTTGTTGTAGCTGTTTTGGGGTAGTCATTCTGGATCGTTTGTTGTAGCTGTTTTGGGGTAGTCATTCTGGATCGTTTGTTGTAGCTGTTTTGGGGTAGTCGAAATTATTTCACCAAATATTTGATTTCCTTCTTGTCCCCCATGATGTATCTAGTCACTGTATCTAATCACTGTATCTAGTCACTGTATCTAGTCACTGTATCTAGTCACTGTATCTAGTCACTGTATCTAGTCACTGTACTTTATGTTTGTAGTCACTGTATCTAGTCACTGTATCTAGTCACTGTATCTAGTCACTGTATCTAGTCACTGTATCTAGCCACTGTATCTAGTCACTGTATCTAGTCACTGTATCTAGTCACTGTACTTTATCATGTTTGTACGGGACTTCAGGTCGTCCTTGAAAATCTAAATATTAACACTGTTAATGGACTAACAGGGAATGTTGGGTTACATATAACATATTAACACTGTTAATGGACTAACAGGGAATGTTGGGTTAAATATAACATATTAACACTGTTAATGGACTAACAGGGAATGTTGGGTTAAACATAACATATTAACACTGTTAATGGACTAACAGGGAATGTTGGGTTAAATATAACATATTAACACTGTTAATGGACTAACAGGGAATGTTGGGTTAAACATAACATATTAACACTGTTAATGGACTAACAGGGAATGTTGGGTTACATATAACATATTAACACTGTTAATGGACTAACAGGGACTGTTGGGTTAAATATAACATATTAACACTGTTAATGGACTAACAGGGAATGTTGGGTTAAATAACGGTTAAATATAACATATTAACACTGTTAATGGACTAACAGGGACTGTTGGGTTAAATATAACATATTAACACTGTTAATGGACTAACAGGGACTGTTGGGTTAAATATAACATATTAACACTGTTAATGGACTAACAGGGACTGTTGGGTTTTAATATAACATATTAACACTGTTAATGGACTAACAGGGAATGTTGGGTTAAATATAACATATTAACACTGTTAATGAACTAACAGGGAATGTTGGGTTAAATATAACATATTAACACTGTTAATGGACTAACAGGGACTGTTGGGTTACATATAACATATTAACACTGTTAATGGACTAACAGGCACTGTTGGGTTAAATATAACATATTAACACTGTTAATGGACTAACAGGGACTGTTGGGTTAAATATAACATATTAACACTGTTAATGGACTAACAGGGACTGTTGGGTTTTAATATAACATATTAACACTGTTAATGGACTAACAGGGAATGTTGGGTTAAATATAACATATTAACACTGTTAATGGACTAACAGGGACTGTTGGGTTTTAATATCATATGTTAACACTGTTAATGGACTAACAGGGAATGTTGGGTTAAATATAACATATTAACACTGTTAATGGACTAACAGGGACTGTTGGGTTAAACATAACATATTAACACTGTTAATGGACTAACAGGGACTGTTGGGTTAAATATAACATATTAACACTGTTAATGGACTAACAGGGACTGTTGGGTTAAATATAACATATTAACACTGTTAATGGACTAACAGGGACTGTTGGGTTAAATATAACATATTAACACTGTTAATGGACTAACAGGGACTGTTGGGTTTTAATATCATATGTTGGGTTTAGTTTGTTAGTTTCGGGGGTGTGGCTTAATATTGTAATCTTGACTTCTGTAGGATGCTTACTCTATATAATAATCTGTTTCGGGGGTGTGGCTTAATATAGTAATCTTGACTTCTGTAGGATGCTTACTCTATATAATAATCTGTTTCGGGGGTGTGGCTTAATATTGTAATCTTGACTTCTGTAGGATGCTTACTCTATATAATAATCTGTTTCGGGGGTGTGGCTTAATATTGTAATCTTGACTTCTGTAGGATGCTTACTCTATATAATAATCTGTTTTAAGAACTGTATATAATGTCCAATAAAAATATTTGTAAAAAAAAACCTGTCAATGGACAGTTAATGAATGGACATATTAATGTCAGTTGTTCTTAAAAGGGTCGTTCATAAGGAAGTAAAACAGTTTGATGTTGCTTCTATCCAGGTAACAATGTTAAAGAGTGGGAGTCGTTCATAAGGAAGTAAAACAGTTTGAAGTTGCTTCTATCCAGGTAACAATGTTAAAGAGTGGGAGTCGTTCATAAGGAAGTAAAACAGTTTGATGTTGCTTCTATGCAGGTAACAATGTTAAAGAGTGGGAGTCGTTCATAAGGAAGTAAAACAGTTAGAAGTTGCTCTATCCAGGTAACAATGTTAAAGAGTGGGAGTCGTTCATAAGGAAGTAAAACAGTTAGAAGTTGCTTCTATGCAGGTAACAATGTTAAAGAGTGGGAGTCGTTCATAAGGAAGTAAAACAGTTTGAAGTTGCTTCTATGCAGGTAACAATGTTAAAGAATGTGGCTAGCATTCCTGAGGCTAAACTCATCGGTAAACCTACCGTCATCAAAAACCTTCCCTGTGTGTGTGTGTGTGTGTGTGTGTGTGTGTGTGTGTGTGTGTGTGAGAGAGTGAGTGTGTGAGTGTGAGAGTGTGAGAGTGAGAGTGTGTGTGTGTGTGTGTGTGTGTGTGAGTGCCTACCGTCATCACTGACAGCCTGTTGTTTGACAGTGGAGGGCACGGCCCGGGCGGTGGGCTTCCTCAGAGGGCGACGCCAGCTCTTACTGGTTCTCTTCACCAGCGGAGCAGCAGGGTACTGGGAAAGACAGGGGGTCAAATGTCATTGGTGTGTGTGTGTGTGTGTGGTGCAGCAGGGTACTGGGAAAGACAGGGGGTCAAATGTCGTTGGTGTGTGTGTGTGTGGTGCAGCAGGGTACTGGGAAAGACAGGGGGTCAAATGTCGTTGGTGTGTGTGTGTGTGGTGCAGCAGGGTACTGGGAAAGACAGGGGGTCAAATGTCGTTGGTGTGTGTGTGTGTGGTGCAGCAGGGTACTGGGAAAGACAGGGGGTCAAATGTCATTGGTGTGTGTGTGTGTGGTGCAGCAGGGTACTGGGAAAGACAGGGGGTCAAATGTCATTGGTGTGTGTGTGTGTGGTGCAGCAGGGTACTGGGAAAGACAGGGGGTCAAATGTCATTGGTGTGTGTGTGGTGCAGCTGGATACTGGAAGAGAACAGTGGTCAGGGGTCACACTGAGGGTTCAAAGTTTAAAGGTGACCGGGGCCCATAGTGCACCAAATTCACCAGGGCCCATAGGGGAGTAAATTGGCTAGGGCCCATAGGGATATTTTGACCGGGGCCCCAATAGGGATATTTTGACCGGGGCCCCAATAGGGATCTTTTGACAGGTGCCCCAATAGGGATATTTTGACCGGGGCCCCAATAGGGATCTTTTGACAGGTGCCCCAATAGGGATATTTTGACAGGGGCCCCAATAGGGATATTTTGACAGGGGCCCCTGTCAAAATATCCCTATTGGGGCCCCTGTCAAAATAGGGTTATTTTGACAGGGGCCCCAATAGGGATATTTTGACCGGGGCCCCAATAGGGATCTTTTGACAGGTGCCCCAATAGGGATATTTTGACAGGGGCCCCAATAGGGATATTTTGACAGGGGCCCCTGTCAAAATATCCCTATTGGGGCCCCTGTCAAAATAGGGTTATTTTGACAGGGGCCCCAATATGGATATTTTGACCGGGGCCAATAGGGTTATTTTGACAGGGGCCCCAATAGGGATATTTTGACCGGGGCCCCAATAGGGATATTTTGACCGGGGCCCCAATAGGGATATTTTGACCGGGGCCAATAGGGTTATTTTGACAGGGGCCCCAATAGGGATATTTTGACAGGGGCCCCAATAGGGATATTTTGACAGGGGCCCCAATAGGGATATTTTGACAGGGGCCCCAATAGGGATATTTTGACTAGGGGCCCCAATAGGGATATTTTGACTAGGGGCCCCAATAGGGATATTTTGACTGGGGCCCCAATAGGGATATTTTGACTGGGGCCCCAATAGGGATATTTTGACTAAGCCCCTGTTCAAAATGAATGCCCTATATAGGGAACAGGGTGCCAATTAGGACAAAACTACGGTCACCGTGCAGCTAAACGAGGGAACTAATGTCATTGGTACATTTCTGAAACGCATAATAAAACCAGTCTTGGATTAAATCTATATATTTTTAACATGGTGTTGAAAAGATAATCAGAAGGATTGAAATGGGCATTTTCCACAGTGTGTGTTATCGTATGCGTGTGTGTGTGTGTTATCGTATGTGTGTGTGTGTGTGTTATCGTATGTGTGTGTGTTATCGTATGTGTGTGTGTTATCGTATGTGTGTGTGTTATCGTATGTGTGTGTGTGTGTGTGTTATCGTATGTGTGTGTGTTATCGTATGTGTGTGTGTGTGTGTGTGTTATCGTATGTGTGTGTGTTATCGTATGTGTATGTGTGTGTGTGTGTGTTATCGTATGTGTGTGTGTTATCGTATGTGTGTGTGTGTGTGTGTGTTATCGTATGTGTGTGTGTTATCGTATGTGTGTGTGTGTGTTATCGTATGTGTGTGTGTTATCGTATGTGTGTGTGTATGTGTGTTATCGTATGTGTGTGTTATCGTATGTGTGTGTGTGTGTGTGTGTGTGTTATCGTATGTGTGTGTGTTATCGTATGTGTGTGTGTGTTATCGTATGTGTGTGTGTGTTATCGTATGTGTGTGTGTTATCGTATGTGTGTGTGTTATCGTATGTGTGTGTGTGTGTGTGTGTTATCGTATGTGTGTGTGTTATTGTATGTGGGTGTGTGTTATCGTATGTGTGTGTGTTATCGTATGTGTGTGTGTGTGTGTGTTATCGTATGTGTGTGTGTGTGTGTGTTATCGTATGTGTGTGTGTTATCGTATGTGTGTGTGTTATCGTATATGTGTGTGTGTGTGTAATCTTTTGTGTGTGTGTTATCGTGTGTGTATGTGTGTTATCGTATGTGTGTGTGTTATCGTATGTGTGTGTGTGTTGTTGTATGTGTGTGTGTGTGTGTGTGTTATCGCATGTGTGTGTGTTATCGTATATGTGTGTGTGTGTGTGTGTGTTATCGTGTGTGTGTGTGTGTGTGTATTCGTATGTGTGTGTGTGTGTTATCGTATGTGTGTGTGTTATCGTATGTGTGTGTGTGTGTGTGTTATCGTATGTGTGTGTGTTATCGTATGTGTGTGTGTGTGTGTTATCGTATGTGTGTGTTATCGTACGTGTGTGTGTTATCATATGTGTGTGTGTTATCGTATGTGTGTGTGTTATCATATGTGTGTGTGTTATCGTATGTGTGTGTGTTATCATATGTGTGTGTGTTATCGTATGTGTGTGTGTGTGTTATCGTATGTGTGTGTGTGCTTTATCGTGTTTGTGTGTCTCAGCAGCCATACGCACAGTGCAAACCTCTCCAGGTTCCAGCCCCGAGTCGCCACACTCAAAGTCGCTCAAATCATTATCATAGTCTTCCTCCCCTTCCTCCTCCTCTTCTTCAGCCTCTCCTTCCGATGACTCACTACTACTCTCTTCCCTCGTGCTGCTCTGCCCCTCATCCTCCGAATCTCCCTCTTCCATATCTGACACCTCCCCTTCCCCCGGTCTCTCCTCCAAGGGCGATTCGGGAGGGTCAGGTTCTAGAGCCCCCTCGGCCTCCCTCTCCACCCCGAGTTCCCTGCACAGAGCCAGGGCTTCCGCTGCCTCCACCTCCCCTCTCTGGAGCTCAAAGTCTCCACAGAGGCCCAGGGGCTCCCCGACACCGGCCGACCCCAGAGAGGTGGACTCCAGCTGGGCCCAGGTGAGAGGCCCATCCCCATGTCCCTCCGGGTCCTGGTCGTCCGTCTCAGTTTCGTGATCGAGGTCCGTGACCTCTTTGCACTGCGGCTCGGTCCACATGGTGTAAGGTAGTGCATCGTGGGTATAGTCGGCGGGGAGCTCCGGGTGGTGGAGGCTCTCGATGAGCACCGCAGGACTCTGGGAGTTGAGGTTCTTCCAGATGCCGTCTGAGAAAGGTTTGGGCTCCAGGTAGAGACTTTGGGAACTACAAACAGAGTCCACGTTTCGAGAAATACAAATGGAATTCACGTTTTGGGAACTACAAATGGAATCCACGTTTTGGGAACTACAAATGGAATCCACGTTTTGGGAACTACAAATGGAATCCACGTTTTGGGAACTACAAATGGATTCCACATTTTGCGAACTACAAACGGCATCCATGTTTGAGTGTGGAGTTTGGTCATGGTTGTGTTGGTGTTGTGCTGTTGCTGAATGGTCATTTAATTCACTCAGCTCAGAAGAGTGTGCCAACTTATCTTTAGAAGTCAAACTGGTGCTAGCTAGATATAAACCCTTAGTGCTGGAGTCTCTAAATACATTGTCTCTTTGAGAGGATCCTTCTGAGTCAGAGTCCATGGATACTGCTGCAGTTGCCGTCGAGGACCCGTGTTTCTGGATTTTCTGCGTTGGCAGTAGTGTAACGTCACAGAGCATGTGGTTATTATTGCTAGCATGGGTCTCCGCGGAGGTTCGACTACAGTGGTTCTCGGTGGTCAGCACTGCCTCAGACAATGTTTGGATTGGTAGTGCTTCTAGATGGGAAGCGTCGGCGGCCATTTTGTGCAGAGAGGTGTCCATTTCGGGTTGAGCGTCGCTGGTTGCACTAGCCGCGTAAGCTGCTACCTGTAACTCCAGCTCTGGCCTATGGTGGTGGTCTTCAGTTGGACCAGAGTGCCGAGAGGGGGCCATTTTGTGATCAGAGGCGGCCATTTTGGGCCGAGCATCGCTAGTTGCATTAGCCACGTAAGCCGCTAACTGTAAATCCAGCTCTGGTCTATGGTGGTCTTCAGTAGAACCCAAGCGCCAGTCTCTGTAAGGCGCTAACGGTCGAAAATCCTCTTCCTCCGACTTCTTTGACACCAACTCCACCTCGCACACCTCGTCCGTTAACGTTTCCGTTCCTGGCGAGAGGGTCGTGGGTGTCTCGCGTCGGAGCACGGGGGCGAGGACCGGGTGACTGCCCGGCAAATCCGGTAAGGTTAGAGCACCACCGTGTCGGCCAGTCGAGGAGGAGGACGACGACCTCTGACCTTTGATCTCGGCGTGACCTCCGCTGACGGCGAGTGTGAGGGAGGGCATCTCCTGGGTGAGAACGGGCGGCAGGGGCGGGCAGAACCTCGTCTCTCCAGACAGTTCTGGAGTGAGGAAGGGCATGTCCACCCCGTTGTTCCTCTGGAGGAGAGGAGGGCAACGGTCTCGTAAACTACACCGCGGAAGAAGGGAAGGGTTTTGTATGGGGACACGGTTGTGTGTAGTACACATAGGGAGAGAGGAACGGTTTTCAACGGGAGTGCAGTTTTTTTCACTACACCTGAACAATTTAGCTGGACCCGGACCAGAACTAGAGCTGGAAATAACATGTCCTCTGGACCCGGAGTCAGTATTCGTGTAAATGTCATTGTAAAGTGCTGGTGTTTTGCTTTCAGAGGTGTGACTGCTGTGTGTAGTAGTAGTAGTATTAGCCGCAGTACCTTGACACGTATCCATTTTATACTCAGTGCCGGGGGCTAGGGTTGAGGTTAGGTTAAAAGACGACTTCTCTACGCAAGAAGAACTTGATTGAAAAGCTCCAGGGCCACAGGCCAAGTCCGTACACCCCTGAGCCCCAGTCGGGTGCACCGTTCTGGGGGAAGGTAACCTGGTCCGTAAAGGGTCTGGAGAGGGGTGGACATCCACAGAGCAGTCCTCGGGGACCTGTCCCAGTGGTGTCGATTCTATACATACTGACTTAAACGGTCCTCCGGGGATTTCTCTTCTTTCTGATCGGGCAGGTGTTGGGGCAGCCTCGGACCTCTGATGGGGTCCTTTAATGACCTCTGCGAACTCTGACCCTGAGGGGTTCTGTGGGGGGTTAGTGGGATGCAGATGGGGTGAAGGGTGAGTCCCCGCCCCTGTCCCTTGTTCTGTGGTGTCCACTGAGACAGGGGTCAGAGAGGGAGAGGGGCGAGAAGAGAAGTCGGAAGAGAGAGAGGGGAAAGACGAGGGGCGCAGAGGTTCAGGAGGACAGGGGAAGGCCAACCGGTCACTCTCCACTTCCATTCTGTTGACTTTCACCACACACATCTGCCGACAAGGACCTGTGGAACAGAGACACAACAGAAAATCCACTCTCAGATAAAAAAAAAACATTTGAGATGGTCAAAAAACAACAACATTTGAATGATAAAATATTAGTCTACATGGACTCGAATCCAGAAGATATAACAGAAGAAAAAGGCTTGGGTCCGTTTGGATCTCTAACGCATAGAATTAGGAATTACAATTCTAGAATGGACATGAACCTGCTTATGATGGGTTACGAATTACATAGAATGGACATACCTGAAGGGGTTACAATTACAATTATAGAATGGACATGAACCTTCTTATGATGGGTTACCCATAGAATTAGGAATTACAATTCTAGAATGGACATGAACCTGCTTATGATGGGTTACCCATAGAATTAGGAATTACAATACTAGAATGGACATGAACCTGCTTATGATGGGTTTGCCATAGAATTAGGAATTACAATTATAGAATGGACATGAACCTGCTTATGATGAGTTACCCATAGTTAACCATAGAATTAGGAATTATAATTCTAGAATGGACATGAACCTGCTTATGATGGGTTACCCATAGAATTAGGAATTACAATACTAGAATGGACATGAACCTTCTTATGATGAGTTACCCATAGAATTAGGAATTACAATTCTAGAATGGACATGAACCTTCTTATGATGGGATAAAGGGCAGCCATTTTGGTCAGGAAGTTGGTCAACCACGCTTTCCCAGTGCTGTTTATAAGACATGGTGTAAAATAACGAAGTTAACGAATTTCGTCTGCACTGTATATCTGTTAGTTAGCCAGACTGTTTTAGACAAATGGTTCCCATTCATTTTTTTGGACAATATTTTAGGTTGACAATAATTCTATTGCACAATTTCTGATATATCACACACCTTAGTTTTATTTTAAGTCGCAGAATTATGCCTCTACTGCCATTCATTCCAATTAGACTGGTTTGGATTTCTCCCTGACCAATATGGCTGACATTTTCACCCCATTGTGGAACGTCGAAGGTTCATGACATAGCCCCTCTAGTCATTTAATAGGATCTCTTACCATCGATCAATAAATCATTCAGAATCAAATCAACTAATCTCTTACCAGGGAGCCGGAGTGTATTCTCAGTCTGATCCTCTCCTTCCTCCTCATCGTCCTCATCCTCCCCAGCCCTGCAGCCTCTCCGGACCTTGGGACCCAGGGTGCCTCCGAGGCCCCTCCTCCTTCCCAGGACAGAGCACCCTTCCAAGGCGACAGGCTCCTCGCTGGTCCTCAGGCGCTTGGATCTGGTCCGTGGGTGTGAGAGGCTGCTGTAAAGCGGACACATTTAGCATCTCTTTGACATGCCACTTATTCAGAACAATTTAAAATATATATAAATATATATATATTTGGATGGGGATAGGGGTGTGGGAGGAGGAGGGAGGAGTTTGGAAGTATATAATATATATATATATATATATATTCAATGCATGTTCACACACACTTCCAAACTCCTCCCTCCTCCTCCCACACCCCTCCATCCCCATCCAAACTCCTCCCACACCCCTCCCTCCCCATTCAAACTCATCCCTCCTCCTCCCACACCCCTCCCTCCCTCCCTCCCTCCCCATCCAAACTCTTCCTTCCTCCTCCCACACCCCTCCAAACTCATCCCTCCTCCTCCCACACCTCCACATCCTCCTCCTCCCACACCCATCCATCCCCATCCTTCCACACCCCTCCCTCCCTGCTCCTCCCACACCCCTCCATCCCATCCAAACTCCTCCCTCCTCCTCCCTCCTCCTCCCACACCTCTCCATCCCCATCCAAACTCCGCCCTCCTCCTCCCACACCTCTCCATCCCCATCCAAACTCCGCCCTCCTCCTCCCACACCCCTCCATCCCCATCCTCCTCCTCCCACACCCATCCATCCCCATCCTTCCACACCCCTCCCTCCCTGCTCTTCCCACACCCCTCCATCCCATCCAAACTTCTCCCTCCTCCTCCCACACCTCTCCATCCCCATCCAAACTCCGCCCTCCTCCTCCCACACCCCTCCATCCCCATCCCCCTCCCACACCCCTCCACCCCCATCCAAACTCCTCCCTCCTCCCACACCCATCCATCCCCATCCAAACTCCTCCCTCCTCTATCCAAACTCCTCCCACACCCCTCCCTCCCTCCCCATCCTCCTCCTCCCACACCCCTCCATCCCCATCCAAACTCCTCCTCCTCCCACACTCCTCCATCCCCATCCTTCCTCCTCTTCCCACACCCCTCCCTCCCCATCCTCCTCCCACACCCCTCCATCCCCATCCACCCACACCCCTCCATCCCCATCCTCCTCCTCCCACACCCCTCCATCCCCATCCTCCTCCCACACCCCTCCCTCCACCCATCCATCCATCCCCATCCAAACTCCTCCCTCCACACCCCTCCTCCCTCCTCCTCCATCCCCATCATCTTCCTCCCTCCCTCCCTCCATCCCCATCCTCCTCCTCCCTCCCTCCCTCCATCCCCATCCTCCCTCCCTCCCTCCATCCCCATCCTCCTCCTCCCTCCCTCCCCATCCCCCTCCTCCTCCCTCACCCTTCCATCCCCCTCCTCCCACACCCCTCCCTCCCCATCCCCCTCCTCCTCCTCCCTCACCCTTCCATCCCCCTCCTCCTCCTCCTCCTCCCACACCCCTACCTCCCTCCATCCCCATACTCCTCCTCTCTCCCTCCATCCTCATACCTGTTCACAGGGGTCTTGACCCGGCTGCGCTGAAGCCAGTTCTGCAGTTCTGGGGTGGTGGCGGGCGTGGCTCGGGTGTGGTCCAGAGGACAGGAGTCTTTCCCCAGCTTCCACACAGCATAGCGGTCCGGCTGGAACCACTTCACAAAGGGATCCATGCTGATCTTCACCATGTCTTTACTGCATGTACACTAGGGAGGAGGGGAGAAGGGACTTAGCATACGATTTAGTATGGAACCTCTCCACAAATGGAGACTAGAGAGGTAGGGAGGAGGGGAGAAGGGACTTAGCATACTATTTAGTGTGGAACCTCTCCACAAATGGAGACTAGAGAGGTAGGGAGGAGGGGAGAAGGGACTTAGCATACTATTTAGTATGGAACCTCTCCACAAATGGAGACTAGAGAGGTAGGGAGGAGGGGAGAAGGGACTTAGCATACTATTTAGTGTGGAATCTCTCCACAAAAGGAGACTAGAGAGGTAGGGAGGGGGGTTAGGAACCAGACTAGCATACTATTTAGTGTGGAACCTCTCCACAAATGGAGACTAGGGGAGGAAAGGAGGAGGGTTAGGAACCAGACTAGCATACTAGAATCTCTAGCTTGTTAGCTGTGTGTCCAGGAGGAAGTAGAATCTCTAGCTTGTTAGCTGTGTGTGTAGGGGAAGTAGAATCTCTAGCTTGTTAGCTGTGTGTGTCCAGGGGGAAGTAGAATCTCTAGCTTGTTAGCTGTGTGCGTAGGGAAAGTAGAATGTCTAGCTTGTTAGCTGTGTGTGCTAGAAACTTCCATTGTGAAAGTGACATCACCTGCCCTGAGACCCAGAAGTACTGCCTCCCCCCCAGAGGTACTGACCATAGTTCTGGAGGGGTCCCTGGTTCCACGTGGAAATACACACAACAGAAACAGTTCTGAGTAAACAGTGTGGTGTTCTCTTCATCTTACCTGAGTGGCCACCTTGCCGTAGTCGATCCATCGGACGCTGGCGAAGTTGGTCGACTCGGCACAGTTGAAGCCGTGGTTGAAGCCAGCGTGGTAGCCATAGGGAAAGGTGATCATAAACTCGCCTGCCTCCTGGGTGATCTGGAGAGGGGGGGGGGGGGGGGGTTATTGAGGACAAAACCATTGGCAAATTTCCTCTATCAATTTGTCCCCATTGAGATCCCTTGACAGAAAAGAGAATCTCCCACACTGCTGTCGGCAGGATCACTTGTGTTAATCTAGTCAACGTATCAGCCTCACATATACACAACCTCTCTCCTAATGACGACCAGGTCCAGACAGTATCTCAGGATAGTTAACGTATCGTAATGACGACCAGGTTAGGTATCTCAGGATAGTTAACGTATCCTAATGACGACCAGGTTAGGTATCTCAGGATAGTTAACGTATCGTAATGACGACCAGGTTAGGTATCTCAGGATAGTTAACGTATCATAATGACGACCAGGTTAGGGTTCTCAGGATAGTTAACGTATCATAATGACGACCAGGTTAGGTATCTCAGGATAGTTAACGTATCATAATGACGACCAGGTTAGGTATCTCAGGATAGTTAACGTATCGTAATGACGACCAGGTTAGGTATCTCAGGATAGTTAACGTATCATAATGACGACCAGGTCCAGACAGTATCTCAGGATAGTTAACGTATCATAATGACGACCAGGTTAGGTATCTCAGGATAGTTAACGTATCATAATGACGACCAGGTCCAGACAGTATCTCAGGATAGTTAACGTATCCTAATGACGACCAGGTTAGGTATCTCAGGATAGTTAACGTATCCTAATGACGACCAGGTTAGGGTTCTCAGCAGTAAACTGTAAGACTATATACAACCAGTCAATACAACCAGTCAATACATAAAGACAATCAACTAAAGTGAAGAGCTGTTGTAATGTTGGTACAGATGACTAGAAGGCAGGTTGGTGATAGTGTTAGAACACACTTCTACACTATGTTGTAGCAACAGTTGAGATGAAAGGCTTTTAAAAAGTGACAGTTGAGATGAAAGGCTTTTAAAAAGTGACAGTTGAGATGAAAGGCTTTTAAAAAGTGACAGTTGAGATGAAAGGCTTTTAAAAAGTGACAGTTGAGATGAAAGTCTTTTAAAAAGTGACAGTTGAGATGAAAGGCTTTTAAAAAGTGACAGTTGAGATGAAAGGCTTTTAAAAAGTGACAGTTAAGATGAAAGGGTTTTAAAAAGTGACAGTTAATTAAGATGAAAGGCTTTTAAAAAGTGACAGTTGAGATGAAAGTGTTTTAAAAAGTGACAGTTGAGATGAAAGTGTTTTAAAAAGTGACAGTTGAGATGAAAGGCTTTTAAAAAGTGACAGTTGAGATGAAAGGCTTTTAAAAAGTGACAGTTGAGATGAAAGGGTTTTAAAAAGTGACAGTTAATTCAGATGAAAGGCTTTTAAAAAGTGACAGTTGAGATGAAAGTGTTTTAAAAAGTGACAGTTGAGATGAAAGTGTTTTAAAAAGTGACAGTTGAGATGAAAGGCTTTTAAAAAGTGACAGTTGAGATGAAAGGGTTTTAAAAAGTGACAGTTGAGATGAAAGGCTTTTAAAAAGTGACAGTTGAGATGAAAGGCTTTTAAAAAGTGACAGTTGAGATGAAAGGCTTTTAAAAAGTGACAGTTAAGATTAAAGGGTTTTAAAAAGTGACAGTTAATTAAGATGAAAGGCTTTTAAAAAGTGACAGTTGAGATGAAAGGGTTTTAAAAAGTGACAGTTGAGATGAAAGGCTTTTAAAAAGTGACAGTTGAGATGAAAGGCTTTTAAAAAGTGACAGTTGAGATGAAAGGCTTTTAAAAAGTGACAGTTGAGATGAAAGGCTTTTAAAAAGTGACAGTTGAGATGAAAGGCTTTTAAAAAGTGACAGTTAAGATGAAAGGGTTTTAAAAAGTGACAGTTAATTAAGATGAAAGGCTTTTAAAAAGTGACAGTTGAGATGAAAGGGTTTTAAAAAGTGACAGTTAAGACAGTCAGTTTGTCTCACCTTGTCGAAGGGGATGCTGTACTTCTTCAGGATAGAAGGGGAGATCAGGGTCATCTTGTGACGGAGAAAAGCCTCACACCCTTTAAACCCGTTGGGGAAGAAACCTGGAAAAAAAAAAACCACACACACACACACACACACACACACACAACATGGAGAGACTGTTAGATTGATTGACAGAGTCAACACAGTGCTTTTGGGTACAAGAATTTAGGTCTATCCTCCTAAGACCGCGTTTAGACAGGCAGCCCAGTTATTGTCAAAAGACCAGAATTGGGCTGCCTGTCTAAACGCTGCCTAAGTGTTCTACTTTTTTAAACTTAATATTTCATCTAGTTAAACTAAGATTACCTGTAGCCAGTCTCTCCAGTCTCTTCCCATGCTCAGGGGGGATGGCATACCTGTAGACAGAGACAATGTGTCTGATGTTAATATACCTGTAGACAGAGACAATGTGTCTAATGTTAATATACCTGTAGAGAGACAATGTGTCTAATGTTAATATACCTGTAGACAGAGACAATGTGTCTGTTAATATAGACAATGTGTCTAATGTTAATATACCTGTAGACAGAGACAATGTTTGTCAGGTTAACACAGAAGGTGAATAGTAAACTAGTGTATGGGTAGGTGTGTAGAGGGAGACAAACTGTTTAGATGTGTCATCCTCTACACTGACAATACTGGCCCCTAGTGGTGAGCCTTGGAATTATACATATTCTAAAGTTCCTGACATGGAACTCTGTAGAACTCTGTAGAACTCTAATAGAACTCTAATAGAACTCTAATAGAACTCTGTAGAACTCTGTATAACTCCCTCAGGGTTCTTAGGCATTCCATTACACCTCTTCTCCCCCATCAGAAGCCCCATATTCAACTATCAGTCTGAGGTAAGGGTGTGTGTGTATGTGAGTGTAAGGGGAGAGGGAGGACTGCCCCAGGAGTGGGAGAGGTGAGGAGGGGTTGAGAGAAGAGCTTCTTGGTGGTCCTCCCCTCCAGGGAAATGTGTCTAAGTGGGGAGAGGTGAGAACCATGTGTGTTGCAGGGCTTCCTGCTCTAATGAACAGCAGTATACCTCCAGGGAAGAGAAAGATGGGGAGACTGAGGGAGGGAGAGAGGGAGAGGGAGGTGGAAAGAGGGAGAGAGGGAGGTGGAAAGGGGGAGGTGGAAAGAGGGGGAGATGGAAAGAGGGAGAGAGGGAGGTGGAAAGGGGGAGATGGAAAGAGAGAGAGAGGGAGGTGGAAAGAGGGAGAGAATGAGGTGGAAACAGGGAGAGAGGGAGGTGGAAAGAGGGAGAGAGGGAGGTGGAAAGAGGGAGAGAGGGAGGTGGAAAGAGGGAGAGAGGGAGGTGGAAAGAGGGAGAGAGGGAGGTGGAAAGGGGGAGAGAGGGAGGTGGAAAGAGGGAGAGAGGGAGGTGGAAAGAGGGAGAGAGGGAGGTGGAAAGGGGGAGAGAGGGAGGTGGAAAGGGGGAGAGAGGGAGGTGGAAAGAGGGAGAGAGGGAGGTGGAAAGAGGGAGAGAGGGAGGTGGAAAGAGGGAGAGAGGGAGGTGGAAAGAGGGAGAGAGGGAGGTGGAAAGAGGGAGAGAGGGAGGTGGAAAGAGGGAGAGAGGGAGGTGGAAAGAGGGAGAGAGTGAGGTGGAAAGAGGGAGAGAGGGAGGTGGAAAGAGGGAGAGAGGGAGGTGGAAACAGGGAGAGAGGGAGGTGGAAAGAGGGAGAGAGGGAGGTGGAAACAGGGAGAGAGGGAGGTGGAAAGAGGGAGAGAGGGAGGTGGAAAGAGGGAGAGAGGGAGGTGGAAAGAGGGAGAGAGGGAGGTGGAAAGAGGGAGAGAGGGAGGTGGAAAGAGGGAGAGAGGGAGGTGGAAAGAGGGAGAGAGGGAGGTGGAAAGAGGGAGAGAGGGAGGTGGAAACAGGGAGAGAGGGAGGTGGAAAGAGGGAGAGAGGGAGGTGGAAAGAGGGAGAGAGGGAGGTGGAAAGAGGGAGAGAGGGAGGTGGAAAGAGGGAGAGAGGGAGGTGGAAAGAGGGAGAGAGGGAGGTGGAAAGAGGGAGAGAGGGAGGTGGAAAGAGGGAGAGAGGGAGGTGGAAAGAGGGAGAGAGGGAGGTGGAAAGAGGGAGAGAGGGAGGTGGAAAGAGGGAGAGAGGGAGGTGGAAAGAGGGAGGTGGAAAGAGGGAGAGAGGGAGGAGGGAGGGGAGAGAGGGAGGTGGAAAGAGGGAGAGAGGGAGGTGGAAAGAGGGAGAGAGGGAGGTGGAAAGAGGGAGAGAGGGAGGTGGAAAGAGGGAGAGAGGGAGGTGGAAAGAGGGAGAGAGGGAGGTGGAAAGAGGGAGAGAGGGAGGTGGAAAGAGGGAGAGAGGGAGGTGGAAAGAGGGAGAGAGGGAGGTGGAAAGAGGGAGAGAGGGAGGTGGAAAGAGGGAGAGGGGGAGGTGGAAAGAGGGAGAGAGGGAGGTGGAAAGAGGGAGAGAGGGAGGTGGAAAGAGGGAGAGAGGGAGGTGGAAAGGGGGAGAGAGGGAGGTGGAAACAGGGAGAGAGGGAGGTGGAAAGAAGTCATTCCCCTCTCCCTTCCTACCCATCTCTCCCTCTAACCCCGCCTCTCAGTTTGCCTGAGCGACACCATGCTAGTAAATAACAGTACCCCCCTACCAGGACTTGGGCTCTCCAAAGTGCAGGTAGTTGATGCTATAAAGATCCATGTCTTCAGTGTGCCAGGAGAAGCTGGTCTTCCACATGCCGAAGTACAGGTAGGGTGTGTTCACCCCCTGGATAGAAACACCACAGTCCTCTTCAATCACATCCAGGATGGAGTTGAGGTGGCCGATGTTCCACTCCTCTATACCCTACAGGAGACGAGGAGAGAGGGGGAGAGGAGGAGGAGAGAGGGGGAGAGAGGAGAGACAGAGGAGGAGAGAGGAGAGACAGAGGAGGAGAGGGAATTAGAGGAGAGAGAAGGGAGAGAGGAGGCGAGAGGAGGAGAGAGAATTAGATGAAAGACAGAAGGGAGAGAGGAGGCGAGAGGAGAGATAATTAGATGAAAGACAGAAGGGAGAGAGGAGGCGAGAGGAGGAGAGAGAATTAGATGAAAGACAGAAGGGAGAGAGGAGGTGAGAGGAGGAGAGAGAATTAGATGAAAGACAGAAGGGAGAGAGGAGGCGAGAGGAGAAGAGAGAATTAGATGAAAGACAGAAGAGAGAGAGGAGGAGAGAGGAGAGAGAGAATTAGATGAGACAGAAGGGAGAGAAACAACAAGATAGAGTTGCGGTGTCAGATATTCCACTCCTCTATACTTCACCCTGCACCAGGACAGAGGAGAAGTTGGGATGACTAGAAAGGAATATACAGGGAGTGAAATGACAGTGATCCTGATGATCGGTGATGAGTGACAGAGAGAGGAGAGAGAGACTGATATTCTATGAGTCCTGAGACATCTACCTCGTCATAGAGGCTCCCGGGGACGTCAGCTCCATATATGGGAGATACGAAGGTCAGGTTCTTCCAGTACTTCCTCTCCAGGTCCTCATAGTTCAGGTAGCGGGGAGTACAATATCTGGAGAGGTAGAAGATCTATGTTATAACTCCTATACTAAATATGACACATAGTTCAGGTAGCGGGGAGTACAGTATCTGGAGAGGTAGAAGATCTATGTTATAACTCCTATACTAAATATGACACATAGTTCAGGTAGCGGGAGTACAGTATCTGGAGAGGTAGAAGATCTATGTTATAACTACTATACTAAATATAACACATAGTTCAGGTAGCGGGGAGTACAGTATCTGGAGAGGTAGAAGATCTATGTTATAACTCCTATACTAAATATGACACATAGTTCAGGTAGCGGGGAGTACAGTATCTGGAGAGGTAGAAGATCTATGTTATAACTACTATACTAAATATAACACAGTTCAGGTAGAGGGAGTACAGTATCTGGAGAGGTAGAAGATCTATGTTATAACTACTATACTAAATATAACACATAGTTCAGGTAGCGGGGAGTACAGTATCTGGAGAGGTAGAAGATCTATGTTATAACTCCTATACTAAATATAACACATAGTTCAGGTAGCGGGGAGTACAATATCTGGAGAGGTAGAAGATCTATGTTATAACTCCTATACTAAATATAACACAGTTCAGGTAGAGGGAGTACAGTATCTGGAGAGGTAGAAGATCTATGTTATAACTACTATACTAAATATAACACATAGTTCAGGTAGCGGGGAGTACAATATCTGGAGAGGTAGAAGATCTATGTTATAACTCCTATACTAAATATAACACAGTTCAGGTAGAGGGAGTACAGTATCTGGAGAGGTAGAAGATCTATGTTATAACTACTATACTAAATATAACACATAGTTCAGGTAGCGGGGAGTACAATATCTGGAGAGGTAGAAGATCTATGTTATAACTACTATACTAAATATAACACAGTTCAGGTAGAGGGAGTACAGTATCTGGAGAGGTAGAAGATCTATGTTATAACTGAACTTCTGTGTGTGTGTGTGTGTGTGTGTGTGTGTGTGTGTGTGTGTAGTTACTGACTTGTCACTGTTGGCTAGGCGTCTGAACTTCTGTGTGTGTGTGTGTAGTTACTGACTTGTCACTGTTGGCTAGGCGTCTGAACATCTGTGTGTGTGTGTGTGTGTTTGTGTGTGTGTGTAGTTACTGACTTGTCACTGTTGGTGAGGCGTCTGAACGTCTGTGTGTCTGTGTGTGTGTGTGTGTGTGCGTGCGTGCGTGTAGTTACTGACTTGTCACTGTTGGCGAGGCGTCTGAACTCCTTAACGCTGAGCGGTTTCTTCTGGATGTTGAACTGAGTGAACAGGCCTGACTGGCCAGCAACCATCTGCTGGATAGGAGCATGGATCACCAGGTCATCAATATCATCATAGCTACACCGAGGACGCCAGCCCTTAGGAGGAATCACCTGGAGACAGGTAGAGGAGAGAGGGGTTATCACCTGGAGACAGGGAGAGGAGAGAGGAGGGGGTTATCACCTGGAGACAGGTAGAGGAGAGAGAGGGGGGGGGTTATCACCTGGAGACAGGTAGAGGAGAGAGAGGGGGGGGGGGGTTATCACCTGGAGACAGGTAGAGGAGAGGGGGGGTTATCACCTGGAGACAGGTAGAGGAGAGGGGGGTTATCACCTGGAGACAGGTAGAGGAGAGAGAGAGGGGGTTATCACCTGGAGACAGGTAGAGGAGAGAGAGAGGGGGTTATCACCTGGAGACAGGTAGAGGAGAGAGTGAGGGGGTTATCACCTGGAGACAGGTAGAGGAGAGAGAGAGGGGGTTATCACCTGGAGACAGGTAGAGGAGAGAGAGAGAGGGGGTTATCACCTGGAGACAGGAGAGAGAGGGGGTTATCACCTGGAGACAGGTAGAGGAGAGAGAGGGGGGGTTATCACCTGGAGACAGGTAGAGGAGAGAGAGAGAGGGGGTTATCACCTGGAGACAGGTAGAGGAGAGAGAGGAGGGGGTTATCACCTGGAGACAGGTAGAGGAGAGAGAGGGGGGGTTATCACCTGGAGACAGGTAGAGGAGAGAGAGAGAGGGGGTTATCACCTGGAGACAGGTAGAGGAGAGAGAGGGGGGGTTATCACCTGGAGACAGGTAGAGGAGAGAGAGGGGGGGGTTATCACCTGGAGACAGGTAGAGGGTGATAATCCCCAAATTACACTCAGACAAGCACACACACACACAGGTTGTTCTCTCATCTTTCCTGAACAGACACACACCAAACACACTTCCAGTCCTACTCTCAGGCACACACACCCACCTTGGCGAGGCCAGCACGGTGCGCCCCCTGGGCCTCCATGTAGGCCAGGTACTGGTTGAAGTCTCTGAACTCCTCCACGGTGGGCCTGAAGGTCATGATCTTGCAGGAGGGGTTAACGGGGCCGTAGACCTCCGCCCCTGCCATCCTGCCTGCTCACACAGAGGAAGCCTTGACAGAGAAACAGTTACTCCTCATTAGAATGTCATGACAGTAATACGTTCTGTTAACTAAGAGGGAAGCCTTGACAGAGAAACAGTTACTCCTCATTAGAATGTCATGACAGTAATATGTTCTGTTAACTAAGAGGGAAGCCTTGACAGAGAAACAGTTACTCCTCATTAGAATGTCATGACAGTAATATGTTCTGTTAACTAAGAGGGAGCCTTGACAGAGAAACAGTTACTCCTCATTAGAATGTCATGACAGTAATACGTTCTGTTAACTAAGAGGGAGCCTTGACAGAGAAACAGTTACTCCTCATTAGAATGTCATGACAGTAATATGTTCTGTTAACTAAGAGGGAGCAGTGCAATAAGATCTTAAGAAAACAGGGCAGGAGGAGGTTAACAGGGCCGTAGACCCCCTACCATCCTGCCTCCACCAATTAAACCCAGACAGAGAAAAGAGTAGAATATAAACTGGGTGGTTCGAGCCCTGAATGCTGATTGGCTGACGGCCGTGATATATCAGACCGTATACCATGGGTATGACAAAACAGTTATTTTTACTGTTCCAATTACATTGGTAAACAGTTTATAACAGCAATAAGGCACCTCAGGGGTTTGTGGTATTTGGCCAATTTACCACGGCTAAGGGCTGTGTCCAGGCACTCCGCGATGCGCGTTAGATCAACCCCTAGCCGTGGTATATTGGCCATATACCCCACCCCCTTCTGGCCTTATAGCTTAAATACAACACAGGCTTGGGCCATAGGCTGTCTGACTTGATTGATAAAACCTAGAGCTACATAGCGTAGACACACTAGATCCCAGCTAGCCTACATACCGTAGAGACACTAGATCCCAGCTAGCCTACATACCGTAGAGACACTAGATCCCAGCTAGCCTACATACCGTAGAGACACTAGATCCCAGCTAGCCTACATACCGTAGAGACACTAGATCCCAGCTAGCCTACATACTGTAGAGACACTAGATCCCAGCTAGCCTACATACCGTAGAGACACTAGATCCCAGCTAGTCTACATACCGTAGAGACACTAGATCCCAGCTAGTCTAAATACCGTAGAGACACTAGATCCCAGCTAGTCTAAATACCGTAGAGACACTAGATCCCAGCTAGTCTACATACTGTAGAGACGCTAGATCCCAGCTAGTCTACATACTGCAGAGACGCTAGATCCCAGCTCGTCTACATACTATAGACTAGCTAGATCCCAGCTAGTCTACATACTATAGACTAGCTAGATCCCAGCTAGTCTACATACTATAGACTAGCTAGATCCCAGTTAGTCTACATACTATAGACTAGCTAGATCCCAGTTAGTCTACATACTATAGACTAGCTAGATCCCAGTTAGTCTACATACTATAGACTAGCTAGATCCCAGTTAGTCTACATACTATAGACTAGCTAGATCCCAGTTAGTCTACATACTATAGACTAGCTAGATACCAGTTAGTCTACATACTATAGACTAGCTGGACCACAGCTAGTCTACATACTATAGACTAGCTAGATCCCAGCTCGTCTACATACTATAGACTAGCTAGATCCCAGCTCGTCTACATACTGTGGAGACGCTAGATCACAGTTAGTCTACATACTATAGACTAGCTAGATCCCAGTTAGTCTACATACTGTAGAGACGCTAGATCCTAGCTAGTCTACATACTATAGACTAGCTAGATCCCAGCTACTAAGTAGTATTAAACGGTTATTATAAACTGGGTTGGTTACGAGCGACCTGAATGCTGATTGGCTGACAGCCGCGGTATATCACGCGTATGACAAAACATTTCGTTTTACTGCTCTAATTACGTTATAACAGCAATAAGGCGCCTCCGATCAGGACCAGGGTTTGTGAACAACATTCAATGTTGTGCAGTGTAGGCGACAGTATTGCTTAAATGAATAACACATAAATAAAAAGCAACACATAGGTTATTATTGTGTAACTAACCAATAACAATATTAACCTATGTGCAACACATTTATTATTCTTATCAGGCCTCATTGGTTAATTACACAAAAACAGCCAAGGAAGCAGGCTTCTCTTCCTTCTTCCTGAGTCCAGCTCTAACACACCTGATTCTACTAATTACCTAATCATCAATCCAATAAGCCTTGATAAGCTAGTAGATTAGCTGAACTAATAAACCCAGTGTTGCAGACAGTGCAACTGCAATAAATCAGCCTCCAAAATGGCCCATATTCCATATATAGTACACTACTTTTGACCAGGGTTGGCACCCTATTCCCTATTTAGTTCACTACTTTTGACCAGGGTTGGCACCCTATTCCCTATACAGTACACTACTTTAGACCAGGGTTGGCACCCTATTCCATATACAGTACACTACTTTTGACCATAGCATAGGAGTATGGGTTCTGGTCAAAAGTTGTGCACTAAAAAGGGTGCTCTTTGGGATGCACTCCTATGCTGTCTTACTCATGTCACCTTCAGTTTCGCTGTGTGTTATTTACAAGTTGGACCACTGGGTGGCGGTAATCTCCCACAAAGGAAATCGTGGTCCTCCCAAAATATTCTTACAACCCCTCTGCTAGTTACCACCAGCAGGGTTCCCGATCACCACAACTCTGGGGGTCCATCCCGAATGGCACCCTATTCCCTACATAGTGAACTACTTTTGACCAGGGCTTACATCAACATTAGAGCACTATATAGGGAATAGGGTGCCATTTGGTATACTCACTTTGGATTTACTTTGACAAAGGAGACAAAGGACTAGACACACAATAACAGTTGGTTTCTTTAAAAAAAAAAAATTGTTCAAGCAAAACAGTACAATGAGGAAGAGACCCACAATAAGGAAATGCGTCTCAAATCATTCATTTAGATTATCTCACAAAGCAATGAACGGCTAATACAATAACAATAAAAACGTTGCATTTTAATTTATTCGAATAAAGTAAATCTATGAATTATGTTGTTGCATATCATGTTTGATATAAAATGGTAACTTTGCCATGTAAAGCTGTTAAACCATTTTCTTAAAAATCATGCAATGCACTTATTATATATATATAGTAGCTAAATGATTAAATCACTTGTGACAGTGCATTTATTTCCCAAGATAAGTCCGAAGTGCAGTGTGGCTAATCTGATCTTTGTCTGTCTTTCTGTCCGAGCTCGTCTACGTTCAGTTGTGGTAGCCAGCAATGGCAGATCGAAGGAGACAGTTCAAATAATTGATAACTACGACTTGATTTGAAATCAACCACTCCCTTTCTTTCGTTATTGTCAGAATTCAGGAGTCTTACAGTAGTCAAACGTGAGATAAATAACAAGAACTGGTTATGATGAGAAAAGGGATAAGTAGCCAGCTTGCTAAACTGGCCATCTTGCACAATGCGCGTAGCAGAGATGGGGGTTTAAATCCCATCTTGAATGGATGCAGTCGAGATTTATGCTAACTAACAAGGCCCGAAGCTACTAGCTGACCAAATATACTGCACGAATTCAACATATAGCAACCATAAATAGTCTGGCTGTTATCCAGACACACATAGAAATACATTTACCTAGTAACGTTAGTATTGTGCATCGCAGTTTCACTGGTTTAGCTAGCTAACAACAGATTAACAGTTGGCTATTTGCTAGTAGAAGTTAGCACAATGAAAACACCAAGTCAACGGGTTCGAGTTAGCCTCACCAGCTAACTGTGAGAGGTGACTGTTAGCTAGCCGGTAATAAAACAGGGTATAAATAAACATTATGTGTAAGATGTATAACGTAGACTATGTCCAAGCAGAACTACTATATCTACAGCCAGTTTAACTATATGCAATAATGTCTGAATCAATTGATAAATGCATGCAAGCAGCGAAAACGAGTTGCTGTTGTTAGCCAACGTGTGCCAAGTTGGGCTAGCTAGCAACGGTAGCTTAGTTACCCTAGCCAGCCAGTTAGCCTAGCCAGTCAGTTAGCCTAGCCAACCAGTTAGCTCAGCCAACCAGTCCACTGCTTACAAACGAAAATAGACGCCACAAACTAGTTGACACTGAACGTTATAGTCATGAATTAAACCCGTGTTATAGATTGCATTTGTAAGGAAACTTGTACTGTACCTTTTGGTGTATGAAAAATGTGTGTTTCGTTGTATTGTTGTTTATCTCTTCTCGCCCTGATCGCCCAGCTGTTTTCATATAACAGCTGGTCAACAGCGACTTGTTCTTCTGTCTGGTCGATATGCAGTTTTCAGACCAGTGGTGTAGTTGACTGCCCCCTGTCGGACAAAGATGCACCTTCACTTCATTAATGTAGAAAAAAAATAAGAAACATTAAAAAATTAAGCATTTATTTAATTATATGAATATAAAATAAGAAACATATAAAAATTAAGCATTTAATTATAGGAATATTTTCTAGAAATGCTTGGTTTTTCACTTTTTTGGGGGGTGACACATTTCGATTGATATTTTCTCCCTTCCTGTTTTCCTATTGTTTCAGTGTCTACACAGAATCTCCCAGTTTATATACATGTAAAGAATGAATAAGACTACGTGTGTGCAATATGAATGTCGCTATATATGTCTGTTATCGTTGCTATGTGTGAAGCAGGTGTTAAAACGAATTACAGTTAGCACGACCGACTAGGAGATAGTGAAAGAGGAGTGGCATCCATCACCGTTCACTAGGAACCAAACGGACGCGAACGGTCCAAAAAGGGGGCGGGACCTACATGACTTCGTCCAATAAGAAGCTATAATATTCGTTGCAAATTGTTTACCGTTAAAACGTTTTTGCTACGACATGGATTAATGAATACATCCCAGGGTGACAACGCCGATGACTTTCTCTGAACATGGCCGCTCAAGATGAACTCAGTAAGTTTCTAACTGCTTTTTGCAGTGATTAAATGCATCGTAAGACACTTCATGTATCGGTAACATGTATTATTGCATTTAGTACACAGTCATAACTTTATTCTATCGAGCGAAAAACGCCTGTGATATGAACTATGAACACGTTGATTTGAGGTAGCTGGCTAACGCTAGTTAGAAGGCCGTCTGCACAGTCATGGTCCAAATGAAAGTGTTGTATTAAAGATCAACGTGATCTGATGGCGACTGGAATAGTTGTTATTTTTTTTAAAACATTGGATCAGTCATTTCATTCCCTATTTGTAACGATGTCATGTTTAGATCTGTAACTACGATTAAACTAAACGATGATATTTTGGCGTAACCAAGTGGCTAGCTTGCTGGTTAGCAGTGCAGCCAGGCGTCCGGGACAATATGAATTGTCTTTAAGATTAGCCTTGTGTGTGTGAAGTTAACTAATTAGCTCTAGTAGCTAGATAATTCATTGCAAGCCAGCTAGTTAGGTATCTCGATGGTAACAGGTTGCATACATGGAATGAAAGATGACACATTTAATTTTCAATGCAGTGAGTGTGTTGGCAAACACACACCTCTCACAATGTAACGTTAGCTAACCATTTTGAGATGATTTAGCTAACTGACTGACTAACTAACCAGCCAAATCACCAGCTAGTTAGCTAGCCACTAATTTATGTCATTAATTCCTTGCCAACTAGTTGCCAGTCCGATGCAAGTAGAAAGCATATACGCCCTGTCTGGCTTGTCTGGCAGGCTTTGTGATCTAGCTCAGAACAGCCTGTCCACCCCAGTTATAACACATATAACACAAGGTGCATTAGCTATTATAACAGTCCCTTGTTGATACTTTAGGTCTGAATGTTGTAGCTACATTTGAAATGTTTACAGTTGAGTCATTCAGCAGATTCTGTCTTATTCAGAGTAAACTGAGCCACTCGGGACCAGCTAAATGGACATCCACACTGTACCTTTCTGTACCTTAATTAGACAGGTGGGTTTTCTGTACCTTATTTGGACAGGTGTATTTTCTGTACCTTATTTGGACAGGTGTGTTTTCTGTACCTTATTTGGACAGGTGGGTTTTCTGTACCTGATTTGGACAGGTGGGTTTTCTGTACCGTATTTGGACAGGTGGGTTTTCTGTACCTTATTTGGACAGGTGTGTTTTCTGTACCTTATTTGGACAGGTGGGTTTTCTGTACCTGATTTGGACAGGTGGGTTTTCTGTACCTGATTTGGACAGGTGGGTTTTCTGTACCTGATTTGGACAGGTGGATTTTCTGTACCTGATTTGGACAGGTGGGTTTTCTGTACCTGATTTGAACAGGTGTGTTTTCTGTACCTTAATTAGACAGGTGGGTTTTCTGTACCTTATTTGGACAGGTGTGTTTTCTGTACCTTATTTGGACAGGTGTGTTTTCTGTACCTGATTTGGACAGGTGTGTTTTCTGTACCTGATTTGGACAGGTGTGTTTTCTGTACCTTATTTGGACAGGTGGGTTTTCTGTACCTTATTTGGACAGGTGGGTTTTCTGTACCTGATTTGGACAGGTGGGTTTTCTGTACCTGATTTGGACAGGTGGGTTTTCTGGACCTGATTTGGACAGGTGGGTTTTCTGTACCTTAATTGGACAGGTGGATTTTCTGTACCTGATTTGGACAGGTGCGGCATTACAGGTGAGTACAGAGGTAGAAGACGTAGTTTGAAATGTGGACAGAGGGAGTGAACCCCGGTCTTCGTCAGGGAGCATTATATGTGCATAGAGACCTGGGACCGGCTCCGCTAGACGAGAGGCTACATGTTAAACAGTTAGTTGGCCGAATCTCCCAACCAAACCAGTTATCTAAGGCTGTCACGAGAGTTAGGGGATGTCTAATGTGATGATATCACAGTAAGGACTGGTTTCCTGGACACAGATCAAGCCCAGTCCTGATTTTAAAGCCTAGGTCCTGGACTGTAAGCATGTGTCACTAGTGGGATTTGAACCCTGGCATCCCAAATGGCACCCTACTCCCTATACAGTGCACTACTCTTGACCGGAACCCTATTGAACCTGGTGAAAAGTATATAGTGCACTACTTTTGATGAGAGTCCTATGGGCCCTGGTCAAAAGTAGTGCACTGTAAAGGGAATAGGGGGCCATTTGGGACGGCCTAGTCTCATCATTTCTCATTTTCAAATCCTCCCTTTCTCCTCCTTCTCTTCTCCTCACTTCTAATTTATCCTCCTTCTCTTCTCCTCACTTCCAATTTCTCCTTCTCTCTCTTCCTCACTCCTAATTTCTCCTTCTCTCTCCTCCTCCGTTCAATTCTCCAGATCAACTGGAGCGAGTTTTCTTGCGTTTGGGCCATGCAGAGACTGATGACCAACTCCAGGACATTATATCCAAGTTCCTGCCCCCGGTCCTCCTCAAACTGTCCAGCGTGCAGGAGGGAGTCAGGAAGAAAGTAAGGACACGCCGATGTCTGTTTCTTCCATCCTGCAGTACCAGTAGCCTGCACATAGCTGTCTTACTGTTCTCCTTCTCCAGGAGGGAGTCAGGAAGAAAGTAAGGACACGCCGATGTCTGTTTCTTCCATCCTGCAGTACCAGTAGCCTGCACATAGCTGTGTTTCTGTTCTCCTTCTCCAGGAAGTGTTCATGCACATAGCTGTGTTTCTGTTCTCCTTCTCCAGGAAGTGTTCATGCACATAGCTGTGTTACTGTTCTCCAGCACCCTTCTCCAGGAAGTGTTCATGCACATAGCTGTGTTTCTGTTCTCCTTCTCCAGGAAGTGTTCATGCACATAGCTGTGTTTCTGTTCTCCTTCTCCAGGAAGTGTTCACTTGCACTTTTTCTCACCTGGATTTTACAATGGAGGACCCTCCTGGTAACTAATCATAACCTCTCGTTCTCTCTACCAGGTGATGGAGCTCCTGGTCCACCTGAACAAGAGGATTAAGAGCAGACCTTTGATCCAGCTACCAGTAGAGACCCTCCTGGTTCAGTACCAGGACCCCGCCGCAGCGTCCTTTGTTACGGTAACGTTCTACCCGTTGTGGAGAGTTCAGATGGAAATATAGGATGTAGAACCAACATGCTTCTCTCTGACGTGTAGAATAAGGAGTCACGACAGGCTCTATTCGTTATATTTCTATGCCTGCTGAAAGTGGCCTTAGTCTACTTCAACAGACTGGTTCAACTAGAAGGTAATAAACCAATCCCCCCCAGGGTCTGGTTTGGTGTAGGGTAATGTTTCCCCTACACACTTATCCTGAGTCAGTTTAGTTTTTTTCTCTACTAATGGTTAAGGTTGGGATTAGGCGGAGGAGAAGCTGATCCTAGATCTGTACCTTGGGGAGACTTCACTCCGGAGCTGTGCAGCCTTCTGTCCTTGCTACTGCTTGCTCTTTGGGGAATAGAGGGCTGTTTGGGATACTTCCTGTTATTATCTTTGTAGGGAATAGAGAGAGGGCTGTTTGGGATACTTCCTGTTATTATCTATGTAGGGAATAGAGAGAGGGCTGTTTGGGATACTTCCTGTTATTATCTATGTAGGGAATAGAGAGAGGGCTGTTTTGGGTATTCATCCTGTGATTATCGTGTCAATATGGCATCTCTCAAACTGAGTAGGCCTGTGTTCAAACTCTGTATATATATATATATATAATCTATGTCTCTGTTTACCATGTTCTTTACTCCCCCTGACATTGTGAGATTTTTAATCCAGAACGGTGGATTCTCTCTGCAGAATTTCACCATCATTTACATCAAGATGGGTTACCCTCGACTGGAGGTGGGGAACCAGTGTGAGCTGGCACCTACTCTGCTGACTGCTATGGAGGGCAAGCCTGAGCCCCAACAGGATAGGTAAGGAGAGAGAGAGATACACACACACACACACACACACACACACCTGATAACTGCAATGGAGGGCAAGCCTGAGCCCCAACAGGATAGGTATGGAGAGAGAGACACACACACACGCACACACCTGATAACTGCTATGGAGGGCAAGCCTGAGCCCCAACTGGATGGGTAAGGAGAGAGAGAGAGACACACACACACACACCTGATAACTGCTATGGAGGGCAAGCCTGAGCCCCAACTGGATGGGTAAGGAGAGAGAGAGAGACACACACACACACCTGATAACTGCTATGGAGGGCAAGCCTGAGCCCCAACAGGATGGGTAAGGAGAGAGAGAGACACACACACACACACACACACACACACACCTGATAACTGCTATGGAGGGCAAGCCTGAGCCCCAACTGGCTAGGTAAGGAGAGAGAGAGAGACACACACACACACTGTACGTACACACACACACACACTGACTTCCTGTCCCCTCTCCCTCCAGCTTGATGCATCTCCTGATCCCGTCCTTGTATCACATGAAGTACCCAAAGGACTCTTCCAACACTTCCAAGATGGCCTCTCCCTTCATCCTGATGGAGAAACCCAAGACGGTTCAGTTACTGCTGGAGTTCATGTTGGACGTACTGCTGATGCCCTACGGGTCAGTGGGGAGATTACGCTGCCTCTCCAAGGGCCCTGGGCACTAATAGTTCACTATATAGGGCTCTGGGCACTAGTAGTTCACTATATATAGGGCTCTGGGCACTAGTAGTTCACTATATATAGGGCTCTGGGCACTAGTAGTTCACTATATATAGGGCTCTGAGCACTAGTAGTTCACTATATATAGGGCTCTGGGCACCAGTAGTTCACTATATATAGGGCCCTTGGGCACTAGTAGTTCACTATATATAGGGCCCTTGGGCACTCGTAGTTCACTATATATAGGGCCCTTGGGCACTCGTAGTTCACTATATATAGGGCCCTTGGGCACTCGTAGTTCACTATATATAGGGCCCTTGGGCACTCGTAGTTCACTATATATAGGGCCCTTGGGCACTCGTAGTTCACTATATATAGGGCCCTTGGGCACTAGTAGTTCACTATATATAGGGCCCTTGGGCACTCGTAGTTCACTATATATAGGGCCCTCGTAGTTCACTATATATAGGGCCCTTGGGCACTAGTAGTTCACTATATAGGGAATAGGGCTCTGGTCACTAGTAGTTCACTATATAGGGAATAGGGCCCTCATTACTAGTAGTTCACTATACAGGGCCCTGGTCACTAGTAGTTCACTATATAGGGAATAGGGCCATTGGGCACTAGTAGTTCACTATATAGGGAATAGGGCCATTGGGCACTAGTAGTTCACTATATAGGGAATAGGGCTCTGGTCACTAGTAGTTCACTATATAGGGAATAGGGCTCTGGGCACTAGTAGTTCACTATATATAGGGCTCTGGGCACTAGTAGTTCACTATATAGGGCTATGGGCACTAGTAGTTCACTATATATAGGGCCCTGGTCACTAGTAGTTCACTATATAGGGAATAGGGCCCTGGTCACTAGTAGTTCACTATATAGGGAATAGGGCTCTGGGCACTAGTAGTTCACTATATAGGGAATAGGGCTCTGGTCACTAGTAGTTCACTATATAGGGCTCTGGGCACTAGTAGTTCACTATATATAGGGCTCTGGGCACTAGTAGTTCACTATATATAGGGCTCTGGGCACTAGTAGTTCACTATATATAGGGCTCTGGGCACTAGTAGTTCACTATATATAGGGCTCTGGGCACTAGTAGTTCACTATATATAGGGCTCTGGGCACTAGTAGTTCACTATATATAGGGCTCTGGGCACTAGTAGTTCACTATATATAGGGCTCTGGGCACTAGTAGTTCACTATATATATAGGGCTCTGGGCACTAGTAGTTCACTATATATATAGGGCTCTGGGCACTAGTAGTTCACTATATATATAGGGCTCTGGGCACTAGTAGTTCACTATATATATAGGGCTCTGGGCACTAGTAGTTCACTATATATATAGGGCTCTGGGCACTAGTAGTTCACTATATATATATAGGGCTCTGGGCACTAGTAGTTCACTATATATATATAGGGCTCTGGGCACTAGTAGTTCACTATATATATATATAGGGCTCTGGGCACTAGTAGTTCACTATATATATATAGGGCTCTGGGCACTAGTAGTTCACTATATATATATATAGGGCTCTGGGCACTAGTAGTTCACTATATATATAGGGCTCTGGGCACTAGTAGTTCACTATATATAGGGCTCTGGGCACTAGTAGTTCACTATATATAGGGCTCTGGGCACTAGTAGTTCACTATATATAGGGCTCTGGGCACTAGTAGTTCACTATATATAGGGCCCTTGGGCACTAGTAGTTCACTATATATAGGGCCCTTGGGCACTCGTAGTTCACTATATATAGGGCCCTTGGGCACTCGTAGTTCACTATATATAGGGCCCTTGGGCACTCGTAGTTCACTATATATAGGGCCCTTGGGCACTCGTAGTTCACTATATATAGGGCCCTTGGGCACTAGTAGTTCACTATATATAGGGCTCTGGGCACTAGTAGTTCACTATATATAGGGCCCTTGGGCACTAGTAGTTCACTATATATAGGGCCCTTGGGCACTAGTAGTTCACTATATATAGGGTTCTGGGCACTAGTAGTTCACTACATATAGGGCTCTGAGCACTAGTAGTTCACTATATATAGGGCTCTGGGCACTAGTAGTTCACTATATATAGGGCTCTGGGCACTAGTAGTTCACTATATATAGGGTTCTGGGCACTAGTAGTTCACTATATATAGGGCCCTTGGTCACTCGTAGTTCACTATATATAGGGCTCTGAGCACTAGTAGTTCACTATATATATAGGGCTCTGGGAACTCGTAGTTCACTATATATAGGGCTCTGAGCACTAGTAGTTCACTATATATATATAGGGCTCTGGGCACTCGTAGTTCACTATATATAGGGCTCTGAGCACTAGTAGTTCACTATATATATAGGGCTCTGGGCACTAGTAGTTCACTATATATATAGGGCTCTGGGCACTCGTAGTTCACTATATATAGGGCTCTGGGCACTCGTAGTTCACTATATATAGGGCTCTGAGCACTAGTAGTTCACTATATATATAGGGCTCTGGGCACTCGTAGTTCACTATATATAGGGCTCTGGTCACTAGTAGTTCACTATATATAGGGCTCTGGGCACTCGTAGTTCACTATATATAGGGCTCTGAGCACTAGTAGTTCACTATATATATAGGGCTCTGAGCACTAGTAGTTCACTATATATATATAGGGCTCTGAGCACTAGTAGTTCACTATATATATATATAGGGCTCTGAGCACTAGTAGTTCACTATATATATAGGGCTCTGGGCACTCGTAGTTCACTATATATAGGGCTCTGAGCACTAGTAGTTCACTATATATAGGGCTCTGGTCACTAGTAGTTCACTATATATAGGGCTCTGGGCACTCGTAGTTCACTATATATAGGGCTCTGAGCACTAGTAGTTCACTATATATATATAGGGCTCTGAGCACTAGTAGTTCACTATATATAGGGCTCTGGGCACTAGTAGTTCACTATATATAGGGCCCTTGGGCACTCGTAGTTCACTATATATAGGGCTCTGAGCACTAGTAGTTCACTATATAGGGCTCTGGGCACTAGTAGTTCACTATATAGGGCTCTGGTCACTAGTAGTTCACTATATATAGGGCTCTGGGCACTCGTAGTTCACTATATATAGGGCTCTGAGCACTAGTAGTTCACTATATAGGGCTCTGGGCACTAGTAGTTCACTATATAGGGCTCTGGGCACTAGTAGTTCACTATATATATAGGGCCCTTGGGCACTCGTAGTTCACTATATATATAGGGCTCTGAGCACTAGTAGTTCACTATATATATAGGGCTCTGAGCACTCGTAGTTCACTATATATAGGGCTCTGGGCACTAGTAGTTCACTATATATATATATAGGGCTCTGAGCACTAGTAGTTCACTATATATATAGGGCTCTGAGCCCTCGTAGTTCACTATATATATAGGGCTCTGAGCACTAGTAGTTCACTATATATAGGGCTCTGGGCACTAGTAGTTCACTATATATATAGGGCTCTGAGCACTAGTAGTTCACTATATAGGGAATAGGGTGCCATTTGGGATGTAGCCTATGGGGCTGGACATTTTAAGTGTTTTGTTATGCTAGTATGTTATCGGTTATTGTTAAAACGGTACTATAAAACCTGTAAACAACATGCTCACTCAAGTAATTGTTTTTCCAAAGACTGCTTAAATTAATTATTACAATCACTAAACAATGTACCTTGTAGTTGACCTCCCCTCTCTCTCTACCCTCTCTCTCCCCCTCCCTCTCTACCCTCCCTCTCCTCTCTACCCTCTCTCTTCCCCTTCCTCCCTCTCTACCCTCTCTCTCCCCCTTCCTCCCTCTCTACCCTCTCTCTCCCCCTTCCTCCCTCTCTACCCTCTCTCTCCCCCTTCCTCCCTCTCTACCCTCTCTCTCCCCCTTCCTCCCTCTCTACCCTCTCTCTCCCCCTTCCTCCCTCTCTATCCTCTCTCCCCCTCTCCTCTCTCCCCCTCCTTCTCTCTCCTCTGGCCTCCAGGTTTGTCCTGAACGAGCCTCCCACTCGCCCAGCTCCCTCGTCCCCTCAGGGTAGCTCTGGGGCAGCGGCGGCCGGACCGGGCCTCCCCCAGCCTCCTCCAGGGATGAGCGTCTACGCTGCCAAGAGGGTCATCGGAGAGGCCCAGTGGAGCCCAGAGCAGCTGGAACAGGTACTGACCTCTGAACTTTGAACCTTTGACCTTAGAGGAAGGTGTATCACACCTTCCTTGGGGCGGCAGTGTAGCCTAGTGGTTAGAGCGTTGGACTAGTAACCGGAAGGTTGCTTGATCAAATCCCAGAGCTGACAAGGTACAAATCAGTCATTCTGCCCCTGAACAGGCAGTTAACCCACTGTTCCTAGTCCGTCATTGAAAATAAGAATTTGTTGATAACTGACTGTTGTCGGGACGTGTGGTCGTTGGGACGTGTGGTCGTCCCAGTGTAAACTAGGCATAGTGAAGTTCATTGGGTTGTGTGGTTGTTGGGTTGTGTGGTTGTTGTACTGTGGTTGTTGTACTGTGGTTGTTGTACTGTGGTTGTGAGGTTGTTGTACTGTGGTTGTGAGGTTGTTGTACTGTGGTTGTTGTACTGTGGTTGTGAGGTTGTTGTACTGTGGTTGTGTGGTTGTTGTACTGTGGTTGTTGTACTGTGGTTGTTGTACTGTGGTTGTGAGGTTGTTGTACTGTGGTTGTTGTACTGTGGTTGTGAGGTAATGATTACGTGTCTCTCCCAGTGTAAACTCGGCATAGTGAAGTTCATTGGGTTGTGTGGTTGTTGGGTTGTGTGGTTGTTGTACTGTGGTTGTTGGGTTGCGTGGTTGTTGTACTGTGGTTGTGTGGTTGTTGTACTGTGGTTGTTGTACTGTGGTTGTGAGGTTGTTGTACTGTGGTTGTGAGGTAATGACTACGTCTCTCCCAGTGTAAACTCGGCATAGTGAAGTTCATTGGGTTGTGTGGTTGTTGGGTTGTGTGGTTGTTGTACTGTGGTTGTTGGGTTGCGTGGTTGTTGTACTGTGGTTGTGTGGTTGTTGTACTGTGGTTGTTGTACTGTGGTTGTGAGGTTGTTGTACTGTGGTTGTGAGGTAATGACTACGTGTCTCTCCCAGTGTAAACTCGGCATAGTGAAGTTCATCGAGGCAGAACAGGTACCGGAGGTGGAGACGGTCATACACCTGGTGGTTGCCTCTAGCGACACAAGACACGGCGTTGCCACGGCCGCGGACCTGGAGCTCAAGAGCAAGCAGAGGTGGGTGTCTATGGGACTATTCTACTATTATGGGATGGTGAAATAGGGGCGCACCTCATTAGTCCATTTACAACATGCTACAGGATTTCGTTCTGGGTTCCCGGGAGTTCCCGGGAGTTCGTTCAGGGGTTCCCGGGAGTTCGTTCAGGGGTTCCCGGGAGTTCGTTCAGGGGTTCCCGGGGAGTTCGTTCTGGGGTTCCCCGGGGAGTTCGTTCTGGGGTTCCCCGGGGAGTTCGTTCTGGGGTTCCCCGGGGAGTTCGTTCTGGGGTTCCCCCGGGAAGTTCGTTCGGGGTTCCCCCGGGGAGTTTGTTGATTTGTGATATGATGCCATGTGTTGTTGTGATGTTTGTTTTGCAGTATTATC
This sequence comes from Oncorhynchus clarkii lewisi, assembly GCF_045791955.1. NCBI lineage: Eukaryota > Metazoa > Chordata > Actinopteri > Salmoniformes > Salmonidae > Oncorhynchus > Oncorhynchus clarkii. Next base: position 76,089,079 of record NC_092156.1, on the reverse strand, counting down.
GACTGGAACAACCCCCTGATCGTCAACAGGATGTACAAGGTCTACCTGGGAGACATCCCCCTCAAAACTAAGGTGTGGAAAGATTCCCATTCAAACTTGGTCTTGAAATGGAACCACTTCCTGACAGGAAGTGGCATTGCTGAGGCCGGAGGCCGAGATCTGTCCGGCACGGTCGCTACATTATCTTGATTGGTTGTATGTGTGTGTGTGTGTGAACAGTATCACACGTGCTGTGTCAAACTGTTGGTCCAACTCATGTCCTGTTATGTGACGTTATGTCACAGGGGGCCAGTCTGAAGAGGGAGCTGAAACATGAGCCGGTCAGCACCAGAGTCAAGATGAAGATCCTACCACATCTCTTACGCTCACGCCTCGCCGCTGAGTGCTTCCCGGCTAACATACAGGTACTGCTGTAGTGTGTGTGTGTGTTCTCTAATAAATCAACAGTTAACGTCCTGGAAATGTGTGTGTGTGTGTGTGTGCAAATCTTTTTGAATGTCCTTCCGCTGTCTTTCTCTCAAAGAAACCTTCATCACCTGTCTATTTCCTGTTTCTCTCCTCCTCCTCTCCTCTCTCTTCTCACTCTCTCCTCTCTCTTCTCACTCTCTCCTCTCTCTCTTCTCACTCTCTCCTCTCTCTCTTCTCACTCTCTCCTCTCTCTCTTCTCACTCTCTCCTCTCTCTCTTCTCACTCTCTCCTCTCTCTCTTCTCACTCTCTCTTCTCACTCTCTCCTCTCTCTCTTCTCACTCTCTCCTCTCTCTCTTCTCACTCTCTCCTCTCTCTCTTCTCACTCTCTCCACTCTCTCTTCTCACTCTCTCCACTCTCTCTTCTCACTCTCTCCTCTCTCTCTTCTCACTCTCTCCTCTCTCTCTTCTCACTCTCTCCTCTCTCTCCTCTCTCTCTTCTCACTCTCTCCTCTCTCTCTTCTCATCTCCTCCTCTTCTCTCTCTCTCGTCCTCTTCTATCTCTCCTCATCTCCTCCTCTTCTCTCTCTCTCGTCCTCTTCTATCTCTCCTCATCTCCTCCTCTTCTCTCTCTCCTCTCCCCAGGTGGTGTACGACGGTCTGTTTGGAGCCAACACCAACAACAAGCTACTCTCTCTTACACTTCAGTTTGTTCACCACATCTGTCAAGTGTAAGTACTGGTCCCAAGTCAGTTTCATCCAACCCTTCCTTATAGAGACAGTTACAGGTCCCAAGTCAGTTTCATCCAACCCTTCCTTATAGAGACAGTTACAGGTCCCAAGTCAGTTTCATCCAACCCTTCCTTATAGAGACAGTTACTGGTCCCAAGTTAGTTTCATCCAACCCTTCCTTTATAGAGACAGTTACAGTACTAAGGCTTTGTTTACACAGGCAGCCCAATTCTGATCTTTTGCCCAATCATTGAAAAAAATAATTTATTGGGCTGCCTGTGTAAACGCAGCCTAAGAGCTGGCCCTAGATCAGTTTGTCTTCTCAGTTCACCGTTACACAGAGCGAGAGATGGCCCTTAAGAGCTGGCCCTAGATCAGTTTGTCTTCTCAGTTCACCGTTACACAGAGCGAGAGATGGCCCTTAAGAGCTGGCCCTAGATCAGTTAGAGCAGTGGTCCCCATACAAGCAGAGATCTACCGCTCTGATTTTGTTATTACCTTGACTTAAACAATGTAAGCCTGTGCAACATGAACCCATTAAAACCAGTTCTGTAGCACTGAGGTTTGTGCAGTAAACTACAGGCCCAATACATTGTCACCACATACGGGCTTTGCTTGAATTTACCTGCCCAATGCATTGTTGTTCGGGACGTTAAAATATATATTTCAAAATTTGAGGTAGGCTATATGATCACGCCGGTAATAGATCAATTGTTGTATTACTTGTGAGGCACAGCTGAGTGAGCATACATTTAAATAATTAGCTTTTTATTTTACTGGGCTGATGGTGCCTGTATCTGAGGGTCAGTCTCAGCGGAGGGAGAGAGCAGCAGACTGAGGGTCAGTCTCAGCAGAGGGAGAGAGCAGCACACAGACTCAGTCTCAGCAGAGGGAGAGAGCAGCAGACAGACTCAGTCTCAGCAGAGGGAGAGAGCAGCAGACAGGGTCAGTCTCAGCAGAGGGAGAGAGCAGCAGGCTGAGGGTCAGTCTCAGCGGAGGGAGAGAGCAGCAGACTGAGGGTCAGTCTCAGCAGAGGGAGAGAGCAGCAGACTGAGGGTCAGTCTCAGCAGAGGGAGAGAGCAGCAGACTGAGGGTCAGTCTCAGCAGAGGGAGAGAGCAGCAGACTGAGGGTCAGTCTCAGCAGAGGGGGAGAGCAGCAGACTGAGGGTCAGTCTCAGCAGAGAGCAGCAGACTGAGGGTCAGTCTCAGCAGAGAGCAGCAGACTGAGGGTCAGTCTCAGCAGAGAGCAGCAGACTGAGGGTCAGTCTCAGCAGAGAGCAGCAGACTGAGGGTCAGTCTCAGCAGAGAGCAGCAGACTGAGGGTCAGTCTCAGCAGAGAGCAGCAGACTGAGGGTCAGTCTCAGCAGAGAGCAGCAGACTGAGGGTCAGTCTCAGCAGAGAGCAGCAGACTGAGGGTCAGTCTCAGCAGAGAGCAGCAGACTGAGGGTCAGTCTCAGCAGAGAGCAGCAGACTGAGGGTCAGTCTCAGCAGAGAGCAGCAGACTGAGGGTCAGTCTCAGCAGAGAGCAGCAGACTGAGGGTCAGTCTCAGCAGAGAGCAGCAGACTGAGGGTCAGTCTCAGCAGAGAGCAGCAGACTGAGGGTCAGTCTCAGCAGAGGGAGAGAGCAGCAGGCTGAGGTTCAGTCTCAGCAGAGGGAGAGAGCAGCAGGCTGAGGTTCAGTCTCAGCAGAGGGAGAGAGCAGCAGGCTGAGGGTCAGTCTCAGCAGAGGGAGAGAGCAGCAGACTGAGGGTCCGTCTCTCAACAGTCATGGGTTTTGAAATCTCACAGTATCAACTTTGCCGTAGCTTTCTTATTGCCTGTTACGTTACTTCAGACTCGCTCATCTGACCAATCTGATTGGCTAGCGGTAGGCCTATAGTGCACTTGATTTCCTCCCCAGGCCCACCGGAGAGGGAAACAGTTTGCACATTCAGACACATGACATGGAAACAGTTTGCCTACCCAGCGCGCAGGGCAGCGGCTGAGTTGTCTGCACCGACCACCAACAACCCGAGACTAATAAAATAAACAAAATTAGGAACACAAGACTTTATCGTTGGGTTTTTTACAGAAATGTTTGGCAATCGACTAGAAATGCCTCGGCGGTCGACTAGAAATGCCTCGGAGGTCGACTAGAAATGCCTCGGCGGTCGACTAGAAATGCCTCGGCGGTCGACTAGAAATGCCTCGGCGGTCGACTAGAAATGCCTCGGCGGTCGACTAGAAATGCCTCGGAGGTCGACTAGAAATGCCTCGGCGGTCGACTAGAAATGCCTCGGCGGTCGACTAGAAATGCCTCGGCGGTCGACTAGAAATGCCTCGGCGGTCGACTAGAAATGCCTCGGCGGTCGACAAGTCATTTGAGATCGACCGGTTGATGACCACTAAGTTAGAAGTAAATGCTTCAATTACAAAAACGAGCTACAAAAATGAATTGAAGTGGTCATCAAAGGTGTGTGTGTGTGTGTGTGTGTGTGTGTGTGTGTGTGTGTGTGTGTGTGTGTGTGTGTGTGTGTGTGTGTGTGTGTGTGTGTGGGCTTTTCGTTCCAGCCCAACACTAACCCACACTAAAGCCTCTCCTAACATGTTGTGTCTCTCCTCTCTGACAGATGTCCTGACACCAACAAACCACTGGGTCTGATGCTGCTGAATGGCCTCACCAAGCTCATCAATGAGTACAAGGAGGTAAAGCCATCAATCAATGTGTTTTTTTAATCTGGTTTCATCAACTACACGTTGTAGCTATTCTCCTTTTCAATGGTTGATGCTTTGCGTGCTCCTGGTATAGAGCATGATGGGATATGTTGTTGTTGTTGTCTGGTGTTTGATTTGGCAGGATCCTAAGTTGCTGTGTATGGCCTACTCTGCTGTGGGGAAACTGTCCAGGTATTTCACAGTAAAAATCTGTCTATTTTAAAATGCGCTGTGCCGAAATCGCTCCTCCGTTTCCTGTTTGCTAAAATTCGAACGGTTTGCCTCATCTCGGTTCCTGTGACAAAACTAACCAAGTGTAGTGTAGATAATCGTTGTTCCATCTAAAACGCTGTGAAATATCTTCTCCATAACCCAAAAAATATTGTGTTTTCAGCTGTTTGGAAGCTGGTGTACAAAACCGAAAGCTCCCCCCCCCCCCAAAAAAAAACTTAAGAACGAGAAGCATAGAAATAGTGCACATAGAATAGATCTACCGCTTGTTCTCATGGCTTTCAATGAGAACCACATTATCTGTAACACACGTTTCTATGTGAATTTGGTCAGATTACCCCGCCCCCCAAAAAAGCTACACATTGGAGCTTTAACAACCAATAGTCTGTGTCTTGATGATGATGATGATGATGTGATTAGTGAGGGGATGTTTCCTCTCCTCAGCCGGATGCCCCAACTCTTCACCAAAGATATCGCTCTGGTCCAGCAGTTCTTTGAGGCCATGTGCAAGGTAGTTGTTCCTGCATCAAGACAATGCACTGTTTACCTACATTTTATATATATATATATATATTTATATTAGACAAAACACAAAGGCCTCCAAAACCTAATTCAAGGTTTATGGCAGCGACCTTTTCATATATTCTAACCGTCCTCCTGCGCTGTCTGACCTTGCCTGTGTACAGGAGGAGCCTGATGTCCGTCTAGCCATCCAGGAGGCTCTGTCTATGATGGTGGGAGCCTACGCTAACCTACAGGGGGCGCTACTGAACCTGATGGAAGCCCTGGTGGCAGCTTACATGGGCAAGGTAACACTAGATATGACCCGTTAACCTACAGGGGGCGCTACTGAACCTGATGGAAGCCCTGGTGGCAGCTTACATGGGCAAGGTAACAGTAGATATGATTTCTCCTATGACACGTTAACCTACAGGAAGCTGTAGTCAACCGGATGGAAGCTCTGGTTTCTCCTATGACACGTTACCCTACAGGAAGCTGTAGTCAACCGGATGGAAGCTCTGGTTTCTCCTATGACACGTTACCCTACAGGAAGCTGTACTCAACCGGATGGAAGCTCTGGTTTCTCCTATGACACGTTACCCTACAGGAAGCTGTACTCAACCGGATGGAAGCTCTGGTTTCTCCTATGACGTTACCCTACAGGAAGCTGTACTCAACCGGATGGAAGCTCTGGTTTCTCCTATGACACGTTACCCTACAGGAAGCTGTACTCAACCGGATGGAAGCTCTGGTTTCTCTTATGACGGGGGTAGGCAACTAGATTCAGCTGTGAGACGATTTGTCGGAGAGGATGATCAGGGGGCCGGAACTTAATTGCAGTAATTTGTAAAATGCAAATTGAACACAACTAAGACCAACATTAGATTTTATTTGAAAATATCAATAATTTCATACCTTGACTACATTGAGACACCATCATATAGCTATTCTTCTTTATAGATGGGAATACTTGAACAGATTTCCTCAACTAAACCCTGCTGTTGATTCTTCATGTCTTGTTTTGTTCCAGAATGTCACTGTTGTCTTGTTTTGTTCCAGAATGTCACTGTTGTCCAAGTGTTCCAGAATGTCACTGTTGTCCAAGTGTTCCAGAATGTCACTGTTGTCCAAGTGTTCCAGAATGTCACTGTTGTCCAAGTGTTCCAGAATGTCACTGTTGTCCAAGTGTTCCAGAATGTCACTGTTGTCCAAGTGTTCCAGAATGTCACTGTTGTCCAAGTGTTCCAGAATGTCACTGTGTCTGAATATAGTGTTGCTGAAGAATCTAGATGATTTAAATTGGAGTATTTCTTTCTGATTGGTCAGTCAAAGTTCTGAATATTGTGTTCTTCTGCGTTGTGATTGGTCAGCCTGAGGTGCAGGTGCGTCAGGTGGCAATGAAGTACGCCAGCACGGTATTCGCTCCTGATCACGTGCCCTCCAGATACTTGCTCCTATTGGCTGCCGGGGACCCGTAAGTCTCAACACTAGACACACACACTGACATAACACACTGAGAAAAAACATATAGGAAGTGTCAGCACTACACACCACCCATTCCCTCCACCTTTACAGGTATAATACTGACTTTACAGTGAATATATCCCCTCCACCTGTACAGGTATAATACTGACTGACTTTACAGTGAATATATCCCCTCCACCTTTACAGGTATAATACTGACTGACTTTACAGTGAATATATCCCCTCCACCTGTACAGGTATAATACTGACTGACTTTACAGTGAATATATCCCCTCCACCTTTACAGGTATAATACTGACTGACTTTACAGTGAATATATCCCCTCCACCTGTACAGGTATAATACTGACTGACTTTACAGTGAATATATCCCCTCCACCTTTACAGGTGTAATACTGACTGACTTTACAGTGAATATATCCCCTCCACCTTTACAGGTGTAATACTGACTGACTTTACAGTGAATATATCCCCTCCACCTTTACAGGTATAATACTGACTGACTTTACAGTGAATATATCCCCTCCACCTGTACAGGTATAATACTGACTGACTTTACAGTGAATATATCCCCTCCACCTTTACAGGTATAATACTGACTGACTTTACAGTGAATATATCCCCCCCACCTTTACAGGTGTAATACTGACTGACTTTACAGTGAATATATCCCCCCCACCTTTACAGGTATAATACTGACTGACTTTACAGTGAATATATCCCCTCCACCTTTACAGGTATAATACTGACTGACTTTACAGTGAATATATCCCCTCCACCTTTACAGGTATAATACTGACTGACTTTACAGTGAATATATCCCCCCCACCTTTACAGGTATAATACTGACTGACTTTACAGTGAATATATCCCCTCCACCTTTACAGGTATAATACTGACTGACTTTACAGTGAATATATCCCCCCCACCTTTACAGGTATAATACTGACTGACTTTACAGTGAATATATCCCCCCCACCTTTACAGGTATAATACTGATAATACTGAGAGAGGCCCAGTGTCCTGACCCCTCAGTGTCTCTATGGTGTGTTTTATTACAGGAGAGAAGAGGTATGCAGCGAGGCCCAGCGTGTCCTGAGGGCTCTGCCTGCTAAGAACTCGGAGAAAGAGGGCCGTAAACCCATGCCCTCATTCCCTGACATGGTGGCCTACATCCAGGAGAAGGTGAGAGCGTAACCCCCCTCCCCTCCCTTGTCCCAGATCGAGCCCCTGTCATTAGATAATTTACTCTCTAGGTAATGTAGAGGTACAGGTGTCTCAGCATTAGGTCTTCACAGCCCTGTTGATCTGTTCTTTAGGCTGCTCAGAGGATGAAGACGCCGGCTAAGTACATCGTGGGGACGTACACACTCCCCTTCAACCCTTCTGCGTTTGGCGAGGTAAGACAAACCAATTCAACTACATAGTTGTATGAACGTCCAAATCAAATCTAATTTATTTATAAAACCCTTCTTACATCAGCTGATATCTCTAAGTGCTGTACAGAAACCCAGCCTAAAACCCCAAACAGCAAGCAATGCAGGTGTAGAAGCACGGTGGCTAGGAAAAACTCCCTAGAAAGGCCAGAACCTAGGAAGAAACCTAGAGAGGAACCAGGCTCTGTGTCCATGCTGTTTATGACTGGCCAAACCACAAAACAATTGAAGAGGGAAGTTTTAAAGAATGAAACGAAACACGGGGGGGACAAAACGATGGGGGCTTACAGACATTTACCTTTCCGCACTTCCTGTTAATAGACACGACTTCCTTTTCTAACCCCCCCCCCCGGGGTTTCCCGTCTCCAGATCGTGCTGTACCTGCGGATGTGTCTGGCCTACAGTGCCGGGGCCACGCCCGTCTCCAAGAGCCTGGCGGACATGCAGGACGACGCGCCTGCCATCGGACGCTACACGCACGCCCTGCTCTCCAACGAACCCCTGACCTCCCCGTCCTCCACTGGAACCAAGGGGGCAGAGGTCAACCCTGTGCAGGTCTACATGGAGCTACTGCAGCAGCTGCTGTCTGCTGTAGGAGGCGAGTGACGTGATGATGCCTTCCTTTTCTTTCCTTTGTTTCCTTATCTCGTCTCCTTGTCTCCTCGTCTCCAAATACTCACGTGTTTACAGGCCTGGGATCCAAAATGGTATGCTCCGTTTTGCCGTTGTTGATATTGGATTCCAGGCTAGTAAATGCATTATTCATACCTGTGAAAGATACCGTGGTATGCTAATTGACGCTACCAATGGAACATATTCATTGGAATGCTAATGCTACGCTAATTGACGCTATGCACCTTAAAGTACCCTGATATGCTACATGCTAAGCCAATGCTAAGAAATGCTAGTCGACGCTAACGCTAGTCAATGCTACTACTGTAAAATATACGTCGGTATGCTGCATGCTATGCAAATACTCGCGTGTTTACAGGCCTGGGATCCAAAATGGTATGCTCCGTTTCACCGTTGTTGATATTGTGAAGTGAGCATATCTGTTTGGATTCCAGGCTAGTAAATACATCATTCATACCTTATAACTGATACCAAAATGTATAGCTACATTTGTATGTTTTTAAATGTTTTATTCTTGATTTTATTTTGAAAGGAGTCCCTGTGATGTACTGTCTTCTGGAGGTGGTGTCTGTCTGTCCTCACAACCTGGCCCCCATGTTTATCCACAAGATCGACTGGATCAAGGTAAAAAATCGATTGATGCTACTACTGTAAAAGATACCATGGTATGCTAATTGACGCTACTTATGTAACCTATTAATTGGAAAGCTAATGCTACGCTAATTGACGCTATGTACTATACAACTCCGATATGGTACCTTGATATGCTACATGCTAGGCCAATGCTAAGAAATGCTAGTCAATGCTACTACTGTAAAATATACGTTGGTATGCTGCATGCTAACGCTAGTCGATGCTACATCTGTAAAGGATACGTCGGTATGCTTCATGCTATGCTAACGCTAATACTACATTTCCCCTTCCTCAGAGTCTAATGAACACCAACAAGGAGGACCTAAGGGAGCTAGCAGCTCAGCTCTACGCTGTGGTGGTGTCCACCATGTCAGGAAACGAACTGAAGACTGCCGTTCAGACGCTCATCAAGATCACTAAAGATACACACGTATGTAGCCCCTCCCCCTCCTGTAGATACACATGTAGGTAGCCCCTCCCCCTCCTGTAGATACACACGTAGGTAGCCCCTCCCCCTCCTGTAGATACACACGTAGGTAGCCCCTCCCTCCTGTAGATACACACGTAGGTAGCACCTCCCTCCTGTGGATACACACGTAGGTAGCACCTCCCTCCTGTAGATACACACGTAGGTAGCCCCTCCCTCCTGTAGATACACACGTAGGTAGCCCCTCCCTCCTGTAGATACACACGTAGGTAGCCCCTCCCCCTCCTGTAGATACACACGTAGGTAGCCCCTCCCCCTCCTGTAGATACACACGTAGGTAGCCCCTCCCTCATGTAGATACACACGTAGGTAGCCCCTCCCTCATGTAGATACACACGTAGGTAGCCCCTCCCTCCTGTAGATACACACGTAGGTAGCCCCTCCCTCCTGTAGATACACACGTAGGTAGCCCCTCCCTCCTGTAGATACACACGTAGGTAGCACCTCCCTCCTGTGGATACACACGTAGGTAGCACCTCCCTCCTGTAGATACACACGTAGGTAGCCCCTCCCCCCTGTAGATACACACGTAGGTAGCCCCTCCCCCTCCTGTAGGTACACACGTAGGTAGCCCCTCCCCCTCCTGTAGGTACACATGTCTGTAGCCCCTCCCTCCTGTAGGTACACATGTCTGTAGCCCCTCCCTCCTGTAGGTACACATGTCTGTAGCCCCTCCCTCCTGTAGGTACACACGTATGTAGCCCCTCCCTCCTGTGGGTACACACGTAGGTAGCCCCTCCCTCCTGTAGGTACACACGTAGGTAGCCCCTCCCTCCTGTAGATACACACGTAGGTAGCCCCTCCCTCCTGTAGATACACACGTAGGTAGCCCCTCCCTCCTGTAGATACACACGTATGTAGCCCCTCCCCCTCCTGTAGGTACACACGTATGTAGCCCCTCCCCCTCCTGTAGGTACACACGTATGTAGCCCCTCCCTCCTGTAGATACACACGTAGGTAGCCCCTCCCTCCTGTAGATACACACGTAGGTAGCCCCTCCCTCCTGTAGATACACACGTAGGTAGCCCCTCCCTCCTGTAGATACACACGTAGGTAGCCCCTCCCTCCTGTAGATACACACGTAGGTAGCCCCTCCCTCCTGTAGATACACACGTAGGTAGCCCCTCCCTCCTGTAGATACACACGTATGTAGCCCCTCCCCCTCCTGTAGATACACACGTAGGTAGCCCCTCCCTCCTGTAGATACACACGTATGTAGCCCCTCCCCCTCCTGTAGGTACACACGTATGTAGCCCCTCCCCCTCCTGTAGGTACACACGTATGTAGCCCCTCCCCCTCCTGTAGGTACACACGTATGTAGCCCCTCCCCCTCCTGTAGGTATACACGTATGTAGCCCCTCCCCCTCCTGTAGGTACACACGTATGTAGCCCCTCCCCCTCCTGTAGGTACACACGTAGGTAGCCCCTCCCCCTCCTGTAGGTACACACGTAGGTAGCCCCTCCCCCTCCTGTAGGTACACACGTATGTAGCCCCTCCCCCTCCTGTAGGTACACACGTAGGTAGCCCCTCCCCCTCCTGTAGGTACACACGTATGTAGCCCCTCCCCCTCCTGTAGGTACACACGTATGTAGCCCCTCCCCCTCCTGTAGGTACACACGTATGTAGCCCCTCCCCCTCCTGGAGATACACACGTATGTAGGCCCTCCCCCTCCTGGAGATACACACGTATGTAGCCCCTCCCCCTCCTGGAGATACACACGTATGTAGCCCCTCCCCCTCCTGGAGATACACACGTATGTAGCCCCTCCCCCTCCTGGAGATACACACGTATGTAGCCCCTCCCCCTCCTGGAGATACACACGTATGTAGCCCCTCCCCCTCCTGGAGATACACACGTATGTAGCCCCTCCCCCTCCTGTAGGTACACACGTATGTAGCCCCTCCCCCTCCTGGAGATACACACGTATGTAGCCCCTCCCCCTCCTGGAGATACACACGTATGTAGCCCCTCCCCCTCCTGTAGGTACACACGTATGTAGCCCCTCCCCCTCCTGGAGGTACACACGTATGTAGCCCCTCCCCCTCCTGGAGATACACACGTATGTAGCCCCTCCCCCTCCTGTAGGTACACACGTATGTAGCCCCTCCCCCTCCTGTAGGTACACACGTAGGTAGCTCCTCCCTCCTGTAGATACACACGTATGTAGCCCCTCCCCCTCCTGGAGATACACACGTATGTAGCCCCTCCCCCTCCTGGAGATACACACGTATGTAGCCCCTCCCCCTCCTGGAGATACACACGTATGTAGCCCCTCCCCCTCCTGGAGATACACACGTATGTAGCCCCTCCCCCTCCTGGAGATACACACGTCTGTAGCCCCTCCCCCTCCTGGAGATACACACGTATGTAGGCCAAGGAGTGAAATGTGTATTTTCACATATATTTGCTGCACATAATAGGACCCAGTTTTTCCTGGTCTCAAAATGTGTTTTTTATACGGTCATTTTGAATGTAATGTACTGAAGCAAAAGTTGTCCCAGTTTCACTGAGCTGAAAGTAAAAACCTGTATTCCCTGTTGGAAACTGCAGAGCCCCGAGACCCAGCACGGAGCCATCATGGCGCTGGGCTACATGGTGGCCAGGTACATGAGCAAGAGGAAGTCCTTCGCCAACGGAGACTCCGCCCTCAACCGGGAACAGAGGATGAACGACACGCCCAAGGAGGACGAGGAGCTGGTCGCTATAGCAACCAAAGCCATCGGTAGGGTGACGGTCACCGTTGTTTATTTTTCAGATAATATTTACTCTTTTTTTTACAAAAAAATTATGCTAATTCACATTGTTACAAGAAATTACTCAAATTTATCATTTTTAAATATATTTGTGGAAAGAACACAGTTTAAGGATGAAAGGTGTAGTCGAGGCAGTAAAAGAGGACCTTTCGATCCAGGTTGGTTCATGTCGTGTGTGTGTGTGTGTGTGTGTGTGTTCCCAGGCTCTTTCCTAGACAGTGGTTCCCCTCTGCTCGCTGTCGCTGCTTGTACGGCCCTCGGGGAGATCGGGAGGAACGGGCCTCTGCTCATCCCTTCAGAAGGAGAGGGATTCACCAAACTCGCCGTGGTGGAGAAGATGCTGGCTCGCATCCCCTCTGGGAAAGAGACCCTCAAGGTAACCATGGATACAGTGGCGTTTCGATGTACAGATGGGTTGTGATGCTATACCGTGATAATTACACTCTGGGGATGTTTTTAAATACGTTGTAAATGAATTGGTTTGGACCATTTTCATAATGGACATAACTATTGATGTGAAGAGAGACTCGAATCCAACTCCCTTTCTGTCTGTTCAGGAGGAGAGGATCCATCCAGACTGTTAGGTAGACAGGTGTAGTTAGATGTGGTTTCTGTCTGTTCAGGAGGAGAGGATCCATCCAGACTGTTAGGTAGACAGGTGTAGTTAGATGTGGTCTCTGTCTGTTCAGGAGGAGAGGAGCCATCCAGACTGTTAGGTAGACAGGTGTAGATGTGGTCTCTGTCTGTCCAGATGAAGGAGAGGAGCCATCCAGACTGTTAGGTAGACAGGTGTAGTTAATAGTTAGATGTATTCATGTGGTCTCTGTCTGTTCAGGAGGAGAGGATCCATCCAGACTGTTAGGTAGACAGGTGTAGTTAATAGTTAGATGTATTAATGTGGTCTCTGTCTGTTCAGATGAAGGAGAGGATCCATCCAGACTGTTAGGTAGACAGGTGTAGTTAGATGTGGTCTCTGTCTGTTCAGATGAAGGAGAGGATCCATCCAGACTGTTAGGTAGACAGGTGTAGTTAATAGATAGATGTGGTCTCTGTCTGTTCAGGAGGAGAGGAGCCATCCAGACTGTTAGGTAGACAGGTGTAGTTAATAGATAGATGTATTCATGTGGTCTCTGTCTGTTCAGATGAAGGAGAGAGCCATCCAGACTGTTAGGTAGACAGGTGTAGTTAATAGTTAGATGTATTCATGTGGTCTCTTGTCTGTTCAGATGAAGGAGAGAGCCATCCAGACTCTGGGTTATCTACCAGTGGGAGATGGAGACTTTGCCCACCAGAAGAAGCTGCTGCAGGGGCTCATGGACTCTGTGGAGGTAAGGGGACTGGCTCTCATTTTAATGGAGCCTTTTAAGACCTTTATGAAGCTTCATAAAACACTCATAAAGCTTCATAGGATCTTTGATGCTTCATAAGACACTCGTAAAGCTTCATAATACCTAAATTAAGCTTCATAAAGCTTCATAGGACCTTCATGAAGCTTCATAAGACCTTGTTTATCATGCAGAAAGAACTGACATGAGAAACAAGAATTTAACCCTTTCCTCTTCCCACCTCACTCTCTCTCTCTCTCGCCCTCCTCTCTCTCTCTCTCGCCCTCCCCCTCTGTTTCTCCCTCTTCCTCTCCCCCCCCCCCCTCTCTGTCTCCCAGGCCAAACAGGTAGAACTACAGTTTACAGTAGGTGAGGCCATCACCAGTGCTGCTATAGGGACCAGTTCTGGAGCTGCCAGGGACCCCTGGACCTGTACTGAGGAGCAATACAGTCCCCCAGACAGTAAGACTACACACAGTGGTTCAATCCACAGTGGTTCAACCCCTCAATCCACAGTGGTTCCACCCTTCAATCCACAGTGGTTTAATCCACAGTGGTTCAATCCACAGTGGTTTAATCCACAGTGGTTCAATCCACAGTGGTTTAATCCACAGTGGTTTAATCCACAGTGGTTCAATCCACAGTGGTTTAATCCACAGTGGTTTAATCCACAGTGGTTTAATCCACAGTGGTTCAATCCACAGTGGTTCAATCCACAGTGGTTTAATCCACAGTGGTTTAATCCACAGTGGTTCAATCCACAGTGGTTCAATCCACAGTGGTTCAATCCACAGTGGTTTAATCCACAGTGGTTTAATCCACAGTGGTTCAATCCACAGTGGTTTAATCCACAGTGGTTCAAGCCTTCCTGTGGTGTGAAACACAGCTCTGACTGATTTTGGTTCTTGTCTTTGTAATGCGTTTTCTATTGGTTGTTTTTTACTGTCCTAACTGTCCAATCCTCTTGTCTCCCTGTCAGATGTGGAGAGTAACGATGTGGTTCCGTGGGTGCTGAACTCTATCCTGGCTAAGTACATCCCAAGTCAAAACCCCCACGTCAGACAGGCTGCCTGTATATGGCTGCTCTCTCTGGTGAAGAAGCTGCACCAGCACAAAGAGATCAGGGTACGGACACTAGGGGTCAGGGGTTAGGGGGTCAAGAAGCTGCACCAGAACAAAGAGATCAGGGTACGGACACTAGGGGTCAGGGGTTAGGGGGTCAAGAAGCTGCACCAGCACAAAGAGATCAGGGTACGGACACTAGGGGTCAGGGGTTAGGGGGTCAAGAAGCTGCACCAGAACAAAGAGATCAGGGTACGGACACTAGGGGTCAGGGGTTAGGGGGTCAAGAAGCTGCACCAGCACAAAGAGATCAGGGTACGGACACTAGGGGTCAGGGGTTAGGGGGTCAAGAAGCTGCACCAGCACAAAGAGATCAGGGTACGGACACTAGGGGTCAGGGGTTAGGGGGTCAAGAAGCTGCACCAGAACAAAGAGATCAGGGTACGGACACTAGGGGTCAGGGGTTAGGGGGTCAAGAAGCTGCACCAGCACAAAGAGATCAGGGTACGGACACTAGGGGTCAGGGGTCGGGGGTCAAGAAGCTGCACCAGCACAAAGAGATCAGGGTACAGTATGACTGGCTGGGGGTTATGGGTCAGGGGTCAGGGCTGGGGGTTAGGGGTCAGGGCTGGAGGTCAATAAGCTGCACCAGCACAAAGAGATCAGGGTACAGTATGACTGGCTGGGGGTCAGGGGTTAGGGCTGGGGTGTCAAGAAGCTGCTCCAACACAAAGAGATCAGGGTACCGACACTGGGGGGGGGGGTTAGAGATCGGGGGTTAGGGCGGAGGGTCAAGGGCTCAGACTTGATTGAAAGGTCAAGAGTGGGAGGGGGAGGTCAAATGTCAAGTCTGAGATCCAAGATAACAGAGGAAAGTGACAGAGAACTAAATTCCTTGTGAGTTATTGACTCTCTTGAACTTTTTGTCTCATCTTCCAGTCTCACCTGAAGGAGATCCAGACGGCTTTCATCTCCATCCTGTCAGACCCTGATGGTGAGTCAACGACTCCATGATCACTCAGACCACAATAATAAGCTCAATGGGGGGTAACACAGTGGATCATAGGACTGATGTGTGTAGAATGGGAGTAACACAGTGAATCATAGGACTGATGGGGGTAGAATGGGGGTAACACAGTGGATCATAGGACTGATGGGGGTAGAATGGGGGTAACACAGTGGATCATAGGACTGATGTGTGATTGTGTAGAATGGGGGGTAACACAGTGGATCATAGGACTGATGTGTGATTGTGTAGAATGGGGGGTAACACAGTGGATCATAGGACTGATGGGGGTAGAATGGGGGTAACACAGTGGATCATAGGACTGATGGGGGTAGAATGGGGGTAACACAGTGGATCATAGGACTGATGTGTGATTGTGTAGAATGGGGGGTAACACAGTGGATCATAGGACTGATGGGGGTAGAATGGGGGTAACACAGTGGATCATAAGACTGATGTGTGTAGAATGGGGGGTAACACGGTGGATCATAGGACTGATGTGTGTAGAATGGGGGTAACACAGTGGATCATAGGACTGATGTGTGTAGAATGGGGGTAACACAGTGGATCATAGGACTGATGTGTGTAGAATGGGGGTAACACAGTGGATCATAGGACTGATGGGGGTAGAATGGGGGGTAACACAGTGGATCATAGGACTGATGGGTAGAATGGGGGTAACACAGTGGATCATAGGACTGATGTGTGTAGAATGGGGGGTAACACAGTGGATCATAGGACTGATGGGTAGAATGGGGGTAACACAGTGGATCATAGGACTGATGTGTGTAGAATGGGGGGTAACACAGTGGACCATAGGACTGATGGGGGTAACACAGTGGATCATAGGACTGATGTGTGAAGAATGGGGGTAACACAGTGGATCATAGGACTGATGTGTGTAGAATGGGGGTAACACAGTGGATCATAGGACTGATGTGTGTAGAATGGGGGTAACAGTGGATCATAGGACTGATGTGTGATTGTCTGAAGAATATTCTGTCTGATGGTAAATCCAGTACATCCATCTAAACCCTGATCCATATATCCACCCACTCAAGATTGTTCTTGTCTTCTCTTCCCATCTTCTCTCTCTACTCCCCTGATACCCCTCCTCTCTCTCTCCTCCCCTGATACCCCTCCTCTCTCTCTCTCCTCCCCTGATCCCCCTCCTCTCTCTCCTCCCCTGATACCCCTCTTCTCTCTCTCTCCTCCCCTGATCCCCCTCTTCTCTCTCTCTCCTCCCCTGATCACCCTCCTCTCTCTCTCCTCCCCGGATACCCCTCTTCTCTCTCTCTCTCCTCCCCGGATACCCCTCTTCTCTCTCTGTCTCCTCCCCTGATACCCCTCCTCTCTCTCTCTCCTCCCCTGATCACCCTCTTCTCTCTCTCTCTCTCTTCTCTCTCTACTCTCTACTCTCTACTCTCTTCCAGAGTTGAGTCAGGATGTGGCATCTAAAGGTCTTGGTCTAGTCTATGAGATGGGAGGAGAGGGAGACCAGCAGGAACTGGTGTCTACACTGGTCGAAACACTGATGACTGGCAAGAGGTGAGAGATGGCGGGGGCGGAGGGGGGGGGGGACCTAATCAACACGAGTGAAATGCACCTGTTGTGTTTGTAATCCTGAGGTCATGAATGACCTGCTGCACACCGGCCTAATTTAGGTTTAAAACAAAACAATACTAGTGAAACAACTCTCTTCACACTTTTTAACCAAATCAATGTCGAGTTTTTAAAAAATTTGCTACGGACTGTTGCTATCGGTTACCTTTTTTAATCAGCCCGTACTAAACATGTAGCGTCGTGTTGTTGACGTTTTCAGGGTGAAGCATGCCGTGTCGGAGGACACCGAGGACTGTTGCTATCGGTCACCTTTTTTAATCAGCCCGTACTAAACATGTAGCGTCGTGTTGTTGACGTTTTCAGGGTGAAGCATGCTGTGTCGGAGGACACTGAGGTGTTCCAGGGAGAGGCTCTGGGG
Organism: Oncorhynchus clarkii lewisi; assembly: GCF_045791955.1. Classification (NCBI taxonomy): domain Eukaryota; kingdom Metazoa; phylum Chordata; class Actinopteri; order Salmoniformes; family Salmonidae; genus Oncorhynchus; species Oncorhynchus clarkii. The sequence continues at coordinate 76,071,713 of NC_092156.1, read as the reverse complement.
AAAGCACCGGACGGACACGGACTCTCCACCTACAAGGAGCTGTGCTCATTGGCCAGTGACCTCAACCAACCGGATCTGGTCTACAAGTTCATGAACCTAGCCAATCACCACGCCATGTGGAATTCCCGCAAGGTACAACCAGGAAGTGAACATGTAGCTTGTGTAATAATATGAATGAATAGGTTGAGAAAAAACAACATTGTATTAGAAACATGAATTAAAACTGGTTGTTGTTGTTGTCTTTGAACAGATTCTAATCAAAATAACGACACATTCAGAGACCTGATTTGACTTGTTGTTACTTTTCAAACACTCAGTAGATTTTGTCACTAGTGGTGATCACTCTCCTTTCTCTCTTTTTCTCTCCTCTCTTTTTCTCTCTTTTTCTCTGCTCTCTTTTTCTCTCCTCTCTTTTTCTCTCTCTCCTCTCTTTTTCTCTCTCTCCTCTCTTTTTCTCTCTCTCCTCTCTTTTTCTCTCTCTCCTCTCTTTTTCTCTCTCTCCTCTCTTTTTCTCTCTCTCCTCTCTTTCTCTCTTTTTCTCTCCTCTCTTTTTCTCTCTCTCCTCTCTTTTTCTCTCTCTCCTCTCTTTTTCTCTCTCTCCTCTCTTTTTCTCTCTCTCCTCTCTTTTTCTCTCTCTCCTCTCTTTTTCTCTCTCTCCTCTCTTTTTCTCTCTCTCCTCTCTTTTTCTCTCTCTCCTCTTTTTCTCTCTCTCCTCTCTTTTTCTCTCTCTCCTCTCTTTTTCTCTCTTTTTCTCTGCTCTCTTTTTCTCTCCTCTCTTTTTCTCTCTCTCCTCTCTCTTTTTCTCTGCTCTCTTTTTCTCTCCTCTCTTTTTCTCTCTCTCCTCTCTTTCTCTCTCTCCTCTCTTTTTCTCTCTCTCCTCTCTTTTTCTCTCTCTCATCTCTTTTTCTCTCTCTCCTCTCTTTTTCTCTCTCTCCTCTCTTTTCTCTCTCTCCTCTCTTTTTCTCTCTCTCCTCTCTTTTTCTCTCTCTCCTCTCTTTTTCTCTCTCTCCTCTCTTTTTCTCTCTCTCCTCTCTTTTTCTCTCTCTCCTCTCTTTTTCTCTCTCTCCTCTCTTTTTCTCTGCTCTCTTTTTCTCTGCTCTCTTTTTCTCTGCTCTCTTTTTCTCTCTCTCCTCTCTTTTTCTCTCTCTCCTCTCTTTTTCTCTCTCTCCTCTCTTTTTCTCTCTCTCCTCTCTTTTTCTCTCTCTCCTCTCTTTTTCTCTCCTCTCTTTTTCTCTCCTCTCTTTTTCTCTCCTCTCTTTTTCTCTCTCTCCTCTCTTTTTCGCTCTCTCCTCTCTTTTTCGCTCTCTCCTCTCTTTTTCGCTCTCTCCTCTCTTTTTCTCTCTCTCCTCTCTTTTTCTCTCTCTCCTCTCTTTTTCTCTCTCTCCTCTCTTTTTCTCTCTCTCCTCTCTTTTTCTCTCTCTCCTCTCTTTTTCTCTCTCTCCTCTCTTTTTCTCTCTCTCCTCTCTTTTTCTCTCTCTCCTCTCTTTTCTCTCTCTCTCCTCTCTTTCTCTCTCTCCTCTCTTTTTCTCTCTCTCCTCTCTTTTTCTCTCTCTCCTCTCTTTCTCTCTCTCCTCTCTTTTTCTCTCTCTCCTCTCTTTTTCTCTCTCTCCTCTCTTTTTCTCTCTCTCCTCTCTTTTTCTCTCTCTCCTCTCTTTTTCTCTCTCTCCTCTCTTTTTCTCTCTCTCCTCTCTTTTTCTCTCTCTCCTCTCTTTTTCTCTCTCTCCTCTCTTTTTCTCTCTCTCCTCTCTTTTTCTCTCTCTCCTCTCTTTTTCTCTCTCTCCTCTCTTTTTCTCTCCCTCCTCTCTTTTTCTCTCCCTCCTCTCTTTTTCTCTCCCTCCTCTCTTTTTCTCTCCCTCCTCTCTTTTTCTCTCCCTCCTCTCTTTTTCTCTCTCTGTCTCTCTTTTTCTCTCCTCTCTTTTTCTCTCTCTGTCTCTCTCTTTCTTTCTCTCTTTTCACTTCTTTCTCTGCCAGGGAGCAGCGTTTGGGTTCAACATCATAGCAGCGAAGGCAGGAGAGCAGCTCGCCCCCTACCTGCCCCAGCTGGTACCACGTCTGTACCGATACCAGTTTGATCCCAACCTGGGCATCAGGACGGCCATGACCTCCATCTGGGATGCTCTGGTCACTGACAAGAACATGGTACACACACACACATTACCACGGTGTACACACACACACACACACACATTACCACGGTGTACACACACACACACACACACATTACCACGGTACACACACACACACATTACCACGGTACACACACACACACACATTACCACGGTACACACACAAATTACCACGGTACACACACACACACACACATTACCACGGTACACACACACATTACCACGGTACACACACACACACACATTACCACGGTACACACACATTACCACGGTACACACACACACACACACATTACCACGGTACACACACACACACATTACCACGGTACACACACACATTACCACGGTACACACACATTACCACGGTACACACACACACACACACTACCATGTTCTAGAAATACACAATCGCGCACTCACCTTCTCTCCATCTCTCTACCCCCCTCTCTCTCTACCCCCCTCTCTCTCTACCCCCCTCTCTCTACCCCCTCCCTGTCTACCTCCCCCTCTCTCTACCCCCCTCTTTCTCTCTCTCTCTAACCCCCCCCCCCCCTCCCCCACCCCCAGGTGGATAAGTATCTGAAGGAGATCCTCCAGGATGTGATATCTAACCTGACCAATAACATCTGGAGGGCCCGGGAGTCCGCCTGCCTCGCTCTCAACGACCTCATCCGAGGACGCAACGCCGACGACCTCATCGACCACCTGGAGGAGATCTGGGAGACCCTGTTCAGGGTTCTGGACGACATCAAGGTGCTCTCACACACACACACACACACACAGCTGTAAACACACACAACCACAAACAGACTATTCCTATTATATTATATTATTATAGCTGGGGGGGGGGCATCAGATGGGTTGTTATAGCTGGGGGGGGGAATCAGATGGGTTGTTATAGCTGGGGGGGGTGGGGGCATCAGATGGGTTGTTATAGCTGGGGGGGGGGGGGGCATCAGATGGGTTGTTATAGCTGGGGGGGGCGTCAGATGGGTTGTTATAGCTGGGGGGGGCGTCAGATGGGTTGTTATAGCTGGGGGGGGGGCGTCGGATGGGTTGTTATAGCTGGGGGGGGGGGGGGGGGGCGTCAGATGGGTTGTTATAGCTGGGGGGGGGGGGGCGTCAGATGGGTTGTTATAGCTGGGGGGGGGCATCAGATGGGTTGTTATAGCTGGGGGGGGGGGGCATCAGATGGGTTGTTATAGCTGGGGGGGGGCATCAGATGGGTTGTTATAGCTGAGGGGGGGGCGTCAGATGGGTTGTTATAGCTGGGGGGGGGGGGCGTCAGATGGGTTGTTATAGCTGGGGGGGGCATCAGATGGGTTGTTATAGCTGGGGGGGGGCATCAGATGGGTTGTTATAGCTGAGGGGGGGGCGTCAGATGGGTTGTTATAGCTGGGGGGGGGGGGGGGCGTCAGATGGGTTGTTATAGCTGGGGGGGGGCATCAGATGGGTTGTTATAGCTGGGGGGGGCATCAGATGGGTTGTTATAGCTGGGGGGGGGGGGGCGTCAGATGGGTTGTTATAGCTGGGGGGGGGGGCATCAGATGGGTTGTTATAGCTGGGGGGGGGCATCAGATGGGTTGTTATAGCTGAGGGGGGGGCGTCAGATGGGTTGTTATAGCTGGGGGGGGCGTCAGATGGGTTATTATAGCTGGGGGGGGGGGGCGTCGGATGGGTTATTATAGCTGGGGGGGGGGGGGGCGTCGGATGGGTTATTATAGCTGGGGGGGGGCGTCGGATGGGTTATTATAGCTGGGGGGGGCGTCGGATGGGTTATTATAGCTGGGGGGGGCGTCGGATGGGTTATTATAGCTGGGGGGGGGGGGGCGTCGGATGGGTTATTATAGCTGGGGGGGGGCGTCGGATGGGTTATTATAGCTGGGGGGGGCGTCGGATGGGTTATTATAGCTGGGGGGGGCGTCGGATGGGTTATTATAGCTGGGGGGGGGGCGTCGGATGGGTTATTATAGCTGGGGGGGGGGGCGTCAGATGGGTTATTATAGCTGGGGGGGGGGGGCGTCGGATGGGTTATTATGGCTGGGGGGGGGCGTCGGATGGGTTATTATGGCTGGGGGGGGGCGTCGGATAGGTTATTATAGCTGGGGGGGCGTCGGATGGGTTATTATAGCTGGGGGGGGTGCGTCGGATGGGTTATTATAGCTGGGGGGGGTGCGTCGGATGGGTTATTATAGCTGGGGGGGGTGCGTCGGATGGGTTATTATAGCTGGGGGGGGTGCGTCGGATGGGTTATTATAGCTGGGGGGGGTGCGTCGGATGGGTTATTATAGCTGGGGGGGGTGCGTCGGATGGGTTATTATAGCTGGGGGGGGGGGCGTCGGATGGGTTATTATAGCTGGGGGGGGTCGGATGGGTTATTATAGCTGGGGGGGGGGTGTCGGATGGGTTATTATAGCTGGGGGGGGGGGGCGTCGGATGGGTTATTATAGCTGGGGGGGGGGGCGTCAGATGGGTTATTATAGCTGGGGGGGTCAGATGGGTTATTATAGCTGGGGGGGGGGTCAGATGGGTTGTTATAGCTGGGGGGCGTCAGATGGGTTTTTATAGCTGGGGGGGGCGTCAGATGGGTTATTATACCTGGGGGGGGGCGTCGGATGGGTTATTATAGCTGGGGGGGGGGGGGGGGGTTGTGTCTGTGAGGTTGTTGTGCTGACCTGTGTATTGTCTGTCTAACAGGAGTCTGTCAGGAAGGCTGCTGATATAACCCTCAAAACACTGAGTAAGGTAAGGAGGCTTTACTGTGTGTGTGTGACATCTCCAGGTGTGTTTGTGACATCTCCAGGTGTGTGTGTGACATCTCCAGGTGTGTGTGTGACATCTCCAGGTGTGTGTGTGACATCTCCAGGTGTGTGTGTGACATCTCCAGGTGTGTGTGTGACATCTCCAGGTGTGTGTGTGACATCTCCAGGTGTGTGTGTGACATCTCCAGGTGTGTGTGTGTGACATCTCCAGGTGTGTGTGTGTGAGTGACATCTCCAGGTGTGTGTGTGTGACATCTCCAGGTGTGTGTGTGTGACATTAATCTCTCTGTCTCCAGGTGTGTGTGTGTGTGTGTGTGACATTAATCTCTGTCTGTCTCCAGGTGTGTGCGTGTGTGTGACATTAATCTCTCTCTGTCTCCAGGTGTGTGTGTGTGTGTGTGTGTGTGTGTGTGTGTGTGTGTGTGTGTGTGTGTGTGTGTGTGTGTGTGTGTGTGACATTAATCTCTCTCTGTCTCCAGGTGTGTACTAGGATGTGTGAGTCGTCAGGTTTAGCAGCCCAGAGGACTGTAGCTGTTCTGTTACCAACCCTCCTGGATAAAGGCATTGTCAGCAACGTGCCTGAGGTCCGCTCTCTCAGGTAACGCCTCCACATGTGTGTTCATTGGTCTCTGTATATGATCTATCGTTCTGTCGGTCTCTCTCTCTCGCTCTGTCGGTCTCTCGCTCTGTCGGTCTCTCGCTCTGTCGGTCTCTCGCTCTGTCGGTCTCTCGCTCTGTCGGGTCTCTCGCTCTGTCGGGTCTCTCGCTCTGTCGGGTCTCTCGCTCTGTCGGGTCTCTCGCTCTGTCGGGTCTCTCGCTCTGTCGGGTCTCTCGCTCTGTCGGGTCTCTCGCTCTGTCGGGTCTCTCGCTCTGTCGGTCTCTCGCTCTCTCTCTCTCGCTCTGTCGGTCTCTCGCTCTCTCTCTCTCGCTCTGTCGGTCTCTCTCTCTCTCTCGCTCGGTCTGTCGGTCTCTCGCTCTTTCTGTTCGCTCTGTCGGTCTCTCTCTCTCTCTCGCTCGGTCTGTCGGTCTCTCGCTCTTTCTGTTCTCTCTCTCGCTCTGTGGTCTCTCTCTCGCGCTCTCGGTCTCTCTCTCTCTCTCTCTATATGAATGAAATGTAAAACTTTTAGAGACATTGTTGGCCGTAGCAGTTAAGCAGCCCTCCTCCCTCCAGTATCCAGACCTTGGTGAAGGTGTCTAAGACAGCTGGTAATAGGTTGAAGCCCCACGCCCCTCGTCTGATCCCAGCACTCCTGGAGGCTCTCAGTGTCCTGGAGCCACAGGTCCTCAACTACCTCAGCCTCCGAGCCACGGAGCAGGAGAAGGTAACGTACACACAGAGAGAACACACTTACTAAACCTCAGCCTCCGAGCCACGGAGCAGGAGAAGGTAACGTACACACAGAGAGAACACACCTACTAAACCTCAGCCTCCGAGCCACGGAGCAGGAGAAGGTAACGTACACACAGAGAGAACACACTTACTAAACCTCAGCCTCCGAGCCACGGAGCAGGAGAAGGTAACGTACACACAGAGAGAACACACCTACTAAACCTCAGCCTCCGAGCCACGGAGCAGGAGAAGGTAACGTACACACAGAGAGAACACACCTACTAAACCTCAGCCTCCGAGCCACGGAGCAGGAGAAGGTAACGTACACACAGAGAGAACACACCTACTAAACCTCAGCCTCCGAGCCACGGAGCAGGAGAAGGTAACGTACACACAGAGAGAACACACCTACTAAACCTCAGCCTCCGAGCCACGGAGCAGGAGAAGGTAACGTACACACAGAGAGAACACACCTACTAAACCTCAGCCTCCGAGCCACGGAGCAGGAGAAGGTAACGTACACACAGAGAGAACACACTTACTAAACCTCAGCCTCCGAGCCACGGAGCAGGAGAAGGTAACGTACACACAGAGAGAACACACCTACTAAACCTCAGCCTCCGAGCCACGGAGCAGGAGAAGGTAACGTACACACAGAGAGAACACACCTACTAAACCTCAGCCTCCGAGCCACGGAGCAGGAGAAGGTAACGTACACACAGAGAGAACACACTTACTAAACCTCAGCCTCCGAGCCACGGAGCAGGAGAAGGTAACGTACACACAGAGAGAACACACCTACTAAACCTCAGCCTTCGAGCAGGAGATGGTACATACCACACACAGACTATAACTGCCGTTTCTCCAGAGGTGTGATTATCGGCAGTAATTGACGGTCTCTCTGTCTCTCTGTCTTTCTGTCTCTCTGTATGTCTGTCTCTCTCCCTCTCTCTCTGTCTCCCTCTCTCTCTGTCTCCCTCTCTCTCTCTCTCTCTGTTTCTCCAGAGTGCCATGGATGCTGCCAGACTCAGTGCTGCCAAGTCCTCACCCATGATGGAGACCATCAACATGTGTCTGCAGCACCTGGACGTGTCTGTTCTGGGGGAGCTGGTCCCCAGACTCTGTGAGCTACTGAAGAGTGGAGTGGGTCTGGGCACCAAGGTAACACCCTCTCTCACCAACCTGAATACTGAACCGTGTCTCAGCCTGACGAGTTGGACACGTTGTCGGGAAGTCAAATCCTCCGCTGTTTTCCTTGGTGATAAACTGCATATTGTGTCTTAATGCTCCCCCTATGGCCCCCCCTCCCGCCTGGTGTTACCCTGCCCCCCAACTGGTGTTACCCTGCCCCCCAACTGGTGTTACCCTGCCCCCCAACTGGTGTTACCCTGCCTCCCAACTGGTGTTACCCTGCCTCCCAACTGGTGTTACCCTGCCTCCCAACTGGTGTTACCCCCCCCTGCAGCCCTGAACATGTGACCAGTAAACAGTCTGAATCTGAATTAATGTCACAATACCAGTGTCTCCTCTGTTGTTCCAGGGTGGTTGTGCCAGTGTGATCGTGTCCCTCACCGTCCAGTGTCCCCAGGACCTCACCCCCTACTCAGGTAACCACATTACCCTCTGGGGTACAGGTAGACTTTACCGTACCGACCCCCCAGATGTCCTGTCTGGTCAACAGCCAGAAGGAAAAATGGAGAGATGGAGTAGGGGGTTCTGTCTTGGTCAGTTCACTACAACCTCTCCTCTATGGACTGGTTTCCCTGGACTGGGCCTTCTTTACTGTCTCTGTCATGATGTGTGTGTGTGTGTGTGTGTCTCTGTGTGTGTGTGTCTCTGTGTGTGTGTGTGTGTGTGAGACAGGTAAACTGATGAGTGCCCTACTGAATGGGATCCATGACCGTAGCAGTGTGGTCCAGAAAGCCTTCTCCTTCGCTCTGGGACATCTAGTCAGGGTGAGTAGGATGGTGTTATCTAACTAACTGCATCAGTGTTAGTTTATATATACACACACATACATACACACACACACACACACACACACACACACACACACACACACACACACACACACACACACACAGTGGGGCAAAAAAAGTATTTAGTCAGCCACCAATTGGGCAAGTTCTCCCACTTAAAAATATGAGAGAGGCCTGTAATTTTAGTCTTCAGTCTTCCCAGCCTGGTGCAGGTCTACAATTTTGTTTCTGGTGTCCTTTGACTGCAATCTTGCTTGTTTGTAGGTGACCAAATACTTATTTTCCACCATAATTTGCAAATAAATTCATAAAAAAATCCTGCAATGTGATTTTTTTCTCATTTTGTCTGTCATCGTTGAAGTGTACCTATGATGAAAATTACAGGCCTCTCTCATCTTTTTAAGTGGGAGAACTTGCACAATTGGTGGCTGACTAAATACTTTTTTGCCCCACTGTGTGTGTGTGTGTGTGTGTGTGTGTGTGTGTGTGTGTGTGTGTGTGTGTGTGTGTGTGTGTGTGTGTGTGTGTGTGTGTGTATATATCACAAAAGTGAGTACACCCCTCACATTTGTGTAAATATTTGAGTATATCTTTTCATGTGACAACACTGAAGAAATGACACTTTGCTACAATGTAAAGTAGTGAGTGTACAGCTTGTATAACAGTGTAAAGTAGTGAGTGTACAGCTTGTATAACAGTGTAAAGTAGTGAGTGTACAGCTTGTATAACAGTGTAAAGTAGTGAGTGTATAACAGTGTAAAGTAGTGAGTGTATAACAGTGTAAAGTAGTGAGTGTATAACAGTGTAAAGTAGTGAGTGTACAGCTTGTATAACAGTGTAAAGTAGTGAGTGTACAGCTTGTATAAGTCAACACACAGACATTAATGTCTAAACCGCTTCCACCCCTAAGTGGAAATGTCCAAATTGGGACCAATTTGCCATTTTCCCTCCCCGGTGTCATGTGACTCGTTTAACCTGAAGTCAGGACTGGTTTCATTCACCTGACTGTTGTATTAATAGAGCTGTCTTGTCTCCTCAGACAGCGAAGGACATCAGTTAGTTAATATATATATATATATATATATATATATATATATATATATATATATAACCTGAAGTCAGGACTGGTTGTATTAATTCGAACTGTCTTGTCTCCTCAGACAGCGAAGGACAGCAGTGTAGAGAAACTCCTACTGAAACTCAACACCTGGTACCTGGAGAAAGAAGGTGAGACAACAGGATGTGTCCCGTCTACTTCCTCCTCTTATTGCCCAGTTCCCCAAAACAACCACGAGACACTGCTCCTAGATCAGCGGTGTCCGGCTCACTTCCTGGAGGGCCCGAGCGTCTGCGGGAATTCTCTTGGTAGTTGATTTAGTTAGGAACTCTCGTGACCTGGTTGTCTGTCTCTTTTTAAACCGAAAGGACGAACAAAACTCAGTGGCCGTCCAGGAAGTGAGTTGGACAGCCCTGCTGTCGAGGATTGACATTGACAGCGTCTATTCAGTCTCTAAAGATGACATGGCTCTTTGTCCCCCCTCAGAGCCGGTGTACAGGTCGTCGTGCGCCCTGACGGTCCACGCTATCAGCCACTACAGCCCTGATGTCCTGAAGGGGCATGCGGTGGTAGCGTTGCCGCTAGCCTTCTTGGGTATGCACCAGGCGCCGGGACCAGACGAGGAGAAGGGAGAGAGCCACGACGCCACGCTGTGGAACGAAGTCTGGCAGGAACACGTACCAGGTCAGAGAGAGAGAGGAGAGGAACACACACCTGGTCAGAGAGGAGAGGAACACACACCTGGTCAGAGAGGAGAGGAACACACACCTGGTCAGAGAGGAGAGAGGAGAGAAACACACACCTGGTCAGAGAGAGAGAAGAGAGAAACACACCTGGTCAGAGAGAGAAACACACACCTGGTCAGAGAGAGAGAGAGGAGAGGAACACACACCTGGTCAGAGAGAGAGAGGAGAGTAACACACACCTGGTCAGAGAGAGGAGAGAAACACACACCTGGTCAGAGAGAGAGAGGAGAGAAACACACACCTGGTCAGAGCGAGAGAGGAGAGAAACACACACCTGGTCAGAGAGAGAGAGGAGAGAAACACACACCTGGTCAGAGAGAGAGAGAGGAGAGAAACACACACCTGGTCAGAGAGAGAGAGGAGAGAAACACACACCTGGTCAGAGAGAGAGAGAGGAGAGAAACACACACCTGGTCAGAGAGGAGAGGAACACACACCTGGTCAGAGAGAGAGAGGAGAGGAACATACACCTGGTCAGAGAGAGAGAGAGGAGAGAAACACACACCTGGTCAGAGAGAGAGAAGAGAGAAACACACCTGGTCAGAGAGAGGAACACACACCTGGTCAGAGAGAGAGAGGAGAGAAACACACACCTGGTCAGAGAGAGAGAGGAGAGAAACACACACCTGGTCAGAGCGAGAGAGGAGAGAAACACACACCTGGTCAGAGAGAGAGAGGAGAGAAACACACCTGGTCAGAGAGAGAGAGGAGAGAAACACACACCTGGTCAGAGAGAGAGAGAGGAGAGAAACACACACCTGGTCAAAGAGAGAGAGGAGAGAAACACACACCTGGTCAGAGAGAGAGAGCGGAGAGAAACACACACCTGGTCAGAGAGAGAGAGGAGAGAAACACACCTGGTCAGAGAGAGAGAAACACACCTGGTCAGAGAGAGAGAGAGAGGAGAGAAACACACCTGGTCAGAGAGAGAGAAACACACACCTGGTCAGAGAGAGAGAGAGAGAGAGAGGAGAGGAACAAACACCTGGTCATAGAGAGAGAGAGGGAGGAGAGAAACACACACCTGGTCAGAGAGAGAGAGGAGAGAAACACGCCTGGTCAGAGAGAGAGAGGAGAGAAACATACACCTGGTCAGAGAGAGAGAGAGAGATTGGAGATAAACACACACCTGGTCAGAGAGAGAGAGAGAGGAAAGAAACACACACCTGGTCAGAGAGAGAGAGGAAAGAAACACACACCTGGTCAGAGAGGTGGGAAAACACACACCTGCTCAGAGAGAGAGGAGAGAAACACACCTGGTCAGAGAGAGAGAGGAGAGAAACACACACCTGGTCAGAGAGCGAGAGAGAGAGAGGAGAGAAACACACACCTGGTCAGAGAGAGGAGAGAAACACACACCTGGTCAGAGAGGGAGAGAGGAGAGAAACACACACCTGGTCAGAGAGAGAGAGAGAGAGGAGAGATACACACACCTGGTCAGAGAGAGAGAGGAGAGAAACACACACCTGGTCAGAGAGAGAGAAACACACACCTGGTCAGAGAAATACACACCTGGACACTCACAGTGGAGAGTCACTACTCTGTAGAGAGAGTGTCTGGTCGAAGACACTGCATTGCTGTGTTAGCTGTGCCACTAGAGATTCTGGGTTCGAGTCCAGGCTCCGTTACATCCGGCCACGACCGGGAGACCCATGGGACGTACAATTGGCTCAGCGTCGTCCAGGTTAGGGGAGCGTTTGGCCGGGCAGGGACGTCCTTGTCCCATCGCGCTCTAGCGACTCCTGTGGCGGGCCGGGCGCTGTGCATGCTGACACGGTCGTCTGGCGCGTTGGTGCAGCTGTCTTCAGGGTTAAAGCATTATGTCAAGAAGCAGTACGGCTTGGTTGGGTCGTGTACCGGAGGACGCGCGGCTCTCGACCTTCGACCTCTCCCCAGTCCGTACGGGAGTTGCAGCGATGAGACAACACTAACTAATCAAATCAAATCAAAGTTAATTTGTCATGTGCGCTAAATACAACCTTACAGTGAAATGCTGACTTACAGGCTCTAACCAATAGTGTAGACCTTACAGTGAAATGCTGACTTACAGGCTCTAACCAACAGGTGTAGTAGACCTTACAGTGAAATGCTGACTTACAGGCTCTAACCAACAGGTGTAGTAGACCTTACAGTGAAATGCTGACTTACAGGCTCTAACCAACAGTGTAGACCTTACAGTGAAATGCTGACTTACAGGCTCTAACCAATAGTGTAGACCTTACAGTGAAATGCTGACTTACAGGCTCTAACCAACAGGTGTAGTAGACCTTACAGTGAAATGCTGACTTACAGGCTCTAACCAACAGGTGTAGTAGACCTTACAGTGAAATGCTGACTTACAGGCTCTAACCAACAGTGTAGACCTTACAGTGAAATGCTGACTTACAGCCTCTAACCAATAGTGTAGACCTTACAGTGAAATGCTGACTTACAGCCTCTAACCAACAGGGTAGACCTTACAGTGAAATGCTGACTTACAGGCTCTAACCAATAGTGTAGACCTTACAGTGAAATGCTGACTTACAGGCTCTAACCAACAGGTGTAGTAGACCTTACAGTGAAATGCTGACTTACAGGCTCTAACCAATAGTGTAGACCTTACAGTGAAATGCTGACTTACAGGCTCTAACCAACAGGTGTAGTAGACCTTACAGTGAAATGCTGACTTACAGGCTCTAACCAACAGGTGTAGTAGACCTTACAGTGAAATGCTGACTTACAGGCTCTAACCAATAGTGTAGACCTTACAGTGAAATGCTGACTTACAGGCTCTAACCAATAGTGTAGACCTTACAGTGAAATGCTGACTTACAGGCTCTAACCAATAGTGTAGACCTTACAGTGAAATGCTGACTTACAGGCTCTAACCAACAGGTGTAGTAGACCTTACAGTGAAATGCTGACTTACAGGCTCTAACCAACAGTGTAGACCTTACAGTGAAATGCTTACTTACAGGCTCTAACCAATAGTGTAGACCTTACAGTGAAATGCTGACTTACAGGCTCTAACCAACAGGTGTAGTAGACCTTACAGTGAAATGCTGACTTACAGGCTCTAACCAACAGGTGTAGTAGACCTTACAGTGAAATGCTGACTTACAGCCTCTAACCAATAGTGTAGACCTTACAGTGAAATGCTGACTTACAGGCTCTAACCAACAGGTGTAGTAGACCTTACAGTGAAATGCTGACTTACAGGCTCTAACCAACAGGTGTAGTAGACCTTACAGTGAAATGCTGACTTACAGGCTCTAACCAATAGTGTAAAAAAATGTGTTAGGTGAACAATAGATAAGTAAAGAAATAAAACAACAGTAAAAAGACAGGCTATATACAGTAGAGAGGTTATATACAGTAGAGGCTACATACAGTAGAGGCTATATACAGTAGAGGCTATATACAGTAGAGGCTATATACAGTAGAGGCTATATACAGTAGAGGCTATATACAGTAGAGGCTATATACAGTAGAGGCTATATACAGTAGAGGCTATAAACAGTAGAGGCTATAAACAGTAGAGGCTATAAACAGTAGAGGCTATAACAGTAGAGGCTATAACAGTAGAGGCTATATACAGTAGAGCGGCTATATACAGTAGAGAGGCTATATACAGTAGAGAGGCTATATACAGTAGAGAGGCTATATACAGTAGAGAGGCTATATACAGTAGAGGCTATATACAGTAGAGGCTATATACAGTAGAGGCTATATACAGTAGAGGCTACATACAGTAGAGGCTATATACAGTAGAGGCTATATACAGTAGAGGCTATATACAGTAGAGGCTATATACAGTAGAGGCTATATACAGTAGAGGCTATAAGCAGTAGAGGCTATAAACAGTAGAGGCTATAAACAGTAGAGGCTATAACAGTAGAGGCTATATACAGTAGAGAGGCTATATACAGTAGAGAGGCTATATACAGTAGAGAGGCTATATACAGTAGAGAGGCTATATACAGTAGAGAGGCTATATACAGTAGAGAGGCTATATACAGTAGAGGCTATATACAGTAGAGGCTATATACAGTAGAGGCTATATACAGTAGAGGCTATATACAGTAGAGGCTATATACAGTAGAGGCTATATACAGTAGAGGCTATATACAGTAGAGGCTATATACAGTAGAGGCTATAAACAGTAGAGGCTATAACAGTAGAGGCTATATACAGTAGAGAGGCTATATACAGTAGAGAGGCTATATACAGTAGAGAGGCTATATACAGTAGAGAGGCTATATACAGTAGAGAGGCTATATACAGTAGAGAGGCTATATACAGTAGCGTGGCTATATACAGTAGCGTGGCTATATACAGTAGCGTGGCTATATACAGTAGCGTGGCTATATACAGTAGCGTGGCTATATACAGTAGAGTGGCTATATACAGTAGAGTGGCTATATACAGTAGCGAGGCTATATACAGTAGCGAGGCTATATACAGTAGTGGCTATATACAGTAGTGGCTATATACAGTAGAGTGGCTATATACAGTAGAGTGGCTATATACAGTGTAGAGGCTATATACAGTGTAGAGGCTATGTAGAGTGGCTATATACAGTAGAGTGGCTATATACAGTAGAGTGGCTATATACAGTAGAGTGGCTATATACAGTAGAGTGGCTATATACAGTAGAGTGGCTATATACAGTAGAGTGGCTATATACAGTAGAGTGGCTATATACAGTAGAGTGGCTATATACAGTAGAGTGGCTATATACAGTAGAGTGGCTATATACAGTAGAGTGGCTATATACAGTAGAGTGGCTATATACAGTAGTGAGGCTATATACAGTAGTGAGGCTATATACAGTAGTGGCTATATACAGGAGTGGCTATATACAGTAGAGTGGCTATATACAGTAGAGTGGCTATATACAGTAGAGTGGCTATATACAGTAGAGTGGCTATATACAGTAGAGTGGCTATATACAGTAGAGTGGCTATATACAGTAGAGTGGCTATATACAGTAGAGTGGCTATATACAGTAGAGTGGCTATATACAGTAGAGTGGCTATATACAGTAGTGGCTATGTACAGTAGAGTGGCTATGTACAGTAGAGTGGCTATGTACAGTAGAGTGGCTATGTACAGTAGAGTGGCTATGTACAGTAGAGTGGCTATGTACAGTAGAGTGGCTATGTACAGTAGAGTGGCTATGTACAGTAGAGTGGCTATGTACAGTAGAGTGGCTATGTACAGTAGAGTGGCTATGTACAGTAGAGTGGCTATGTACAGTAGAGTGGCTATGTACAGTAGAGTGGCTATGTACAGTAGAGGCGCTATGTACAGTAGAGGCGCTATATACAGTAGAGAGGCTACATACAGGAGAGAGGCTACATACAGGAGAGAGGCTACATACAGGAGAGAGGCTATATACAGGAGAGAGGTTATATACAGTAGAGAGGCTATATACAGTAGAGTGGCTATATACAGTAGTGAGGCTATATACAGTAGCGAGGCTATATACAGTAGCGAGGCTATAAATGTAGCGAGGCTACATACAGACACCGGTTAGTCAGGCTGATTGCGGTAGTCTGTACATGTAGATATGGTTAACCGCTCTGGTATCAGTGGGACGGTAGCTCTGGTACCAGTGGGACGGTAGCTCTGGTATCAGTGGGACGGTAGCTCTGGTACCAGTGGGACGGTAGCATCTCACCTCGACAACAACCAGTGAAATTGCAGGGCGCCAAATTCAAAACAACAGAAATCTCATTAAAATTCCTCAAACATACAGGTATTATACACCATTTTAAAGATGCACTTCTCGTTAATCCCACCGCAGTGTCCGATTTCAAAAAGGCTCTACGGCGAAAGCACACCATGCGATTATGTTAGGACAGCGCCTAGCCACAAGAAACCATACAGACATTTTCCAGCCAAGGAGAGAACTCACAACAGTCAGCGATTTTAAATGAATCACTAACCTTCGACCTTCATCTGGTGGAACTGCCAGGACTCCCATGTTACACAGTAAATGTTTGTTTTGTTCGATAATGTCCCTCTTTATGTCCAAAAAACCCCTCAGTTTTGTTGGTGCGTTTAGTTCAGAAATCCAAAAGGCACAAATGCGCGCTCTCAACAGACAGACGAAAAGTCAAAAAAGTACAATAAAAGTTAGTAGAAACATGTCAAACGATGTTTATAATCAATCCTCGGTTTGTTTTTTGTCATAAATAATCAATAATATTTCAACCGGACAAAAGCCTCGTCAATAGAAAAGGAGAAACAAGAAAGGCGCTCTCCCGGTCACACACAGGACTCATGGCTGGAAATGTCCACTGTCCTCTCATTTGAAAGTGCTGTATCGCACTCATTTTTCAGAGTAAAAGCCTGAAACTAAAGCTTAAAGACTGGCCACATGTAGTGGAAGCCATAGAGATCGTGAACTGGGTCCTAAGTCTTTGTATGGTGAATAGGCTTTCAATGGAAAAACAGCCTTTCAAAATAATAGTCCTTCCTGGATGTATTTTCCTCAGGTTTTCGCCTGCCATATCAGTTCTGTTATACTCAGACATTATTCAAACTGTTTTGGAAACTTTGGAGTGTTTTCTATCCAACTCTACCAATTATATGCATATCCTAGCGTCTGGGCCTGAGTAGCAGGCAGTTTAATTTGGGCACGCTTTTCATCCAAAATTCTGAATGCTGCTCCCTCCCTAGAGAAGTTAAAGTAACTGTGCATATATGATGAACAGAGTAGCAGTAGCGTAAAAGAGGGGTTGGTGGGTGGTGGGACACAATGCAGATAGCCCAGTTAGCCAATGTGTTGGAGCATTGGTTGGTCGGCCCAATTGAGGTAGTATGTACATGAATGTATAGTTAAAGTGACTCTGCATATATGAAGAACAGAGAGTAGCAGCAGCGTAAAAGAGGGGTTGGGGGGGGCACACAATGCAAATAGTCCAGGTAGCCATTTGATTACCTGTTTAGGAGTTTTATGGCTTGGGGGTAAAAACTGTTGAGAAGCCTTTTTGTCCTAGACTTGGCACTCCAGTACCGCTTGCCGTGCGGTAGTAGAGAGAACAGTCTATGGCTGGGGTCGTTGACCATTTTTAGGGCCTTCCTCTGACTACCACTTGGATACCACGAAGACAGAGGTTAACAATAAATCAATAGGAAAGACCAAACACTTTGACCTTTTCAACCCCTGACCTCTCGCCGTCGTCTTCCAGGAAGCTTTGGGGGCATCCGCCTCTACATGACGGAGCTGATCGACATTACCCAGAAGGCCTTGCAGTCCCAGTCGTGGAAGATGAAGGCCCAGGGCGCGGCTGCCATGGCGTCCATCGCTAAGCAACAGACGGGTTCTCTGGTCGCCCCTCACCTGGGTATGGTGTTGTCCGCTCTACTGCAGGGACTGGTTGGACGCACCTGGACTGGAAAGGTGTGTGTGTGTGTGTGATAAAGTGGTCAGTAGAGGGGGGGGGGTGCTTATAAGAGATGAGGTTGTAATTAATTTGACCAACTTGTGTCTAGTGTTTAGTACAGAGATGTCTTCTCACTCCAGTTGTTTGTGTCTAGTGTTTAGTACAGATGTCTTCTCACTCCAGTTGTTTGTGTCTAGTGTTTAGTACAGATGTCTTCTCACACCAGTTGTTTGTGTCTAGTGTTTAGTACAGATGTCTTCTCACACCAGTTGTTTGTGTCCTAGTGTTTAGTACAGATGTCTTCTCACACCAGTTGTTTGTGTCTAGTGTTTAGTACAGATGTCTTCTCACACCAGTTGTTTGTGTCCTAGTGTTTAGTACAGATGTCTTCTCACACCAGTTGTTTGTGTCCTAGTGTTTAGTACAGATGTCTTCTCACACCAGTTGTTTGTGTCCTAGTGTTTAGTACAGATGTCTTCTCACTCCAGTTGTTTGTGTCTAATGTTTAGTACAGATGTCTTCTCACACCAGTTGTTTGTGTCTAGTGTTTTAGTACAGATGTCTTCTCACTCCAGTTGTTTGTGTCTAGTGTTTAGTACAGATGTCTTCTCACACCAGTTGTTTGTGTCCTAGTGTTTAGTACAGATGTCTTCTCACACCAGTTGTTTGTGTCCTAGTGTTTAGTACAGATGTCTTCTCACACCAGTTGTTTGTGTCCTAGTGTTTAGTACAGATGTCTTCTCACACCAGTTGTTTGTGTCCTAGTGTTTAGTACAGATGTCTTCTCACACCAGTTGTTTGTGTCCTAGTGTTTAGTACAGATGTCTTCTCACACCAGTTGTTTGTGTCCAGTGTTTAGTACAGATGTCTTCTCACACCAGTTGTTTGTTTGTCCGCAGGAGGAGCTGTTGAACGCCATCGGCTCTGTGGTGTCTAAGTGCAGGTACGGTTTCTCCTCCTCTCCTTCTGACACTAGGAGCAGTCTGTCTCTCCTTCTGACACTAGGAGCAGTCTGTCTCTCCTTCTGACACTAGGAGCAGTCTGTCTCTCCTTCTGACACTAGGAGCAGTCTGTCTCTCCTTCTGACACTAGGAGCAGTCTGTCTGTAAGGTTTCTCCTCCTCTCCT
The DNA here is from genome assembly GCF_045791955.1 of Oncorhynchus clarkii lewisi. NCBI lineage: Eukaryota > Metazoa > Chordata > Actinopteri > Salmoniformes > Salmonidae > Oncorhynchus > Oncorhynchus clarkii. The sequence goes on along the minus strand of NC_092156.1, from coordinate 76,053,213 downwards.
TCTGACACTAGGAGCAGTCTGTCTCTCCTTCTGACACTAGGAGCAGTCTGTCTCTCCTTCTGACACTAGGAGCAGTCTGTCTCTCCTTCTGACACTAGGAGCAGTCTGTCTGTCTCTTGTCCCTGTGATGAGGATGTTGGTGATAATGAGGAGGAGGATGTTGGTGGTGATGAGGAGGAGGATGTTGGTGGTGATGAGGAGGAGGATGTTGGTGATGATGAGGAGGAGGATGTTGGTGAAAATGAGGGGGATGTTGGTGAGAATGAGGGGGATGTTGGTGAGAATGAGGGGGATGTTGGTGAGAATGATGATGATGATGATGATGTGTGTTAGTGGTGAACTCCAGAAGTCCTCCCCGGGCCAGCTCAGTGTACCAGAGGTGATAATGATGAGGATGTTAGTGATAATGGGGATGTTGTGTGTTAGTGGTGAACTCCAGAAGTCCTCCCCGGGCCAGCCCAGTGTACCAGAGGTGATAATGAGGATGATGTTGTGTGTTAGTGGTGAACTCCAGAAGTCCTCCCCGGGCCAGCCCAGTGTACCAGAGGTGATAGATCTGGTGTTGAAGGAGTGTCGTAAAGACAACCTGGTCTACAAGATGGCTGCCCTGGGCTGTGCTGCTGACGTCCTGCAGGCCACACAGGAAGACCGCTTCAGTGATATGGCAGACATACTCATACCACTCATTAAGAAGGTGAGAGAGAGAGAGACAGAGGGACAGAGTTTGTGTATTTCTCCTTTATGACATCAGTGTTCTATCGATTGGTCCAAAATGTGTGATGTCTGATCCTGTGTTACAGAACTCTGCAGCAACTTCGAGGTTGAGACATGATAGTGATGACGATCGGGATGAGAAGGAGAAGGAGCTGCAGACTGAAGCTCTACTCTGTGCCTTCCAGACGCTGGGCAAGACCTGGCCCAACAACACACAAACCCAGGGTAAGGTTCTGACTGGCCCAACGACACACAAACCCAGGGTAAGGTTCTGACTGGCCCAACGACGGCACAAACCCAGGGTAAGGTTCTGACTGGCCCAACGACGGCACAAACCCAGGGTAAGGTTCTGACTGGCACAACGACGGCACAAACCCAGGGTAAGGTTCTGACTGGCCCAACGACGGCACAAACCCAGGGTAAGGTTCTGACTGGCCCAACGACGGCACAAACCCAGGGTAAGGTTCTGACTGGCCCAACAACACACAAACCCAGGGTAAGGTTCTGACTGGCCCAACAACTCACAAACCCAGGGTAAGGTTCTGACTGGCCCAACAACACACAAACCCAGGGTGAGATTTGTAAATGTTTTTGGTCTAATTTCAATAGAAGCCAAAACAATAAGGTGATTATATCAGAAGTGATTGTAGTACTGTGTGTTTAATGCTGTGTCTCTCCTGTGTTCCCAGAGCGTTTCCAGTTGGACCTGTGCTGTCTGATGTGTGAGAGGTTGAAACTCAGTACATGGAGGGTCCAGGTGGGGGTGCTACAGTCTATGAAGACATACTTCCAGAGGTAAGGACACAAACACACAGTCTATGAAGGTTGTGGAGGGTTTCTCTACGGGAGGGTCTCTCTACAGGAGGGTTTCTCTACGGGAGGGTCTCTCTACAGGAGGGTCTCTCTACGGGAGGGTCTCTCTACGGGAGGGTCTCTCTACAGGAGGGTCTCTCTACAGGAACAGGGTTGGAGTTAAAACCTACAGGAGGGTTTCTCTACAGGAACAGGGTTGAAGTTAAAACCTACAGGAGGGGTTTCTCTACAGGAACAGGGTTGGAGTTAAAACCTACAGGAGGGGTTTCTCTACAGGAACAGGGTTGGAGTTAAAACCTACAGGAGGGTTTCTCTACAGGAACAGGGTTGGAGTTAAAACCTACAGGAGGGTCTCTCTCCAGGAACAGGGTTGGAGTTAAAACCTACAGGAGGGTCTCTCTCCAGGAACAGGGTTGGAGTTAAAACCTACAGGAGGGTCTCTCTCCAGGAACAGGGTTGGAGAGCCCTGTTCTACGCCTATCTAGATCTGAAAGACTTAAAACATATTTCTAGCCTATCGGAGGGCGAGGTGGAGATGCTGCCATGCCTATCGGAGGGCGAGGTGGAGAGGCTGCCATGCCTATCCTGTCCTTTCTGACTGGTACATGTTGTTCTCCATCTGATTTGATAAACAATTTTCTCGTTGTTCCTTCCTGTGTAGGTTGCTACTGTTGGAGAAAGAGAAAGACAACCAGAACTTCACAGCCTTGTCCCTTATTCTCACAGAGACATGCAGTGCACTCACACACCCACTAGGTAAGACCTGTACACTGCTCTCACACCCACTAGGGAAGACCTGTACACTGCTCTCACACACCCACTAGGTAAGACCTGTACACTGCTCTCACACCCACTAGGGAAGACCTGTACACTGCACACACACCTACTAGGGAAGACCTGTACACTGCTCTCACACACCCACTAGGGAAGACCTGTACACTGCTCTCACACACCCACTAGGTAAGACCTGTACACTGCTCTCACACCCACTAGGGAAGACATGAACACTGCTCTCACACAACCACCAGGGAAGACCCGAACACTGCTCTCACACACCCACCAGGGAAGACCTGAACACTGCGCTCACACACCCACTAGAGAAGACCTGTACACTGCTCTCACACCCACTAGGTAAGGCCTGTACACTGCACTCTCCCATACCCACTAGGTAAGACCTGTACACTGCTCTCACACACCCACTAGGGAAGACCTGAACACTGCGCTCACACACTAGGGAAGACCTGTACACTGCTCTCACACCCCCACTAGGGAAGACCTGTACACTGCTCTCACACCCCCACCAGGGAAGACCTGTACACTGCTCTCACACACCCACACCAGGGAAGACCTGTACACTGCTCTCACACACACACACCCACTAGGGAAGACTTGTACACTGCTCTCACACACACCCACTAGGGAAGACCTGTACACTGCTCTCACACAGCCACTAGGTAACATTTAACTTTTCGAGTAAATCATGATTTCTTTAATCCAGGTGTAATCTGGGTGTAGCTTTAATCCGGGTGTGGGGAAATTGAACCTAGATGTTTCTTATTAGAAAGATTTCACAATGTTTTTATTCAAAATGTTTCCTCCTGTAGAGAATAAGAGTTACTCCTCTGTGAGGGCCGAAGCGTTGTCTGTTGTGGAACTGCTGGTGAAGAGGACAGGAGGTGAGTCTTCGTTCCGTCTGTTTACGGGGCTGAATGACTAGTCCCACTTCTCTCAACTCTTCTAAAGGGGGTCTTTAACCCAGGAAGTAAAAGCACCAGTGTGCAGGACTTGACCTTCCATGCCTAGAATATAGGACTACGTTTGAAGCACGATGTCATTTTACTCAAACCTGAGCCAACATATATATTCATGAGCACTGCGTCATCTTCTGTTTAAAAACTATTCATCTCCTAAACTCTGAAGGGGATTAATTTTCTCCCCCCCTGAGGGGGACACAGATTGTGTCCCCTCCTAGAGTCTGAAGGGGACATTGTGTGTGTCGTTGCAGAGAGCGGTCAGTGGGAGTGTGTCTCGGGAAAGAGTCGCGAACAGCTGCAGCGTTCACTGTCCACCCTGCAGACAGACAGCAGACCTGACCTACGAGACAAGGCCCAGGAACTACGGAGGAACATCCAGAGTCAACCCTGAACACACACCTACCTAGTCAACCCTGAATACACCCCCCAGATCTGTGTGGACAGGCGTGATGATTATAATGTGTATTGTGTCAATGGGTGGACGGCTGGCTGGGTCATTTATAATTGCCATATCAACTCACTATGTAAACAAACAGCACCCTATTCCCTATATAGTGCACTACTGTTGACCAGGTCCCATAGGATTCTCTGAAGTAGTGCACTACTGTTGACCAGATCCCATAGGATTATCTGAAGTAGTGCACTACTGTTGACCAGATCCCATAGGATTATCTGAAGTAGTGCACTACTGTTGACCAGATCCCATAGGATTCTCTGAAGTAGTGCACTACTGTTGACCAGGTCCCATAGGATTATCTGAAGTAGTGCACTACTGTTGACCAGATCCCATAGGATTATCTGAAGTAGTGCACTACTGTTGACCAGGTCCCATAGGATTATCTGCTCTGAAGTAGTGCACTACTGTTGACCAGATCCCATAGGATTATCTGCTCTGAAGTAGTGCACTACTGTTGACCAGGTCCCATAGGATTATCTGAAGTAGTGCACTACTGTTGACCAGATCCCATAGGATTATCTGCTCTGAAGTAGTGCACTTTTGTCGTCCAGGGATCATCAACTAGATTCAGCCGCGGGACAATTTATAATTTTTATCTTGAGCAGATAAGATCACAATGATTATAATTGACTAAAAACATCCATTTTGGACTTGTAAAGGATCACATGCATCTCTTGGGAGGCTTTGGAATAGATTTCCCAAACTAAAATCAGTTAGAGATGGGTTTTCTTTAACATAAACAAGTCCTGGGCAGTTTGGGAACCTGGAGGCCTTAGGGATTTGTCCTGTGTAACAGCTTCTAAACGGCTCTCTCCTACAGCAGCCAGTACAGTGCACCCCTACTGGTGAACTACAAATGGTACCCTGATTCTCTAAACACTACTAGTGGGAATAAGGGGTCTTACATTTGGGATGTAATCCAGGAGGATACTGCAACTTTATTTAACACATTGGTTGTCAACTCCTTGGTCCTGGAGGCTGTTGTTCCAGCCAATCAGCTCATTCCACAGAGGGCTGAGTGTGTGTACCTTCTCCCTCGATTAATTTAAGGTCACTAATTAGTAAGGACCTCCACTCTCCTCACCTCCAGGTCTTTAATTGAAAAGGGGAGAAACCTGTGGAATGAGATGAACACCCCTGATCTACAGGGTGAGCAGGCTTTTGTTCCAGCCCAACACTTATCACGGTTTGGACTGAAATAGGTGCTGGAGCTCCACAATACTGTTGATATTCTGTCAAGAGAAACCAGCGCTCAGTTCTGGTGAACTCCTGCACTGGTCTTGATGATAGGTAATGTTAACTAGTGCTGGGTTGGACCAAAAGCCTGCACCTAGCTCTAGAGTTGGTGATGTTTCTCTGTCTGAACTTGGTAATTACTTCTTTCTCTCCCCCAGTTTGCATGTGTAAAAAAATATATTTTCAGCCATGTTGATTTAAAAACCCAACAATGAACAGTGGGGGTCGGTTGGTGTGAGGCATGTAATTCTTGTGAATTTGTCTCCAAAATAAATAAACAACCTTGAGCTTTGAAGATGTCATTATTTGGGTTTTAAACTACGCCAGACTGTGTTTGTGAAAAGGACTTTTTATTTTAAACAACAAGACATTAAAATACATGGTGTAGAACAGTATATTTCAGACACACAAACATCTGGAAACAAGGACAGAAGAATTGCTATATGCAGGATTCATGTTAAGCCAGACGGCTAGTGGAACGGACAATTAAATAATCGTAGAAAGGCTTTTAGTGATAACGTACATAAGGACAAATAAGACACGTAGAAACATCAGTTGGCCTCTCTAGCTAGCTACAGACATGAACTAGTTAGCGATTCTTTTTTGTGCCTGCGGCCGATGAGACGGGCCTTTCCGCGGCCCCTTGTTCTGGTCTGGTTGGGCCTGGGTGGTACGGGACACGGCAGACACCCCGTCTACAAACTTGGTCTTGAACAGAACGTTGGCGTTGGTGAACATGCCATCCTTCAGAGAGACCACCACAAACTACAGAGAGGAGAAACCAGAAGAAGACAATGGGTTCTTATTTTCAATGATGGCCTACCAGGAAACAGTGGGTTAACTGCCTGTTCAGGGGCAGAACAACAGGTGTTTACCATGTCAGCTCGAGGGATTCGGTCTTGCAACCTTTACGGTTACTAGGCTAACCTGCCGCCCCCAGTGTGTGTAGGACAGGTGTGTTACCTTACCTACCTCCTCTAGGCGACCCTGCCGCCCCCAGTATGTGTAGGACAGGTGTGTTACCTGGGAGTGTGTGAAGTGTGTCCTCAACATCTGTCCTATGTTCTGTGTGTGTGAGAGGTCCAGGGCAGCATCCACTTCATCCAAGATGTAGATGGGAGCAGGTTTAAACAGCAGCATGGCCAGGATCAGAGACAAGGCTACCAGAGACCTGGAACACACAGGTTTAAACAGGAGCATGGCCAGGATCAGAGACAAGGCTACCAGAGACCTGGAACACACAGGTTTAAACAGGAGCATGGCCAGGATCAGAAACACAGGTTTAAACAGCAGCATGGCCAGGATCAGAGACAAGGCTACCAGAGACCTGGAACACAGGTTTAAACAGCAACATGGCCACCAGAGACCTGGAACACAGTTGTAGTGCATTCAGACCCTTGTTACGTTACAGCCTTACTCTAAAATGGATTATATTGTTTATTTTTACCTCAACACAATAACCCTGTAATGACATCACAAAAACCTTTTGTGCAAATGTATTAAAAAAATAAAATACCACATTCTCATAAGTATTCAGACCCTTTACTTTGTTGAAGCACCTTTGGCAGCGATTACAGCCTCCAGTCCTCTTGGGTATGACGCTACAAGCTTGGCACACCTGTATTTGAGGATTTTCTCCCATTCTTCTCTGCAGATCCTCTCAAGCTCTGTCAGGTTGGATGGGGAGTGTCGCTGCACAGTTATTTTCAGGTCTCTCCAGAGATGTTCAATCGGGTTCAAGTCTGGGCTCTGGCTGGGCCACTCAAGGGCATTCAGAGACTTGTCCCGAAGCCACTCCTGTGTTGTCTTGGCTGTGTGCTTAGTGTCGTTGTCCTGTTGGAAGGTGAACCTTCACCCCAGTCTAAGGTCCTGAGCACTCTGTAGCAGGTTTACATCAAGGATCTCTCTGTACTTTTCTCCATTTATCTTTCCCTCGATCCTGACTAGTCTCCCAGTCCCTGAAAAACATCCCCACAGCATGATGCTGCCACCACCATGCTTCACCGTAGGGATGGTGTCAGGTTTCCTCCAGACGTGACGCTTGGCATTCAGGCCAAAGAGTTCAATCTTGGTTTCACGGTCTGAGAGTCTTTTGGCAAACACCGAGTGGGCTGTCATGTGACTTACTGAGGATTGTCTTCCGTCTGACCACTACCATAAAGGCCTGATTGATGGAGTGCTGCAGAGATGGTTGTCCTTCTGGAAGGTTCTCCCATCTCCACAGAGGAGCTCTAGAGCTCTGTCAGAGTGACCATCAGGTTCTTGGTCACCTCCCGGACCAAAGCACTTCTCCCTCGATTGTTCAGTTTGGCCAGGCGGTCAGCCCTAGGAAGAGTCTTGGTGGTTCCAAGCGTCTTAAATTTAAGAATGATGGAGGCCACTGTGTTCTTCGGGACCTTCAATGCTGCAGAAATGTTTTGGTAACCTTCCCCAGATCTGGGCCTCGACACAATCCTGTCTTGGAGCTCTACGGACAATTCCTTCGACCTCATGGCTTGGTTTTTACTCTGACATGCACTGTCAACTGTGGGACCTTTATATAGACAGATGTGTGCCTTTCCAAATCATGTCCAATTAAGTTGTAGAAACATCAAGGGGATGGTCAATGGAAACAGGATGCACCTCAGCTCAATTTCGAGTCTCATAGCAAAGAGTCTTGAATACTTATGTCAATAGGATAATTCTGATTTTTTAATTTACAAACATTCCTAAAAAACTGTTTTCGCTTTGTCACATTATGGGGTAGTGTGTGTAGATTGAGGAGAATTGATTTTAAAAAATAACATTCTAGAATAAAACTATAACGTGGTCCAATGCACACAGTTACACGTGCGTTCGGCCAAAGAGGACCATTCTGTTCACCGGAGTCCACTTCAATAGAATCAAAGATGGTGTTACTGATCACTAGCCAATCAAAAGAGCTGTCTTAATCCATCATCTGACCTTTGACACCTTCTGGCTGCGCGTACACAGGCAGTACAATTCTGATGTTTTGGCCAAATCATATCAGATTTTTTTTCCCCAGAGCTGATCTGGGTAAACGACCATTGTGTTTGCAGAGGTTAGTAAACTGGAAATTAGTAGCACAAGTCTAACACACACACTGTATGTATCAATAACCAATCAGTTAATGATTAAATTGATCTCCCCGTACCTCTGTCCTCCGCTGAGTTCAGTGAGGTTCTCCTTCCACGTGTTTCCCAGAGCCACCTTGAACTCCAGGCCCTCTAAGGCCCCGCAGCCCTCAGGAGGGGCCAGACGGGCATCAGCCCCCGGCAGCAGGGTAGAGAAGATACTGCCAAAGTCTTTATTCACCTGGAGACACACATTTGTAGAGAGGAGACAGAGACCGAAAAGTTTGAGTCACTTTGCCAGAGACCTGAAGACTTCGTTCCTGTTAGCTTCTAGAAATAATGTCTAGACTTTGTCTCAGAGGACTAACACAGTCTGGTGATGAAATGTCTTTGTCTCAGAGGACAAACAGTCTGGTGATGAAATGTCTTTGTCTCAGAGGACATACACAGTCTGGTGATGAAATGTCTGTCTCAGAGGACGTACACAGTCTGGTGATGAAATGTCTGTCTCAGAGGACGTACACAGTCTGGTGATGAAATGTCTGTCTCAGAGGACGTACACAGTCTGGTGATGAAATGTCTTTGTCTCAGAGGACGTACACAGTCTGGTGATGAAATGTCTTTGTCTCAGAGGACTAAGTCTGGTGATGAAATGTCTTTGTCTCAGAGGACGTACACAGTCTGGTGATTAAATGTCTTTGTCTCAGAGGACGTACACAGTCTGGTGATGAAATGTCTTTGCCTCAGAGGACGTACACAGTCTGGTGATGAAATGTCTTTGCCTCAGAGGACGTACACAGTCTGGTGATGAAATGTCTTTGTCTCAGAGGACTAAGTCTGGTGATGAAATGTCTTTGTCTCAGAGGACAAACAGTCGTGTCTTTATACCACAACTTGTTTTCACATCAAAATGGTCCTGTATCATATAACATTTATCAAACACACAGAGACAGGCAGACCTTCTGCCAGGCAGGCAGACAGATCTTCTACCAGGCAGGCACATCAGAGACAGACACACCTTCTGCCAGGCAGGCAGACAGACAGACCTTCTGCCAGGCAGGCAGACAGGCAGACAGAGACAGACAGACCTTCTGCCAGACAGAGAGACAAACCTTCTGCCAGGCGATGTTGAGGGCCTCCTTCTTCTTCTGGTCCAGCTCCTCTATGGTCTGGAGGATCTTAGACTTGTCATTCTCTACGATCCTCTTCTTCTTCATCAGGTCATTATACTGATGGAAGTTAGGGCAAAAACAGGGTCAAGGGTCACGTTCTCAACTCTCCTCCAATCATATCAAAGCTACCATTACCTATTGAGATCTGCCAGAACCTAGAGAAGGGCCCAAGAGAGGAAGAGGAATCAAAATAGACTTGATACAAGGTCCAAAGGAAACACACACACACCTCCCCAAACTCACCCTCTCCTCAGCCTGACCACACACACCTCCCCAAACTCACCCTCTCCTCAGCCTGACTCAACATGTAACACACACCTCCTCAGCCTGACCACACACACCTCCCTAAACTCACCCTCTCCTCAGCCTGACCACACACACCTCCCTAAACTCACCCTCTCCTCAGCCTGACCACAGACACCTCCCCAAACTCACCCTCTCCTCAGCCTGACTCAACATGTAACACACACCTCCCTAAACTCACCCTCTCCTCAGCCTGACCACACACCTCCCCTCAGCCTGACTCAACATGTAACACACACCTCCCCAAACTCACCCTCCTCAGCCTGACCACACACACCTCCCCAAACTCATCCTCTCCTCAGCCTGACCACACACACACCTCCCCAAACTCACCCTCTCCTCAACATGACTCAACATGTAACACACACCTCCCCAAACTCACCCTCCTCAGCCTGACCACACACACCTCCCCAAACTCATCCTCTCCTCAGCCTGACCACACACACCTCCCCAAACGCACCCTCTCCTCAGCCTGACCACACACACCTCCCCAAACTCATCCTCTCCTCAGCCTGACCACACACACCTCCCCAAACGCACCCTCTCCTCAGCCTGACTCAACATGTAACACACACCTCCCTAAACTCACCCTCTCCTCAACCTGACTCAACATGTAACACACCTCCCTAAACTCCTCCTCTCCTCAGCCTGACCACACACACCTCCCCAAACTCCCCCTCTCCTCAGCCTGACCACACACACCTCCCCAAACTCCCCCTCTCCTCAGCCTGACCACACACACCTCCCCAAACTCACCCTCTTCTCAGCCTGACTCAACACACCTCCCCAAACTCCTCCCCCTCTCCTCAGCCTGACTCAACATGTAACACACACCTCCCTAAACTCCCCCTCTCCTCAGCCTGACCACACACACCTCCCCAAACTCACCCTCTCCTCAGCCTGACTCAACATGTTCATGGCTCTCTTGTTGACAGATCTCTCCAGTCGTGTCTTGGACTCTTCCAGCTTCCTCAGCCTCTGGCCCGCCTCTTTAGGGTTGTTGACCTTGAAGTCGTATCCCGTGTTGGGCTGGCCGAACAGGCCTCTCTCCTGACTGATCCACTCGTGTTCCTCTAACATACGAGACACCTGGAGAGAGGGATGGAGAGAGGACAGGGAGAGAGATGGATAGAGAGAGGGATGGATAGAGGACAGGGAGAGATGGAGAGAGAGAGAGAGAGAGATGGATAGAGGACAGCGAGAGAGATGGATAGAGAGGGATGGATAGAGGACAGGGAGAGAGGGATGATAGAGGACAGGGAGAGAGATGGATGGATAGAGGACGGAGAGAGGGATGATAGAGGACAGGGAGAGAGATGGATGGATAGAGGACGGAGAGAGGGATGATAGAGGGATGGATAGAGGACAGGGAGAGAGATGGATAGAGATGAGGGATGGATAGAGGACAGGGAGAGAGATGGATAGAGAGAGCGGAGGGATGAGAGAGAGAGAAAAGAGATGTTAGTCTGGCTAGCGGAACACGACTCTCACGTTCCTCTAACAGAAAGAACATCTAGTGCTGTGATTTAGTGATCTCTCTCTTCTGAAGAGACAAACAGATCGATCTGGAAACAGACAGAATATGAACAACATAAAGAGATGAGCAGAGAACAGATCAAATGGAGATTAGAAAGCAGAGTTGATCAGTAACTGACTGTCTTTACGGTGTTTGTTGTTGTTGATCAGTAACCGACTGTCTTTACGGTGTTTGTTGTTGTTGATCAGTAACTGACTGTCTTTACGGTGTTTGTTGTTGTTGATCAGTAATTGTACCTTAGCAGCGGCCTCCTGACTGTCTTTACGGTGTTTGTTGTTGTTGATCAGTAATTGTACCTTAGCAGCAGCCTCCTGACTGTCTTTACGGTTGTTGTTGTTGATCAGTAACTGACTGTCTTTACGGTGTTTGTTGTTGTTGTTGTTGATCAGTAACTGACTGTCTTTACGGTGTTTGTTGTTGTTGATCAGTAACCGACTGTCTTTACGGTGTTTGTTGTTGTTGTTGTTGATCAGTAACTGACTGTCTTTACGGTGTTTGTTGTTGTTGTTGATCAGTAACTGTACCTTAGCAGCAGCCTCCTGACTGTCTTTACGGTGTTTGTTGTTGTTGATCAGTAACTGACTGTCTTTACGGTGTTTGTTGTTGTTGATCAGTAACTGACTGTCTTTACGGTGTTTGTTGTTGTTGATTAGTAACTGACTGTCTTTACGGTGTTTGTTGTTGTTGATCAGTAACTGACTGTCTTTACGGTGTTTGTTGTTGTTGTTGTTGTTGTTGATCAGTAATTGTACCTTAGCAGCGGCCTCCTGACTGTCTTTACAGTGTTTGTTGTTGTTGATCAGTAACTGACTGTCTTTACGGTGTTTGTTGTTGTTGATCAGTAACTGACTGTCTTTACGGTGTTTGTTGTTGTTGTTGTTGTTGTTGATCAGTAATTGTACCTTAGCAGCGGCCTCCTGACTGTCTTTACAGTGTTTGTTGTTGTTGATCAGTAACTGACTGTCTTTACGGTGTTTGTTGTTGTTGTTGTTGATCAGTAACTGACTGTCTTTACGGTGTTTGTTGTTGTTGATCAGTAACTGTACCTTAGCAGCAGCCTCCTGACTGTCTTTACGGTGTTTGTTGTTGTTGTTGATTAGTAACTGACTGTCTTTACGGTGTTTGTTGTTGTTGATCAGTAACTGACTGTCTTTACGGTGTTTGTTGTTGTTGTTGATTAGTAACTGACTGTCTTTACGGTGTTTGTTGTTGTTGATCAGTAACTGACTGTCTTTACGGTGTTTGTTGTTGTTGTTGTTGTTGTTGATCAGTAATTGTACCTTAGCAGCGGCCTCCTGACTGTCTTTACAGTGTTTGTTGTTGTTGATCAGTAACTGACTGTCTTTACGGTGTTTGTTGTTGTTGTTGTTGATCAGTAACTGACTGTCTTTACGGTGTTTGTTGTTGTTGATCAGTAACTGTACCTTAGCAGCAGCCTCCTGACTGTCTTTACGGTGTTTGTTGTTGTTGTTGATTAGTAACTGACTGTCTTTACGGTGTTTGTTGTTGTTGATCAGTAACTGACTGTCTTTACGGTGTTTGTTGTTGTTGTTGATTAGTAACTGACTGTCTTTACGGTGTTTGTTGTTGTTGATCAGTAACTGACTGTCTTTACGGTGTTTGTTGTTGTTGTTGTTGTTGATCAGTAACTGTACCTTAGCAGCAGCCTCCTGACTGTCTTTACGGTGTTTGTTGTTGTTGTTGATTAGTAACTGACTGTCTTTACGGTGTTTGCTGATGTTGATCAGTAACTGTACCTTAGCAGCAGCCTCCTGACTGTCTTTACGGTGTTTGTTGTTGTTGTTGTTGATCAGTAACTGACTGTCTTTACGGTGTTTGTTGTTGTTGTTGTTGATTAGTAACTGACTGTCTTTACGGTGTTTGTTGTTGTTGATCAGTAACTGACTGTCTTTACGGTGTTTGTTGTTGTTGATCAGTAACTGACTGTCTTTACGGTGTTTGTTGTTGTTGATCAGTAACTGACTGTCTTTACGGTGTTTGTTGTTGTTGATCAGTAACTGACTGTCTTTACGGTGTTTGTTGTTGTTGATCAGTAACTGACTGTCTTTACGGTGTTTGTTGTTGTTGATCAGTAACTGACTGTCTTTACGGTGTTTGTTGTTGTTGATTAGTAACTGACTGTCTTTACGGTGTTTGTTGATCAGTAACTGACTGTCTTTACGGTGTTTGTTGTTGTTGATCAGTAACTGTACCTTAGCAGCAGCCTCCTGACTGTCTTTACGGTGTTTGTTGTTGTTGTTGATCAGTAACTGTACCTTAGCAGCGGCCTCCTGACTGTCTTTACGGTGTTTGTTGTTGTTGTTGATCAGTAACTGTACCTTAGCAGCGGCCTCCTGACTGTCTTTACGGTGTTTGTTGTTGTTGTTGTTGTTGTTGATCAGTAACTGTACCTTAGCAGCGGCCTCCTGACTGTCTTTACGGTGTTTGTTGTTGTTGTTGTTGTTGTTGATCAGTAACTGTACCTTAGCAGCGGCCTCCTGACTGTCTTTACGGTGTTTGTTGTTGTTGTTGTTGTTGTTGATCAGTAACTGTACCTTAGCAGCGGCATCCTGACTGTCTTTACGGTGTTTGCTGATGTTGTGTTCCAACTCTTTAATCTTCAACTGAGACTCATTGGTTCTCTCTCTCATATGGTTGGCTTCTGTACTTTTACCCTGGAACACACACACGTTGTTATCAAGGAACATGATATTACATCGTCAAAGTAGCTCATAAGAGTTGGGTAGAACTGAGACATTTTTTACAAAGTGATCTGATCCTAGATCAGAGGTTATAATAATCTCTCATGGACAGATGCACGTAACAACTGATATTGTAGCGTCTCTAGAGCCTCTTCTCTCCCTCCATTTTATCCCCCACCCCAATTTTCTCAGGTTTTTATTATTCTGAAAAATCACACTTCAAGTCCATAACAATGCTTAAACCATATCAGGAGACCACTTGAGGTCTGGGTAACATCTCCCGACATGTTCATTTGTTGGATGTAGGATCCTCTTTAATTTGGGTTGTAGATACTATGGATGTAACAGCTCACTGATACGCTTCCAATCTCGCGATTCAAACGATTCAGATACAGTACGAGGGCATCGGTCAGAAAAATCGATTGAAAACGTTACGAATTCGCCGTTTCACAAATGACTCTTCCGGAAACACCTCATCTTGTGTGACAACAGAGGCGTCTTCTCCTTCAGCATGTTACTGAGCCGACAGTCAGTGATCTTACAAGTCATTTTCAGGCCCAACAACATCAGGCAGACTAGTCAGACTTGCACGCTGAACGAGCCCTATAACCATATATCTCTTGCACATCTGCGCTCACTTTCAGCATTTAAATGCTTGTAAAAAAATGTCTCACGCAAATATTAGGCTTTCTTAGCTGAGTGACAGCTAGGGCTGATCCCATTTAGTCAACTGGTTGGTTGATAGGCTGTTGGTCAACAGATTTTAATGGTGCACAAGACACCCGTCTGATTGGTTCCTGTCTGGGTGGACTGATCCATTGTGGAGGCCGTGGGGGATGGCACAGTCCATCAGTCTCAGACACCTGTCTGATTGGACTGATACATTGTGTGGTGGGGGGTTGGGACTTTACTAATCTCATTAGTATCTTTTCACCTACATCTCCAGCAGAACTTGATCCAGCATCTGATGCTTTTATGAAGGATTTTAGTTCTGCGTGTCCGAGATGGTTTCCACGACAACATGACGATGATGAGGAGCAGCATGGTAATAACAACACCAGTACTACTGACAATAATGTAGTGATCATACCTTGATCTCTTTGTCCTGGGCTACGATCACCTCTTTCTGTCTAGTCAACTCCTCCTGGGCCTTACGCACAGACTCCTGGAGAGAGAGAGGTTGAGGAAGGAGAGAGAGGGGGAGAGAGGTTGAGGAAGGAGAGAGATGGGAGGAGGGGAGAAAGGTTGAGGAGGGAGAGAGAGGAGGGGGGGGGTTAAAGGATGTGAAGATAGAGTTGTCGGGGCCGGGCTAACTGATGAGGTGGACACTCGGGGCCGGGCTAACTGATGTGGTGGACACTCGGGCCGGGCTAACTGATGAGGTGGACACTCGGGCCGGGCTAACTGATGAGGTGGACACTCGGGGCCGGGCTAACTGATGAGGTGGACACTCGGGGCCGGGCTAACTGATGACGCTGGGCCAACTGATGAGGTGGACACTCGGGCCGGGCTAACTGATGAGGTGGACACTCGGGGCCGGGCTAACTGATGTGGTGGACACTCGGGCCGGGCTAACTGATGAGGTGGACACTCGGGCCGGGCTAACTGATGAGGTGGACACTCGGGCCAACTGATGAGGTGGACACTCGGGGCCGGGCTAACTGATGAGGTGGACACTCGGGGCCGGGCTAACTGATGACGCTGGGCCAACTGATGTGGTGGACACCCGGGCCGGGCTAACTGATGTGGTGGACACTCGGGCCGGGCTAACTGATGAGGTGGACACTCGGGGCCGGGCTAACTGATGTGGTGGACACTCGGGCCGGGCTAACTGATGAGGTGGACACTCGGGGCCGGGCTAACTGATGTGGTGGACACTCGGGGCCGGGCTAACTGATGAGGTGGACACTCGGGCCGGGCTAACTGATGAGGTGGACACTCGGGGCCGGGCTAACTGATGAGGTGGACACTCGGGGCCGCGCTAACTGATGACGCTGGGCCAACTGATGTGGTGGACACCCGGGCTGGGTTAACTGATGAGGTGGACACTCGGGCCGGGCTAACGCCGGGCTAACTGATGAGGTGGACACTCGGGGTCGGGCTAACTGATGAGGTGGACACCCGGGCCGGGCTAACTGATGAGGTGGACACCAGGGCCGGGCTAACTGATGAGGTGGACACCAGGGCCGGGCTAACTGATGAGGTGGACACCAGGGCCGGGCTAACTGATGAGGTGGACACCAGGGCCGGGCTAACTGATGAGGTGGACACTCGGGGCCGGACTAACTGATGACGCTGGGCTAAATGATGAGGTGGACACCAGGGCCTGGCTAACTGATGAGGTGGACACTCAGGGTCGTGCTAACTGATGAGGTGGACACTCAGGGCCGTGCTAACTGATGACGCTGGGCTAAATGATGAGGTGGAGGACATTTGACAGTAGTGGACCAGGAGGTAAACAGTACCTTGTTCTCTGCCACAGTGGAGGACATGTTGTCTATCTGTTCCTGGATCGTCTTCATGGCTTCGTCTACTGCCAGGATCTGTTGTTCATAGCCAGTCTGCTCCCTCTTCAACTCCTCCAACTCTAGGACCAGGGACTCAGCCTCCTGCACACACACACGTCAAAAGTGCAACCCCCTTGTTTGTACACTGTAGAGGGTCTTGAATAATGTTATTGCTGGGGTAATGTAACCCGGGTTACGGCTGGGGTAATGTAACCCGGGTTATTGTGCTGGTGTCTTTGGTTTTGGGGACATTTTTTTCACAGAATTAAAGTGTGTGTGTGTCTGTGTCTCAGTGTGTGTGTGTGTGTGTGTGTGTGTGTGTGTGTCCACCTGTTGTCTCTCCTTCAGTTTCTTACTGAACGCGTCAGCCTTGGTTTTAGCAGAGTTGACTTCCTGTTGAGCAGCTTTCAGTTCCTTCTCCCTCTCTACCTCTGCATTCTGCATCTTATTCTCCAACACCTGGTGGAGCAAGGAGAGGTTTAACACCATATCAACAGAGCCAGGAGAGGTTTAACACCACATCAACAGAGCCAGGACAGAGGTTTAACACCACATCAACAGAGCCAGGACAGAGGATTTAACACCACATCAACAGAGCCAGGACAGAGGGTTTAACACCATATCAACAGAGCCAGGAGAGAGGGTTAACACCACATCAACAGAGCCAGGACAGAGGGTTTAACACCACATCAACAGAGCCAGGACAGAGGTTTAACACCACATCAACAGAGCCAGGACAGAGGGTTTAACACCACATCAACAGAGCCAGGACAGAGGGTTTAACACCACATCAACAGAGCCAGGACAGAGGGTTTAACACCACATCAACAGAGCCAGGACAGCGGGTTTAACACCACATCAACAGAGCCAGGACAGAGGGTTTAACACCACATCAACAGAGCCAGGACAGAGGGTTTAACACCACATCAACAGAGCCAGGACAGAGGGTTTAACACCACATCAACAGAGCCAGGACCAGAGGGTTTAACACCACATCAACAGAGCCAGGACAGAGGTTTAACACCACATCAACAGACCCAGGACAGAGGGTTTAACACCACATCAACAGAGCCAGGACAGAGGGTTTAACACCACATCAACAGAGCCAGGACAGAGGGTTTAACACCACATCAACAGAGCCAGGACAGAGGATTAACACAATATCAACAGAGCCAGGACCAGAGGGTTTAACACCACATCAACAGACCCAGGACAGAGGGTTTAACACCACATCAACAGAGCCAGGACCAGAGGGTTTAACACCACATCAACAGAGCCAGGACAGAGGGTTTAACACCACATCAACAGAGCCAGGACAGAGGATTAACACCACATCAACAGAGCCAGGAGAGGTTTAACACCACATCAACAGAGCCAGGAGAGGTTTAACACCACATCAACAGAGCCAGGACCAGAGGGTTAACACCACATCAACAGAGCCAGGAGAGGGTTTAACACCACATCAACAGAGCCAGGACAGAGGGTTTAACACCACATCAACAGAGCCAGGACAGAGGTTTAACACCACATCAACAGAGCCAGGAGAGGATTAACACCACATCAACAGAGCCAGGACAGAGGGTTTAACACCACATCAACAGAGCCAGGACCAGAGGATTTAACACCACATCAACAGAGCCAGGAGAGGATTAACACCACATCAACAGAGCCAGGACAGAGGGATTAACACCACATCAACAGAGCCAGGACAGAGGGTTTAACACCACATCAACAGAGCCAGGACAGAGGATTTAACACCACATCAACAGAGCCAGGACAGAGGATTTAACACCACATCAACAGAGCCAGGACAGAGGGTTTAACACCACATCAACAGAGCCAGGACAGAGGTTTAACACCACATCAACAGAGCCAGGACAGAGGGGTTAACACCACATCAACAGAGCCAGGACAGAGGTTTAACACCACATCAACAGAGCCAGGAGAGAGGGTTTAACACCACATCAACAGAGCCAGGACAGAGGGTTTAACACCACATCAACAGAGCCAGGACAGAGGTTTAACACCATATAAACAGAGCCAGGAGAGGGTTAACACCACATCAACAGAGCCAGGACAGAGGGTTTAACACCACATCAACAGAGCCAGGACAGAGGGTTCCCGAGACCCATTCATATGGGGAAAAAACAAATGATGCACGGATGACTAAGTGGCTTTATAAGGGCGCCAGGTAGCCTAGTGGTGAAGAACATGGGGCCAGTAACCGAAAGGACACGGGTTTAAATATCCGAGCCGATGTGCCGCTGAGCAAGGCACTTCAACCAAATTAAACTCTGTAATATATTTATGTTTTAATTGGGAGGGGAGGAAGGGGGGGGGGGGGGGGGGGGTAATTAGGTTTACGAAATGGCATACATTATCTCAGGGTAGGGTTGCAAAATTCTGGTAGCATGTGATCCTGAATGGAGACCACTGATAGGTCTAGATATGACCCATTGGGATAATAAGTCATGTGATCCTGAATGGGGTCCACTGATAGGGGTAGATATGACCCATTGGGATAATAAGTCATGTGATCCTGAAAGGAGACCACTGATAGGTCCAGATATGACCAATGGGGATAATCTGACCTTGTACTTCTCATCCGCCTTCTTCTGGACCTCCTTACTGCTGCGCAGGGTCTCCTCACACTCCTCTGAGAGAGAGACACACACACACACTTAATGTGAGTCATACTGTATTAACAGGAAGTTTAAAATGCAGAAGGATAAAATGTGTTTGTCAGACATGGTGGGATCTGTTCCGTGTTGGTTAAAATGTAATTATGTGAGAAACGGGAGGTGGAAACATCGTTAATGGTGTAAATATGGATACAGTATAATAACCATCACATGGAACTCAACATGGAGTCACGCTGTGACGTGGTGTCTGGTCGTCCCGCTACGACTCAGGATAACATGCAGTTTAATTAGGCTACAGATTAAATAAACGATGATGAACTTCACAGGATGGTGAAAGTGAAAAGGTGATGAGTTTGATGCTCCTTTCCAATAAATATCGAGGGTCTTATTCTGGTGACATGATGATCTGTCCCCACTGTATCCTGCCAGCTGTTGGCTAGACAGCTGCTCTGTCCCCACTGTATCCTGCCAGCTGTTGGCTAGACAGCTGCTCTGTCCTCACTGTATCCTACCAGCTGTTGGCTAGACAGCTGCTCTGTCCCCACTGTATCCTACCAGCTGTTGGCTAGACAGCTGCTCTGTCCCCACTGTATCCTACCAGCTGTTGGCTAGACAGCTGCTCTGTCCCCACTGTATCCTACCAGCTGTTGGCTAGAGAGCTGCTCTGTCCACACTGTATCCTACCAGCTATTGGCTAGACAGCTGCTCTGTCCCCACTGTATCCTACCAGCTGTTGGCTAGAGAGCTGCTCTGTCCACACTGTATCCTACCAGCTGTTGGCTAGACAGCTGCTCTGTCCTCACTGTATCCTACCAGCTGTTGGCTAGACAGCTGCTCTGTCCCCACTGTATCCTACCAGCTGTTGGCTAGACAGCTGCTCTGTCCCCACTGTATCCTACCAGCTGTTGGCTAGACAGCTGCTCTGTCCCCACTGTATCCTGCCAGCTGTTGGCTAGACAGCTGCTCTGTCCCCACTGTATCCTACCAGCTGTTGGCTAGAGAGCTGCTCTGTCCCCACTGTATCCTACCAGCTATTGGCTAGACAGCTGCTCTGTCCCCACTGTATCCTACCAGCTGTTGGCTAGACAGCTGCTCTGTCCCCACTGTATCCTGCCAGCTGTTGGCTAGACAGCTGCTCTGTCCCCACTGTATCCTGCCAGCTGTTGGCTAGAGAGCTGCTCTGTCCCCACTGTATCCTGCCAGCTGTTGGCTAGACAGCTGCTCTGTCCCCACTGTATCCTGCCAGCTGTTGGCTAGAGAGCTGCTCTGTCCCCACTGTATCCTACCAGCTGTTGGCTAGACAGCTGCTCTGTCCCCACTGTATCCTACCAGCTGTTGGCTAGAGAGCTGCTCTGTCCCCACTGTATCCTACCAGCTGTTGGCTAGACAGCTGCTCTGTCCCCACTGTATCCTGCCAGCTGTTGGCTAGAGAGCTGCTCTGTCCACACTGTATCCTGCCAGCTGTTGGCTAGACAGCTGCTCTGTCCCCACTGTATCCTGCCAGCTATTGGCTAGACAGCTGATCTGTCCCCACTGTATCCTGCCAGCTATTGGCTAGACAGCTGCTCTGTCCTCACTGTATCCTGCCAGCTATTGGCTAGACAGCTGATCTGTCCCCACTGTATCCTGCCAGCTATTGGCTAGACAGCTGCTCTGTCCCCACTGTATCCTGCCAGCTATTGGCTAGACAGCTGCTCTGTCCCCACTGTATCCTGCCAGCTGTTGGCTAGACAGCTGCTCTGTCCCCACTGTATCCTGCCAGCTGTTGGCTAGACAGCTGCTCTGTCCCCACTGTATCCTGCCAGCTATTGGCTAGACAGCTGCTCTGTCCCCACTGTATCCTACCAGCTGTTGGCTAGACAGCTGCTCTGTCCCCACTGTATCCTACCAGCTATTGGCTAGACAGCTGCTCTGTCCCCACTGTATCCTACCAGCTATTGGCTAGACAGCTGCTCTGTCCCCACTGTATCCTGCCAGCTATTGGCTAGACAGCTGCTCTGTCCCCACTGTATCCTACCAGATGTTGGCTAGACAGCTGCTCTGTCCCCACTGTATCCTACCAGCTATTGGCTAGACAGCTGCTCTGTCCCCACTGTATCCTACCAGCTGTTGGCTAGACAGCTGCTCTGTCCCCACTGTATCCTACCAGCTGTTGGCTAGACAGCTGCTCTGTCCCCACTGTATCCTGCCAGCTATTGGCTAGACAGCTGCTCTGTCCCCACTGTATCCTGCCAGCTATTGGCTAGACAGCTGCTCTGTCCCCACTGTATCCTGCCAGCTATTGGCTAGACAGCTGCTCTGTCCCCACTGTATCCTGCCAGCTATTGGCTAGACAGCTGCTCTGTCCCCACTGTATCCTACCAGCTGTTGGCTAGACAGCTGCTCTGTCCCCACTGTATCCCACCAGCTGTTGGCTAGACAGCTGCTCTGTCCCCACTGTATCCCGCCAGCTGTTGGCTAGACAGCTGCTCTGTCCCCACTGTATCCTGCCAGCTGTTGGCTAGAGAGCTGCTCTGTCCCCACTGTATCCTACCAGCTGTTGGCTAGACAGCTGCTCTGTCCCCACTGTATCCTACCAGCTGTTGGCTAGAGAGCTGCTCTGTCCCCACTGTATCCTACCAGCTGTTGGCTAGACAGCTGCTCTGTCCCCACTGTATCCTGCCAGCTGTTGGCTAGAGAGCTGCTCTGTCCACACTGTATCCTGCCAGCTGTTGGCTAGACAGCTGCTCTGTCCCCACTGTATCCTGCCAGCTATTGGCTAGACAGCTGATCTGTCCCCACTGTATCCTGCCAGCTATTGGCTAGACAGCTGCTCTGTCCCCACTGTATCCTGCCAGCTATTGGCTAGACAGCTGATCTGTCCCCACTGTATCCTGCCAGCTATTGGCTAGACAGCTGCTCTGTCCCCACTGTATCCTGCCAGCTATTGGCTAGACAGCTGCTCTGTCCCCACTGTATCCTGCCAGCTGTTGGCTAGACAGCTGCTCTGTCCCCACTGTATCCTGCCAGCTGTTGGCTAGACAGCTGCTCTGTCCCCACTGTATCCTGCCAGCTATTGGCTAGACAGCTGCTCTGTCCCCACTGTATCCTACCAGCTGTTGGCTAGATAGCTGCTCTGTCCCCACTGTATCCTACCAGCTATTGGCTAGACAGCTGCTCTGTCCCCACTGTATCCTACCAGCTATTGGCTAGACAGCTGCTCTGTCCCCACTGTATCCTGCCAGCTATTGGCTAGACAGCTGCTCTGTCCCCACTGTATCCTACCAGCTGTTGGCTAGACAGCTGCTCTGTCCCCACTGTATCCTACCAGCTGTTGGCTAGACAGCTGCTCTGTCCCCACTGTATCCTACCAGCTGTTGGCTAGACAGCTGCTCTGTCCCCACTGTATCCTGCCAGCTATTGGCTAGACAGCTGCTCTGTCCCCACTGTATCCTGCCAGCTATTGGCTAGAGAGCTGCTCTGTCCCCACTGTATCCTGCCAGCTATTGGCTAGACAGCTGCTCTGTCCCCACTGTATCCTACCAGCTATTGGCTAGACAGCTGCTCTGTCCCCACTGTATCCTGCCAGCTATTGGCTAGACAGCTGCTCTGTCCCCACTGTATCCTACCAGCTATTGGCTAGACAGCTGCTCTGTCCACACTGTATCCTGCCAGCTATTGGCTAGACAGCTGCTCTGTCCACACTGTATCCTGCCAGCTATTGGCTAGACAGCTGCTCTGTCCACACTGTATCCTGCCAGCTATTGGCTAGACAGCTGCTCTGTCCCCACTGTATCCTGCCAGCTATTGGCTAGACAGCTGCTCTGTCCCCACTGTATCCTGCCAGCTATTGGCTAGACAGCTGCTCTGTCCACACTGTATCCTGCCAGCTATTGGCTAGACAGCTGCTCTGTCCCCACTGTATCCTGCCAGCTGTTGGCTAGACAGCTGCTCTGTCCACACTGTATCCTGCCAGCTATTGGCTAGACAGCAAGTGCCAACACTATTTGCTATTTAAAGTAACAGTTTTTGTGAAGAAAAAAAAAAACTATCAAATCAGCCACTTTGGGTTCATCCTGTTTTAATGTGCACCTGGAGTTATCTTATCTTAACCCCCCGACCCTTGACCTAATTTCCCAGATACCAGGAAGTCTAAGAACCAATGAGGCCTTTGTTCTACTCCTCTCTATCTCAGTTACAACCACCCCACTTCCTGTCACTGGAATACCAGCTGTAGGTTTAAATACCACTCCACTTCCTGTCACCGGAATACCAGCTGTAGGTTTAAATACCACCTCACTTCCTGTCCCAGGAATACCAGCGGTAGGTTTAAATACCACCCCACTTCCTGTCACAGGAATACCAGCTGTAGGTTTAAATACCACCCCACTTCCTGTCACAGGAATACCAGCTGTAGGTTTAAATACCGCCTCACTTCCTGTCACAGGAATACCAGCTGTAGGTTTAAATACCGCCTCACTTCCTGTCACAGGAATACCAGCTGTAGGTTTAAATACCACCCCACTTCCTGTCACAGGAATACCAGTAGGTTTAAATACCACCCCACTTCCTGTCACAGGAATACCAGCTGTAGGTTTAAATACCACCCCACTTCCTGTCACAGGAATACCAGCTGTAGGTTTAAATACCACCCCACTTCCTGTCACAGGAATACCAGCTGTAGGTTTAAATACCACCCCACTTCCTGTCACAGGAATACCAGCTGTAGGTTTAAATACCACCCCACTTCCTGTCACAGGAATACCAGCTGTAGGTTTAAATACCACCGCACTTCCTGTCACAGGAATACCAGCTGTAGGTTTAAATACCACCCCACTTCCTGTCACAGGAATACCAGCTGTAGGTTTAAATACCACCCCACTTCCTGTCACAGGAATACCAGCTGTAGGTTTAATCACCAAGTCAATCAATCGTCAGCTTCAAGCTACCTCTAGTAAAACCCATGTCCTCGACACACAGACTAGCTACAGGGAGCTAGAGTGGACACTATAAAACTCAGCATGAGGAGGACACAAATATCTTACTGTTTGTTATTAACTAAATAATTGTTACATTATCCAACAAATAAAAGGTAACTATATTCATTTTTTCGCCTCACAGTTCAACTCTTTGGGATCAAGTGTTGTCCCACCTTAAAAAAATATGTTGAAAAACATTGTGTGTGTGAGTGTGTGTGAGAGAGTGTGAGTGTGAGTGTGTGTGTGTGTGTGTGTGTGTGAGAGAGTGTGAGTGTGTGTGTGTGTGTGTGCTCACCAATGGTCTTCAGTAACATCTTCAGTTCTTCCTGTTGTTTATGGAAGGAGCTCTGATGGAGTTTAACCTGGAGAATATCTAACTCTTCTGTCTTCATGTCTAACTGCTGCTTTAACAAACGATACCTAGAGAGGAGAGGAGGGGAGAGAGAGGAGAGAGGAGAGGAGGGAGAGGGTAGAGGAAGGAGAGGAGAGGGTAGAGGGAGAGGGGAGAGGAGAGGGGAGGGTAGAGGGAGAGGGTAGAGGAGGGAGAGGGGAGGGTAGAGGGAGAGGGTAGAGGAGGGAAGAGGAGAGGGTAGAGGAGGGAGGAGGAGAGGGTAGAGGAGGGAAGAGGAGAGGGTAGAGGAGGGAAGAGGAGAGGGTAGAGGAGGGACGAGGAGAGGGTAGAGGAGGGAAGAGGAGAGGGTAGAGGAGGGAAGAGGAGAGGGTAGAGGAGGGAGAGGAGAGGGTAGAGGAGGGAAGAGGAGGGAGAGGAGAGGGTAGAGGAGGGAAGAGGAGAGGGTAGAGGAGGGAAGAGGAGATGGTAGAGGAGGGAGAGAGAGGGGGTAGAGGAGGGAGAGAGAGGGGGTAGAGGAGAGAGAGAGAGAGAGGGTAGAGGAGGGAGAGAGGGGGTAGAGGAGGGAGAGAGAGAGGGGGTAGAGGAGAGAGAGAGAGAGGGGGTAGCGGAGGGAGAGAGAGAGGGGGTAGAGGAGAGAGAGAGAGAGGGTAGAGGAGGGAGAGAGAGAGGGTAGAGGAGGGAGAGAGAGGGGGTAGAGGAGGGAGAGAGAGGGGGTAGAGGAAGGAGAGGGGAGGGTAGAGGGTAGAGGAGGGAGAGAGAGAGGGTAGAGGAGGGAAGAGGAGAGGGTAGAGGAGGGAGGAGGAGAGGGTAGAGGAGGGAAGAGGAGAGGGTAGAGGAGGGAGAGGAGAGGGTAGAGGAGGGGAGAGGAGAGGGTAGAGGAGGGAGAGGAGAGGGTAGAGGAGGGGAGAGGAGAGGGTAGAGGAGGGAAGAGGAGAGGGTAGAGGAGGGAAGAGGAGGGAGAGAGAGGGGGTAGAGGAGGGAGAGAGAGGGGGTAGAGGAGGGAGAGAGAGGGGGTAGAGGAGAGAGAGAGAGGGTAGAGGAGGGAGAGAGAGGGGGTAGAGGAGGGAGAGAGAGGGGGTAGAGGAGGGAGAGAGAGAGGGTAGAGGAGGGAGAGAGAGAGGGGGTAGAGTAGAGAGAGAGGGTAGAGGGAGAGAGAGAGGGTAGAGGAGGGAGAGAGAGAGGGTAGAGGAGGGAGAGAGAGTAGAGGAGGGAGAGAGAGAGAGAGGGTAGAGGAGAGAGAGAGAGAGAGAGGGTAGAGGAGGGAGAGAGAGGGGGTAGAGGAGGGAGAGAGAGGGGGTAGAGGAGGGAGAGAGAGGGGGTAGAGGAGGGAGAGAGAGAGGGGGTAGAGGGAGAGAGAGAGAGAGGGTAGAGGAGAGAGAGAGAGAGAGGGGGTAGAGGAGAGAGAGAGAGAGGGTAGAGGAGGGAGAGAGAGGGGGTAGAGGAGGGAGAGAGGGGGTAGAGGAGAGAGAGAGAGAGAGGGTAGAGGAGAGAGAGAGAGGGGGTAGAGGAGAGAGAGAGAGTAGAGGAGGGAGAGAGAGAGAGGGTAGAGGAGGGAGAGAGAGAGAGGGTAGAGGAGGGAGAGAGAGTAGAGGAGGGAGAGAGAGGGTAGAGGAGAGAGAGAGAGAGAGGGTAGAGGAGGGAGAGAGAGAGAGGGTAGAGGAGGGAGAGAGAGTAGAGGAGGGAGAGAGAGAGAGGGTAGAGGAGGGAGAGAGAGTAGAGGAGGGAGAGAGAGGGTAGAGGAGAGAGAGAGAGAGGGTAGAGGAGGGAGAGAGAGGGGGTAGAGGAGGGAGAGAGAGGGGGTAGAGGGAGAGAGAGGGGATAGAGGGGGGAGAGAGAGGGGATAGAGGGGGGAGAGAGAGGGGATAGAGGAGGGAGAGAGAGAGGGGGTAGAGGAGAGAGAGAGAGAGGGGGTAGAGAGAGAGAGAGAGAGAGAGGGTAGAGGAGAGAGAGAGGGGGTAGAGAGAGAGAGAGAGAGAGGGTAGAGGAGGGAGAGAGAGGGGGTAGAGGAGGGAGAGAGAGAGAGGGTAGAGGAGGGAGAGAGAGGGGGTAGAGGAGGGAGAGAGAGAGGGGGTAGAGGAGGGAGAGAGAGAGGGGGTAGAGGAGAGAGAGAGAGGGTAGAGGAGGGAGAGAGAGAGGGTAGAGGAGGGAGAGAGAGAGGGGGTAGAGGAGGGAGAGAGAGAGGGGGTAGAGGAGAGAGAGAGGGTAGAGGGAGAGAGAGAGGGTAGATGAGGGAGAGAGAGAGAGGGTAGAGGAGGGAGAGAGAGGGGGTAGAGGAGGGAGAGAGAGAGGGGGTAGAGGAGAGAGAGAGAGAGGGTAGAGGAGGGAGAGAGAGAGGGTAGAGGAGGGAGAGAGAGAGTAGAGGAGGGAGAGAGAGACGGTAGAGGAGGGAGAGAGAGAGAGGGTAGAGGAGGGAGAGAGAGAGGGTAGAGGAGGGAGAGAGAGAGAGGGTAGAGGAGGGAGAGAGAGATGGTAGAGGAGGGAGAGAGAGAGGGTAGAGGAGGGAGAGGGTAGAGTGGGAGAGAGAAGGAATATATAGAGAAATGTTTCAGAAATGTTGAATTAGCTGAACTCCTAAAGCTACATAGTAAATGTTTCAGGGCAGCCACCTCTCAGCGGTCCCCTTGAGACCAGACAGTTGTTTGTCCAGGGCCTGTAGCTCTGTCTCCGTGGCTGACAGACTGTCCTGAACCTCTCTCAGCTCCTGGAGACTGGACAACACGGAGGCCGACTGGGAACGGGCTCCTACAGGGAGACGGAGAATAAACACATTACCGAGGAGGGAAGGAGAGAGACACACAGACTGGCTCCTACAGGGAGAGATACACACAGACTGGCTCCTAGAGGGAGAGATACACACAGACTGGCTCCTACAGGGAGAGACACACAGACTGGCTCCTAGAGGGAGAGATACACACAGACTGGCTCCTACAGGGAGAGATACACACAGACTGGCTCCTACAGGGAGAGATACACAGACTGGCTCCTACAGGGAGAGATACACACAGACTGGCTCCTAGAGGGAGAGATACACACAGACTGGCTCCTAGAGGGAGAGATACACACAGACTGGCTCCTAGAGGGAGAGAGACACACAGACTGGCTCCTAGAGGGAGAGATACACACAGACTGGCTCCTAGAGGGAGAGATACACACAGACTGGCTCCTAGAGGGAGAGATACACACAGACTGGCTCCTAGAGGGAGAGATACACACAGACTGGCTCCTACAGGGAGAGAGACACACAGACTGGCTCCTAGAGGGAGAGATACACAGACTGGCTCCTACAGGGAGAGATACACACAGACTGGCTCCTAGAGGGAGAGATACACACAGACTGGCTCCGACAGGGAGATATACACACAGACTGGCTCCTACAG